>NC_089745.1:13333417-13338417 GCF_040412425.1 Macrobrachium rosenbergii
CCAAAAAGAAGGCATCGTGCTTACCCCATATGAAAAATGGGAAAAAAGCACGTTAAAACAAAGAAGAAGACACTCATGAGGTTTGACCAAAGGTTTTTCCAAAGTTTTGTACATTCAAGTTAACACGTACTTTGATAGACTGAGTAATGCACAGTGTCTTACTTGGAATGAATAATGTATTTACAATTATGTGTATTTGCATACCGTGAAAGGATGATGTAAATGCATTTGCAGGGTCTTAAAGTCAATATTTCGAGGCCATCGATATTTCTCATCTGAATGTCTGGAGGTAATTTCGAATGTACGTTCGTTTGCATGAGCTTAGACGCAATAAGTCAGGCGGCACGCACTGAATATTTTTTTGACTATTGCATTTGCATTCTTGATAGTTTTATCCCCATGTATTGTGACGGCTTGGCTGAATGCATAAATAATTTCAGATGCAATCTCACTTTGTGCTTAGTTTGAAGCGCAGTGTTCAGTTATTGATTTTCAGAATATGTCACACGTGCTCAGTCTATATACTTCTATTCTAGTTGAACTGTTGAAACGAAGCCTCTTATTATCTGGCAATTTTAAGAAATATATATTTGAATTCATTGGGTATTGTAGAACAGTTAACTTTGCTTCTTAAGTTAGATCTAAAATGTATTCATATTCATATCGAACTAGTAATGTACAACAGTTCATACGAAACATCACACCCTTTACCTCCTTATTTTAATTAAAAATTACAATGGTAAACATCTAGTATTCTTTAGATTCTCTTTAATTTTTTTATTAGTTTTTTATCTATTTATATTTTAGATTAATTTACAGTCACTTTCGCTAAGAATTTAAACCTGTTAGAGTAATGTGCATATAAGGCTGAAGCTACTTTGACAAGCGTTATTATATATTGAACTACTGTCAGATTAAGCGATTCTTAATCTCAAGTCATTTTATCTGATTGTTTTAAATCTCATTTCGCCGGGTTTGTTTGTCTGGGCAATTTGCATCTAATGATACATGTCAATTGGGTCGATTTATCCGGCTGAATCATTTATCTTTTTAAACCGGGTGTATTGATCAGGTCGATTGACTCTCCTCTCTCTCTCTCTCTCTCTCTCTCTCTCTCTCTCTCTCTCATATTGGGTATATTTAGTTTGCCGAATCTTTTATCTTTTTCACTTCGTTTTTCACTGATTCTCGTCTTTCTCACGTCGATCTCTCTCTCTCTCTCTCTCTCTCTCTCTCTCTCTCTCATATTGGTTATATTTAGTTTGCTGAATCTTTGATATTTGCCTTTCAGCCGGTTATTATCTGACTGAATCTTTTATCTGCCATCAATTGGGTACGTATATTTCATTTACATACAACGTGTTTCATTTTTTATCCCATGAAGTTCAGATGAATGTTACGTATTTATTTACCTCTGGTTGATCTTTGCCTACTACGGCTAATCTGAAGGAGTTTAGTGAAGGTTTGATAAACAGAATTAAGCCATATATTTTTCTTTTGCCGAATATGGATTATGGCTGAATAATTAATGAATAGTCTTAGGTTTTATAGCTGAAAGGGGATTGTTCAGTGTTTGCGCGCAGGGTGTGTGTAAACGTATCTCTCTCTCTCTCTCTCTCTCTCTCTCTCTCTCTCTCTCTCTCTCTCTCTCTCTCTCTCTCTCTCTCTATATATATATATATATATATATATATATATATATATATATATATATATATATATATATATATATATATATATATATATATATATATATGTATGTATATGGTATGTGTATATATATATATATACATTATATATATATATATATATATATATATATATATATATATATATATATATATATATATGTGTATGTATATATATATATATATATATATATATATATATATATATATATATATATATATATATATATATACCTGTATATACTGTATATATATAACAATACATATATAAATGTCACATGAGTTCGTGTGTTTGTGTGTGTAAGTTCAAACACGTTTGTACCTTGCGGTATGTAATTAGGAGTGGCATGGCCCACAATTCTTCCCATCACTTTCTTTTATATATTTTTAAAGGGGAAAACGATAAGACGTAGTGCAAACCAATTTTATTGAAATTAACTGTTTACACCAAAGCATCCTAACCATATCCGATGTATTAAATTAAATTTAAGCCAATTTGACGTTGACAGTGAATGAATACGAGAAACGTAAAAGATGACTTTCAGCTAAAACAAGGAAACATACTCTACCTTCGTGGAAACCTGACTCTTACGACGTTACATTATAAAAAGGTCTGTAGCTCCCTTTGGGTAAAGTCCTATTCTTTGTTTATTTGTCATCTTTCGTTCCCTTTTATTTTTCTGTTAAAGAAAACTATTGAGATGGCTATTTGTCTGTTCCTCCACAGTTTTTCTGTCCGCCCTCAGATCTTAAAAACTACGGAGGCTAGAAGGCTGCAAGTTGATATGTTGACCATCCAGCCTCCAATCATCAAATATACCAAATTGCAGCCCTCTAGCCTCAGTAGTTTTTATTTCATTTAAGGTTAAAGTTAGCCATGATCTTGCGTCTGGCACCGGTATAGGTGCCACCGGTATAGGTGCCAACAACATAGGCCACCACCGGGCCGTGGTTGGAAGTTTTATGGGCTGCGGGTGAGAGTTTCATGGGCCGTGGTTGAGAATATACGCTGTACAGAAAACTCGACTGAGCCGAAGAAACTTAGGCGCATTTTTTACTTTTCTTTTTCCCTGACTTCATAATGGCGGTATGTCGCCAGGCCTGTTGGACTTCGCATTAAAAAGAAGGCATCAAATGTAGACTTTGAAATTACTGAGAGTTGATATGCTGAATCAGAATCTCGTTTATTTTGGCAAATAACTGGGCTGTCAAGTCAGTAGGTTCAAAATTTCAGATGTTTCTTCATAGCAGCCCTAGTCAAAATTATAGGCTGCGACTTCGTGCAATATTGTATTATTGACATGTTTATTCGTCATGCAACGATTTAGTGTAAAAGTGATGCTTTGCTCCCTTTTGGAAAGTTCGTCTGAATTGAGAATGTCATCGCAATATCGTTGCTATTAGGATATGGAATATCAAATTGTGACTTTTTTTTTCGAAAACTTCCGATGGACTGAAGATGAATCTCATGATATGATAGAACAGATGTTCACATAACACGTGTCAGATTTTTGCCTAGTAGACAAATGTTTCATATATTTAATGGCCCTTCTACAAAAATTCTTCATATGCAACTTAAGTCTTTACAATTATTATTATTATTATTATTATTATTATTATTATTATTATTATTATTATTATTATTATTATTTATTTTTTTATTATTATTATTATTATTACAAAGGTCTTTTGTTTAATTGTCTATTCACATACAATTATTGTTATCATCTTTACTGTCAATAATAATTCAGATTGACTTATAAAAAATATCCATTTTAAGTTTAACACCGCTAAGGCAGCCTGCAACCATCTGCTCCCATTCCCAAGGATCATTAGTTTGTCGCCAGTGTGCTCAAAAATAAAACTAGGGTCAACAGTAGTTTTATATATTGTATACAAAGTTTGTGTTTTTGTTTGTTTGTGTGTTTGTGTGTACGTGTGTAGCACATGCGATCAGAGGAATAATCAAAGTATTAAGCGCCATTTGATTATGAATTTTTTGTTCTTTATTTATATAAATATTCGCATTGTGTGTTTGTGTGCACGATAAAACATAAGGTCACTCGGTCTCCATATTTAAGTCCATGTACGCGAAGTACGTCATATTTTATGCGCGCGCTCGCTTCTGTATATGTTCGTCGAACGCACGGTCCTGGAAGTCACCAGACTACACAAAGACGTACCCTCCTAAGCCACGCAGGCACAAACGCACACAAGTAACTGACAATACAGAGCGCATAACGAGTCTACAAGAGCGGAGAGGCACTAGCTGTGATGCAAAGCGACTAACTCGAAATGATTTCGAGTTTCCTCTCGCTGGCAGGGCGGAGAGAAGAAGGCACCGGAGCATGAACAAGCACGGCATCAGAAGACAATGTTACGGACGCGCTGAAGACTCCCCGGTTGGGTCAATATTTGGCTTGCTGTGGAGGGATGCTTGTTTCGCGAGTCGCTGATGACTCGAATTTAAAAGCGAGGTGAAAATTGTAGGGCCCAAAAATAAACAAAAAAAAGGATTCTGCTATTATTAGAGTGGTTTTTAGTTTTAAGAAAAGAAAACTATTGTGCCGGCTTTGTCTGTCCGTCCACACTTTTACCTGTCCGCCCTCAGATCTTACAAACTACTGAAGCTAGAGAGCTGCAAATTGATATGTTGATCATCCAACCTCCAATCATTAAACATACCAAACTGCAGCCCTCTAGCCTCAGTTGTTTTCATTTTACTTAAGGTTAATTTTAGCCATAATCGTGCTTCTGGCAGCGCACCAACACAGGCCACCACGGCCGGCTGAGAGTTTCATGGGCCGCGGCTAATACAGCATTATACCGTGGCCATCTAAAGATAGATCTATTTCCGTTGGCCTTGATTATGCGCTGTACAGAAAACTCGATTGTGCCGAAGAAACTTCGGCACGTTTTTTTCTTGTTTATTTTAATGCTGTCCCTTGGTTTTCGAGTCAGCTAAATAACATACGAGAAACTTGGCCTTATATTATGTGAAATAGTTTAATGTTGTATTAGGGAAACGACTGAAAAAGGGATGCAAAAATTCGCTTTGATATCGATTATATTTTTCCGAAAGTTGCACCGGTGACTACATCTACGCAGAACAGTTACGAAACTGGACAGTAACAACAGCATAAATGAATGTTTATAAGCGATTTTGGTCAGAAAAAGCCAAGAAAACAGACAAAATGAGACGGGGACTTTGTTCATTATCATGGAGACGACAAGTATCAGATGCCCAAGTCTGCAGAACTAATCAGAAAGGCTAAATAGATGTGGGATACAATATGATAAAGAGAAAATCAA
>NC_089745.1:13340917-13343417 GCF_040412425.1 Macrobrachium rosenbergii
TGCTGAGTCGGGAAGTTGGGGGAAAACTCGCTGGTATGCAAGGAGTTAGCTTGCCCAGGTAATTCCTTGGGTGCAGTTGCTCTCAGGTTCCAACTTCTTTAGACTTGTATGGCCTAGTGGATAGCGCCCTTGCCTTCCACCTGAAAGACCTGGGTTTGATTTGATGAGTCAGAAATTTATATATATATATATATATATATATATATATATATATATATATATATATATATATATATAATGTATGTATATATATATGTGTGTGTGTTTATTTATGTCTCTCTGTGTTTGTGGGTGTGTCAGTGTGGGCAGGAGTAAAGTTATGAGGGTACATGGAATTCGGAAGGATAGAGAAAGGAAAATGTTTCATATTCACGGTGGAAGGTTGGAAGCTGTTGATTCGTATCAGTAATTGAGAGGAAATGTATCGAATGATGGTTGACAGAGAAAAGGGCACGGATAGGTAAAACAAGAACGATATTTGGGTGTGTGAAAAACATTGGGAAGAGACTTGCATTGCTTCTGGAAGCCCAGGTGGGAGTGCTCATCTTACTCTACTATGTGTAAGTGTGGACGAAGGCAAAAGGTTGAAACTGTTTAGATGAACTGTTTGCAAAGAATATTAGTTGTAAGAAGAACTGATATGACGAGAAATGTGGAGGTACGCAGACACGGTAGAAAAAATAGCATTTACGAAAGAATGGGTCACAGTATTTTGAGAGATGGTTTTGTCATGTGGGAAGAATGGAAGATACTAGGTTGGTAGCCAGATCATTCATTTTTCAAGTGTCAGGAGGAAGGTCGAAAGCTTTCGATGTACCAGTGATGATTTGTTTGTGGTGGTATATGTAATGTTCTAATGTGGAATTTTTGCTGCACAGGGCGTTCATCCATGATTCAGTTATATAAGGTATGAATGTGGCAAACATTGATGTATTGATGCATTTTTTCTTGTAAAGCCACCCCGAGTTTAGAGGAATATGTATATGTATATGAGTATATATACTGTATATATGCATATGTATGAGTATATAATACTGTATATGTATATATGTATATATATAAAATTATATACATTACATTTATATAGTATGTATATTATTGACACTATGCCGCTATCAAGCATACGGTGCTTGTGAAACTTATGCCGTCTGAAACGCCTCCCAGCCCACTGTGTGTGTGTATGTGTGTGTGTGTGTGCATAAACGCCTTAACCAGAGTTGACAGGGATGAACTAATAGACCATCATGCACGTCTTGTTTTAAAAAGATAAAGATACGGCCTCATTTATGAGAAAAGCAAGAACCTTGACTTAATTATCCTTTCGTCCAATTTGTCCCTTCGTCTCATTTCTCTCTCCTTTTGGATGTAACTGAGACAATTCTTCCATAAAGAACGACTTAATCTAATTCCCGGGAGAATGGCAAATAATCTAAGCCAGACTCTGAGCAATCGAGATAACTTCTTTATCAAATTAGCAGAGCTCAATTTAGCCCGAGTGTGCAGACCGGGTCTGTTTACTTTGCACATCATAAACGTTTCTGACAATTATCTTCGGTCTCAATAATCACTAACATGCTCGCGATCGTACCTTTCCGGAAATTACGTTTGGCTCGAGAAATATGTCGCTAAACGGTGCTTAACTTCAGTGCAAAATGGGTAGCAGTAGGCAAGACTAAAACAGGCTGGTTTTCAGGTCTGGTTCTCATTCCGAGATCGTTTTTTAAAATTTATTTTTTTTTTTTTTTTTTTTGTGAATAATAAAATTCGAATTCTTGCGAAATCTGAAGAAAACAACGGTTAATAATTTGTATGGACCTTCTACAAGAGAATATTCACGTGAAGTCTGCAGGAAAATTTTGAATGTTATTTTACCTTGTTTAACCCCGTCTGAATATTCTCAGCTTTGGAAGATATTACCTTCTTTTCTCTACAAGTATTATTTCGGTCGCTGACACTTTCAGTCATGCTCGTGGCGTCAGGCAGCTGACTTTTTATTTACCTTCCCTGTCTGGCTTTAGAACTTTCACTATTTTTCTGTTTTCTTTAACTCATATAATCTATATCTTATATATAATCTATATCTTATTGCTTCTTTCATTGCTGGGAACTAATATGCAAGTCTGTCTTCCGTGTTTCCATCAGTCACGAGCCTTTTACTTCAAAACAAACACCATACATATTTTCACACTAACAATCTCTCAGTGTTAACCCTTTTGCCTTATTGTGCCCCGCTGCAGTTCACACTAGAACCTTCCATTTTAGGTTATGGGACTACAGCTGACCATTTTGTCGTGTTCATATGGACTCAGGGATCTTGTCTGTGCATCGTCCCCAGAGCCAAACCACTGCTCTTATACCTTACAACGTACACCAGACCTTCTAGGACCATCTAATGCTTTTCTCCCGTCTACCCATCGGCGCTACCAGTCGCAGTCTTTCTGATTTTATGGAATTCGAAATCAGTAGTGTGGTTTATTAAGTCTCCTAGGTATGTCTCTTT
>NC_089745.1:13348417-13358417 GCF_040412425.1 Macrobrachium rosenbergii
TTGAAAAAGTTTGCCAGGTGAAGTGAAGGAACAAATGACTGAGCAGGATTTTCGTTTTTTAGTTTTCTGTAAATGAAAACTATTGAGATGGCTTTTTGTCTGTCCGTCCGACCTCAGACCTTAAAAACTACTGAGGCTAGAGGGCTGCAAATTGGTATGTTGATCATCCACCCCTCAATCATCAAACATACCAAATTGCAACCCTGTAGCCTCAGTAGTTTTTATTTTATTTAAGGTTAAAGTTAGCAATGATCGTGCGTTTTGCACAGCTATAGGTGCCAAAAACACAGGCCACCACCGGGCCTTGGCTGAAAGTTTCGTGGTCTGCGGCTGAGAGCTTCATACAGCATTATACGCTGTACAGAAAACTCGATTGCGCCGAGGAAACTTCAGCGCATTTTTTACTTGTGTATATAAAATGCCAGTTTGATCAAAACATTATAAAACTGGGTACTAAATAATAATTTGAGAACATCACTGTCTTTTTAAATGGCCTGCAGGTGATGTAATGCAGTGTTCGAGTCGTGTTACGGCTAATGAGCGGTCAGATTCAGCTTTTAAGATTATCAAATGAATATTTGACCATTTATCGATGGAAATTGAAATTTGCTATATAGCTTAATAATGCACTCACTCTTTTGGCTTGTAGAACCCTTTGTGACCCAGTGACCTTCAAGACAAACTCAAGGTCTATTGCAAGTTTGCAAGTATTGATTTGGTCGTTGCTTATATGCCAACGTCATTTGGCTTCCAGCGGTACACATTCACCTAAGAAATGACCAATTGTTAAGCTGGCTGAATTTTTTTATATAACGTTATCGGATTTAAATATGCTGGACAGCTTCATACGAAATTATATGTTTTCAGGGTCACTTCAGAGATGGTATAAAATTTTGTCTATACCGTTGTTATGTTTGCTAGTTGAACAAACACGTAAATTTGTTCTGCTGGAAATTATTTTTAATTTTGAAGAAAAATTGCGATTAGCCCTTTTCATATTAACCTTAATTTAATATCCAAAAACTAGTGTATGGTTAGTTCTTTGCAGTATTTTGCTCTGCACTCTCTTCACACAACCCAAGAGGCACTGCCTGAGTTGTAAGATCATTAACCTGACCTGAATGAGCGCTCATAATAAATTAAGACTAATTCATCAAAAAATGGTGCTTCAGTTTTAATCATAATTAATTTTGTCTGTAGTTTTATTGTTACATATTATCTGGGACCTTGACTTTTTTTCATATTTTTCCACATATTTCTTTTTACAAGGGATCGCATATTTCGTTTTACAAGGGAACACATGTTTCGTTTTACAAGGGAACACATATTTCGTTTTACAAGGGATCTCATATTTCTTTTAACAAGGGAACATACATTTCTTTTTACAAGGGAACATAGATTTCGTTTTACAAGGGCACATATATTTCGTTTTACAAGGGAACATATATTTCGTTTTACAAGGGAACAAGGCCGAACTGCAATTAGAATGTCGTTCACGAATTTGTTCGTTGTCCAGTCGCAGAGAAGTCCTAAGTTGGAACAGATATTTTTTTCTGGGTTCCGTATAATTCAGCAGGCTTAACTTTCTTTATGATTTTTTTTTATAAATGTACAGATAATTAGGTTTTAATTTTCTGTTATTACCATTTCAATGGTTTCTGTGCCGTGGAATAAGAAATTATGCTGTTTTGATATTTACGAGATGTAACAAACGGGAAATATCTCTTCACATATACTCCTATTTTCATTAGTTTTGTTTACAATTATTTTCGTTTGTTTACAATTATTTTCGTTGTTCTGATCTGTTTGATGCCTCTTCCATACAATTCAGATGATGTTCCTCATTGGGAGGGTGGGTTCCGTTCTCAGCTAGCACTCTGCTGGACGCGAGTTCGAATCTCCGACCGGCCAATGAAGAATAAGAGAAATTGATTTCTGGTGGGTAGAAATTCATTTCTCGCTATAATGTGGTTCAGATTCCACAATAAGCTGTAGGTCCCTTTGCTAGGTAACCAATTGGTTCTTAGCCACGTAAAATAAGTCTAATCCTTCGGGCCAGCCCTAGGAGAGCTGTTAATCAGCTCAGTGGTCTGGTTAAACTAAGGTATACTTAACTTTAACTTAACTACCTAGAAGTAGAGTTTCCACCATCTTCACTATTTTCCGATCCATTTAATCCACCTCTTGAGAATGAAACCTATTCACACCCATTTCTCGAGGGACACGCCTGGTTTTGGGCTCTCGTGCCCAGCTCTGTCTCTCCTTCGTAAAAGAAGTTAAGCCAGAGACGCAAAAAATCGAGGGGGAAAAATTCAAACTGAAAAAGGAGTATCTGGCATCCGAAGTTTTCTTCTTCTTTTGTATTCCGTCTAGACGGGGACTTCACATATCAGTTACGGATGATAAATGCCAGGCCCCAATATTCTTTTGAGGAGATAAGGGTTTTGTTTATAACTTCCTTATTGTTGGAGCGTTATCTGAGCTTTCGATTTATTTCGGGGAGGTTTTCGTGGAGAAATGTTCTGCACAGATACCAAGTGGAGTCTCTGTTGAGAATTATCCTGCAGTTATGGCAAATGTAGTCTCCTAAATATTTTTGGGCTTTTATTTATGCCTTTAACTTTTTTTTCCATTTTGCTATGAAGAAGGGATTCTCAACAGGCTTTTACGAAGACATTGGAATCTTTTAGTTTTTATTATGGAAACGTGGCTTTAAAAAGTAATTGTGTGTCATGAACTCGCATGTAATTGCCAGAAATAAGGGTTCTTTTGGAAATGATTGATCTTTGAATCTTTTCATTTGGCAGTTACGTTCTCAATAGAATTTTCACGTTTACAATAAACCTCATATATTTTATTTTAATAAAATGAGCAAGCGAATGACAGCCATCTGACATAAATTACTTTGCCTTTAAATTGTTCTACAATGAAATTTAGAGCTCTAGTGAGGCAACTGGCTCATGTCATTTTGAATAATTGATAATAAAATGATTTCCCCATTGCCTATTAAGTTGTATCACATGAAGAAAGTGCCATGTGCGTAATTTTATTGTCAACATTAAGCACTTGCTCCTAACAAGGGTGTCAAGGGAAAAAACAACTAAACAGTTAGGGTGTAGTTCTAGAGAAGCAACTCAGCAATCACTGCCACATTGAAACTGCAACTGCGCAGAAACCTTCCGTGACGTAAGCTGCTTCATACACCTACACAGAAGGCTCATCAGCAGCTTGTCAAAGTCCCCACACACATACTGCAGTATCCACCTCAATGCTGCATGCCCCGTAGGGGGTTAGTGCCGTCAGTGCACCTCATGTGGTGCGCTGTAGGCATTACTTAAGGTTCTTTGTAGCTTGCTTTCGGCCCCTACCTGCAACCCCTTTCGTTCCTTTTGCTGTACCCCCTTTCATATTCTCTTTCTTCCATCTTACTTTCCACCCTCTCCTAACAATTGATTCATAGTGTAACTGCGAGGTTTTCCTCCTGTTACATCTCTCAAACCTTTTACTGTCAATTTCCGTTTCAGAACTGAATGACCTCATAGGTCCCAGTGCTTGGCCCTTTGCCTAAATGTTATATTTGGTTCGATTCAATACTATACTTCATGCAGTCGTAGGTTTCCTGGATATAAAGGCTCTTTCTTCCCAGCCTCTTTGTTTCCATTTATACAGCCATAGTTTTGGTTTACTCTCCTCCTCCCTAGCAAATTATCCGAAATATACATTCTTTTCACTAACCTATCGTCTTCCAGTCTTTCCAAATTACCGAACCACCTCAAATCGGCGAACTTTTCTCATTTCTGCTTCTTCATTTCTTAACCTCTCTGTTTTTCTTACTCCACATCTCCAACTTCAGCAAATCGTATCAACCACATCAACTTCTTAATTACTCATTTATTTGATTGCATATTAAGAAAATGAAAACATGATCTGGAAGCGGTCGAACCCACAGACTTTGTGTTTTATCACAAACTCTGTCACTGTATAAAACGAGTACTTTATGAATTAAAAGTATTAATTCAAAGCAAACACGTCACTGAATATATTCCCCCTTTGCTTGTGATTCCCTCAAAATTCAATCTTCGTTGCTTGGCGCTTACATAATTCATTCCTTAAACCAATTATTACCCGCAAGGCAATGCATTATTCAAATTACACTGTTGTGGTTTCTCCCAACTTTAATGTATTCACGCTTACCCATTTACCCAGATTACTACCCAAGGGCGAAATTCGGAAAGAATTCTTGGTGCTCGCTGCGGACAGTATTTGGGGAAGCAAAGATTAAAACTTAAAGATTAATAGAGCTTGTTACTAAGAGAATTGATTTCACAGTATCTGTTTGTGTTTGTGTACTTGTTTAGTTAGTATGTGTGTATATATATATATATATATATATATATATATATATATATATATATATATATATATATATATATATGTGTGTGTGTGTGTGTGTGTGTGTGTTGTGTTTGCGTGTATGCATGTATGTTTGATTGATTGTTGTAACGCCAGTTTTAGTTCCCATAAATCAATCAAACTACACGGAATTAAAAAGTGGCAAATGGTAAAGTCAGTGATCGTCAGAGGAAAGAATCAATATAATTCATTGCTGAAGTCGAAATAAGAAGTAAACAGACAAGTAATATGCGTTTAATTCTACAAAACCACTAGGACATGAACCATAAAGAAAATAGTAGTATTAAAAAGGCCATGCTCCTATATTAGACGATCTAGTAACGCCCGTCTAGCCACGTTCTCCCACATTCACTCGGTGAAATTCAAGAATCCTCTAATTGTTAAATTTGATTATCGTTTTTAACCCTTTGCTGCCAATTTTTGGATTGTTCCATTTTGGCTGTCTCATGCAAATTATAATCATCCATCTTTTAAGACTGGTCTGCTGGTTTCTAAATGGTCAAGACTATTCCGTTTTTCCTTCTCATTTTTTTTTTTTTTTTTAGTTTTCTGAAAAAGAAACTATTGAGATGGGATTTTCCTCTGTCCGTCAGCCCTCAGATCTTAAAAACTACAGAGGCTATAGGGCTGCAAATAGGCATGTTGATCATCCGCCCTCTAATCATTAAACATACCAAATTGCAGCCCTCTAGCCTCAGTATTTTTTATTTTATTTAAGGTTAAATTTAGCCATGACCGTGCTTCTGGCACCGCCATAGGTGCCAACAGACATAGGTCACCACCGGGCTATAGCTGAAAGTTTCATGGGCCGAGGCTTCGAGTTTCATACAGCATTATATACGCTATACAGAAATTTCGATTGCGCCGAAGAAATTTCGGCATAATTTTTACTTGTTTTTATTGACTTTTCATGACCTGATCTGGATAAATGATATGGTTGCCATTCCTGTTGGTTTCTGCATCATAAACTTCTGTAATTAATTCAGTACGTGAAAATAATCCTGGCGTAAAACAGTGGAAGAAGATTTACACTGAAAAATGTTAATCGGAAATGACTTTAATCCAGAACAATGAGACTGTTGGTAAGAATGAGGTTTGTAAAACTTTTGGACATCAAAGAAGAACCTTTTGAATTCCGATAAACTGTTTGATAAATTTATCTTGTCTAAAATGATTGAGGATCTCAATTTCTCAACGATACTGTTGGAGGCAGTTGGAGGAGGGCGAGAAATTAATTGAGGGAGGAAGCTGATTCCCATAGAGCCTGATGAATGGTGGTAATCTTAGGTGCTGATTTGGCCGCGATGGGAAAGTAAGAATGTTAAATTTATTCATTGAAATAATTTTGATACGAGTGCAAAAAAATATGGTGCAAGACTCACTGAGTGGAAGGGAATGAATGACTTTGAAGAAAACTTAGAGCAGCTGGGAGTGTTAGAAGTATCTAGACTTTTCACTTCGATAATTGGAATAGAGAATTAATTGACCTACCAGCAAGAGCGGTGGAGATATTAGTTTTGTCCTGTAAAATGTTCTCTTTAATAATTAGTAGCCTAAAGGTATGTTTAACTTGGCTTAGATTGTTGTAATGTGTCAATCGTAACCCAGGAAGTTAAGAATTGTATTTTTTATTTTATTTACTAAAATTGAAATACATCTTGAAGGTTATACAGGAAGGTGGACTTAATAGATGATATTTTACTGACGAATTAAAGTTTCCTGATTTCTTAATGATCCCAGAGTTGTATACCAACTTTTCTTTACTAATTGGCAAACCGTACCAGGTTATCCAAGCGTAAAAAACACACATGGTTCGCATTTTGTTTTTCTCTCATCAATTCATTGCAGGATATTGGTTGAAGGCTGTATCTTTCTATCTTGGAGCAGAACGAGCAGATAAGATCTGTACCCAAAAGAGTGGGAGAGCAGAAACAGATGTTGTGTATAAATAAATGAAGGAAAAACTGAGTTCCTGTAATTGATTGACAAGGGTTGGGAGAATTGAAGGGAGAATTTTTCTGTGGAATATATACGGCAAGGAATAAAGACTGGCAAGGAATGGCAGGATTCTTGATAAAACACAAGAAATGGCCGTGGGGAGGGCAACTTGCGTTGAAGGATAATGGATGCGGTTATGTTCTGGAACTGCATGAGGCATAGCAGTCTTGATAATGGCCTCCATGAGGATTCTACTTTAGTCGTTAACAGAGTTAATAAAGTGAGGCTGAGGTAGAGTACTCTAACACGTCTGCTGTTTGCATGTTTGCTCGGCTGAATATGTGTTTCTTTGTGCCAAAAAGCCTGGTGAGTGTTTTAAAGCAAATTTTGTTTCGCTGGATGGAATATGGGCCAAGGAAGAGTCCGTTAGAATTTGAGATGGATTTGTACCTGGGTCGACGTCGAACGGATCTAGATCCAGGTAATATATATATATATATATATATATATATATATATATATATATATATATATATATATATATATATATATATATATATATATATATATTGCATATATATATGTGTGTGTATGAATGTATATTTTTATTTTATATATTTTTTTTATTGCAGAAGATTTAACTCTCTGAATGCTTTCTAGTTTAGTTATTTTCTTAATTTCACTTTGGAAAAGTTAAATAATACAAGAACAAGCGGTCATTTGATTGTACAATATGTATCATTCCGTTACCATGTTATCGATACTTGACTCTTGACACATATATGTTTGTATACTCAAACATTACGGCGGCTGGAAGATGATAATAACACGGTAATGTTTTCATGAAGAGGAAATCTTGTTGCACCTCCTGTGACAGTAGACAAGGTCAGCATAACAAATATATTATCCGGAAATATTGTATATCCCGTAGCTGAATTGAGTTGTATATTCAAGTGCCTATGATCTCTCTCTCTCTCTCTCTCTCTCTCTCTCTCTCTCTCTCTCTCTCTCTCACACACACACACACACACACACACACACACACACACACACACACACACACACAAACGTCTGCTACCGAAGACATCGTTACGATCACCAGCATCCAGACTATGTCGAGAAATCACCGAAAAGCCCATTAAGAACGAGCATAAGTAAAGGGAACACGGAAAAATTCCATTTTTATGTGCGGAGGGGTAAAAAAAAAATACCATTATTTTTCATGAGTTCGGCTGTAGAATTATGGGGATTAGCTCTTTACACTCTTTAAGTTTCTCTTTGGAGCTTCTAAAGATGCTCCTCATTTGCATAAGTGTGGTAATCCCCCCCCCTCCCTCCTTTGCATCATAATGCTCACCTCCCTGGAAGAAGCTATGACGTTCTAACTCCCCTCCTCTTCCTCCTCCTCCTCCTCCTCCTCCTCCTCCCTCCCTCTTCTCCTTCCCCCATATCATCTCGATCTCCTCACCCCTCTTCACTGCCACAAACAACCCACCTATATATCCCCCATCCCCACACCCCCACCCCCCTCCACCCCTTCCAGCTTCTTGGATTCTCCATCCACAACACTTTTGGTTTTGTGTTCTCTTTGTGATGCTGCTGTTCAGTCTTTCATAGCTTCTTCTTCTTTATTTTTCCTTGCGCGCATAACAGGAGATTGGCTGTTGTTGTTATTTTTGATGTTGTGAAGATGCGAGCGGTTGTTATCTTAGTGTGTGCGTCATTCTCTCTCTCTCTCTCTCTCTCTCTCTCTCTCTCTCTCTCTCTCTCTCTCTCTCTCTGTCCGTTCATAAGAATGTGATATATATAGCTTTACTTTTCTCTTCATCTTTCAGTAAAATGTAATAAAAATCTCTCTCTCTCTCTCTCTCTCTCTCTCTCTCTCTCTCTCTCTCTCTCTCTCTCTCTCTCTCTCTCTCCATTCATAAGAATGTGATATATATAGCTTTAGTTTTCTCTTCATATTACAGTTAAATTTAATAAAAGTCTCTCTCTCTCTCTCTCTCTCTCTCTCTCTCTCTGTATATATGTGTGTGTGTGATGAACGGCATTGTCGCATCCAGGCAGTCGAATCGTTAATAAGAACAATATGCTGAGTCGAAACCGAGGGATGTCTGGTTTTAAATTTATTTCCATCACCAACGTCTGGGGAATACAATTCCCATCATCAGGGCTAGAACAGAGAAAATAAGAATCCATACATCAGGAGTAAGCCTAAAATGTAGCATAATAGTAAAGACTTTTTTTTTATTAACCGGTATCCATTGATAAGCTTGTAATAGCAAAACGGCAAGTAATGGAACACGAAATTAACGTTAAAGAACAAAACTGTCAAACATACAAACACGTAATTATGAGAATAAACTGAATAGTAATCGAATAGAAGAAGAAAAATTGAAGTGGAATGCAACATAAGATTAGTTGTAAAATGAGCAAAATTAATTTTTTTTTTTTTTTTTTTTGTGAGTGACGTTAATTTTCCTCAAGTCCACTTGTGGTTTTGTTGGAATTACTTCTCAGTGCTTTAACAGTTATCGTGTAAATATGTTAAAACTTTATTGTTCTTTATTGTTGATTACGTATTTCAGTGTTTTTTCTTTTGTTTTTATATTTAATTTTATATGAGCATGTTGATGTATACTCGTTATTTTTTTTTTATGTTCTTCTCTTGTATTCCATTTTAGCCTTACTCCTGATGTATAGGATATGATTTTCTCCGTGTTTAGCCTTGATGATGGGAATTTTACTCCCAAAACATTTGAGATGGAAGTGATTTTATGATTAGATATGCTCAAGTTTCTACTGACCTTCTTGTTTTATATATATATATATATATATATATATATATATATATACATACATAGTATATATATATATATATATATATATATATATATATATATATATATATATATATTTATATATATATACACAGTATATATATATATATATATATATATATATATATATATATATATATATATATATAATATATGTGTGTATGTGTGTACAAGAAAATCAAATTAATAGTCCTGCTTTCTTAAAAACATGAAGTTTTATTGCAGCTCTCTCTCTCTCTCTCTCTCTCTCTCTCTCTCTCTCTCTCTCTCCACACACACACACACACTTAGAAATTAAAATTTTCTGGATCACACGAAAACTCCCCGAAGAAGTTTTGCTAACTTGTGAAAATGTCTCCTAGAGATTAAGCGAAAAATTCTAATGCACCCGGAGAAACTTTCGTCCGTCTATCTCTAGTAATTATTTGTTTTATCCTTATTCCAGATTCATCTGGCACTCGCTTAATGCTCTTGAGTGCCACGGGGAGAAGCTGGGTTACGCCGTGCAAAAGTAAATTTTTTATTTGCATCTTATTATGCATGTGTATTTGCATGTGCAGTGTTATTTTTCTTTTATTTACACGTTTTAAAACAAAATTTACATGGCTAAGTTCTTGGGATATACTTATATATATATATATATATATATATATATATATATATATATATATATATATATATATATATATATATATATATATATATATATATATATATATATATATATATATTATGTATATATATATTATATATATAAATATTACATACATGTATATAAATTTACTTGATTACATGTTCTTGTGATTATA
>NC_089745.1:13360917-13365917 GCF_040412425.1 Macrobrachium rosenbergii
GTTGCCACTCCATAATTAAATTAAATAAGCATAAGCTATGCCGGAAGTTTGACTCATGATCTCGCTTTAAAGTAAATATTCCACTGGACTAGAAGCCATGAAAAAAAAAACGCGGTGCAGTAGAAGAGCTGTGCAATCAACGAAGCAGAAGCGCGCAATAGAAGGCTTAGGATCTAAGCAGCTTAAAACGCATAGACAACAGGAGTATCGGTGTAGCGAGTATGCCCAGATGGTTTAATCCTGTAGAGAGACTGAGGCGTGCAATAAAAATCGCAGGAAGTTAGCAGATTCAGAAGCTTAGTAGAAGACTTGATGCAGCGGGTATGTTCAAATAATCCAAGGCCTCAATAGGGAATGTGTATATAGTGAGGAAGGACTAGGAAGTCGTTAGATCTCTTAGCAGGAAGCTGAATAAAGGTCTTAGGATGTAGAGAGAATGAGGGTTAGGAAGCTACATATATATATATATATTATACACACACACACACACACACACACACATATATATATATATATATATATATATATATATATATATATATATATATATATATATATATATATATATATATATATATATATATATATAATTTCTGACTCACATCAGGATGAAGGCAGGTCTTTCAATTGACAGACAGACCACTGACACCAAGCCACACAAGTTTGTGGTTTGGTTGCAGCGGTCTTGTCCTTCCATTGAAAAGATTGTGTGTAGATTATTTCTATATATATATATATATATATATATATATATATATATATATATATATATATATATATATATATATATATATATAATATATAATATATATATTTATATATATATATATATATATATATATATATATATATATATATATATATATATATATAATATATATATATATATATATATATATATATATATATATATATATATATATATATATATATATATATATATTAGTTCTAAAGACCTGGAAAATTACGTAAGGCCGGCTGTAATCCCTGAGAAGGAATACAGTATTGGCTGCCTGTATAAAAAGGGGATGTTCCCTGCTAGCTGCGAGTGGCCATTGTTAATTCACGAAGGATGTGCAAGATGTTGCATAAGGTTTCATCCATATTTCAGGATTTGAAGAATGATTGAACAAAGACTGTTAGTTCCATTCACCCCATCTCTGGGTGAGAGTAAGGCATTGATCGGAGGAGAGAGAGAGAGAATAGCGTTTTATCTATATATAATTAATGTATGTATTAATATGTTCATTTGCTGTTGTAGTTGTCTCTCTCTCTCTCTCTCTCTCTCTCTCTCTCTCTCTCTCTCTCTCTCTATATATATATATATATATATATATATATATATATATATATACATATACACACATACATACATACATACACAATTACATATAGCCTATATACATGCGAATGTGTATGTATATATGTATATATATATATATGTATAAGTTTGTATATGTATATATATATGTGTATGCATGTGTATGTTACTCGCATACAAATCGTCCCTAGAAGCCGTCGACGCAGCCAAACAAACTCTGGGCAAAGAAACAAACGCGCATCCCGGTGCGCGCCTCAAGAGGACCCCTTTTCCTTTAATTCGTGGTTTCTATTATGACGAATCATAATGGTAACCAAGCCACTGGAAAGACTACTTTATATCATTGTCTTCGCTCTGGCTTCCCCCTTAAAATAACTTTCTTCTCCTTGTCGGACTGGAGGCTTCTACATTTGTGCCGAGTCCGAACCGGTCTCCTTTGGCTTCCTTTGCATTCGTTTTGTAATGGGTTTAGGTGTCTTGGCGAACACGTGGATGAAGTATGTGTGTGTTTGTATTTGCGGCAGTTTCTTATGCACTGTGAGTATGTTTTATACAGGTGATGGTGTGTGTATGGAAGTATTTTTTTTAACGACGCGATTTTGTTTCATTCCATGTGAGTCAATGGTTAGTGTGTATCTCCTAGAGTTTTTTGTAGTTATTGGATTATCTTATTATCTTTGCGTATATTTCCGTCTCTCTATCCTGTCTTTTGCTATTTAACATGGCGTTACTCCAATAACATAAAAACTATTAATGTTTGGCTTTATTTTTGAGATTATTTCCTGATGTATTCTTTCGGGAAAGGAAATGAGATTTTCTTTGCTTTTCTAAACTTAGTCGACAAACACTCCATTTCATATCTTTAGAGCTTTGTCTGTCTCTTCCACGCGTGTAACTTTTAACTTTAAAATGTTGCACCTCTTCATTCCTAAATATTATCTCCACAAATATAGTCTTTCACCTTACTGTTTAACTATTTCAGTCCATAATTTTATTTGGCGCCATTTGGTTTTAACATTTTTAATCTCGTCTGTCTGTTTCCCACCTAATATCTTTGATGTCATAATTCCGTTTGTAATTAGACTGTCTTCCATTATTAATATTTCATCTGCTGGTCGGCCTGACACCTTTAAACTTTACTGTTTCCCTCCTAAAGACGTTAAGTATACAGCGAACCATTTTTTCCTATAGTCTTTAACCTTTCTGCCTCAGATCATCTGTGTCTAATCGCGGTCTCATCCAGCCTTTAACTAAACTATATTCCCTTAAGCTGTCAGCCATTAACACCATCACTCTTGAAGATCTTAAGTATACGGCGAGTCATTTTTCCTATAGTCTTCAACCTTTCTGCTTCAGATCATCTGTATTTAATCGCTGTCTCATCCAGCCTTTAACTAAACTATATTTCCTTAAACTTGTCAGCCATTAGCACCTTGACTCATAGTTTTGACGTACAAAGACACCATCCACGCTCTAAGCTTTTAAACAATTTGGTTTGCAATTTGAACTTGTATCGAACGAGCCTCATCTGTTAAATTTTTAACTGTTTTTTCATAGTATCAAAAGTTAACATGTCTCGCGCCTTCGGAGTTCGACCCATCTGTCTCAACAGTTGGGCGGCTAAACCACCTTTAAAATTCTCGGTAATGACTTGTGTCTGTGTCTGTGTGTCTGTCAGAGAGAGAGAGAGAGAGAGAGAGAGAGAGAGAGAGAGGAAATTTCGACGATGACGATGCAGAGAGGAGAAATAGAAAACTGTGTAGGGGAGGGAGAGGACGAAGGTAGGAGGGGAGGTATGTGATGAGGTGTGGGGGAAGGGGGGAGGGGGAAGGGCATGGTGGTGGTGGTGTGATGTTTAGCATGGGTATCCTCCCATGGCTGGTTGGGGGGTGGGTGGAGTAGGGAAAGGGTATTGTAGTAGACTTTTATTTTGTAGCTTTTTTACTTTTACCCTTTTTTTTTTGCACTGTTATTTTTTGTTACTATCCTTTACAGCGGCTTTCATGTCCATTCCGTCGTACAATTCTGCTTTAATGGCTGTGTTTGGCTGCGGTGGGTGGCAAAGAGAGGCAAGTTTAATGGAAGGCAGATGGAAACTCACATATCAGTAATACATATGTATGTATGTATGTATGTATGTATAAATTTTATATATATATGTATATATATATATATATGTATATATGTATGTATATATATATATATATATATATATATATATATATATATATATATTGCACGTGTGTGGTTGTCTCTATGAAACGTTGCATTCATATCACGGGCTTTTTATGTTTACGGAAAAATACTGTATATATTTATTAGAGACAGAAGGAAAATGCATTCCTGCGTCTGTTTTGGGTTGATCGCTGGGTTCATCCCGTAGTTTCGAGGGTGACTGCTATATTAACAACGAAGCTATATATGAATTTATTGTTATCTTAGTTTTTTTTGCTGTTTCCGAGTATGGCTTATTATTACAGGTGATTGACATTTAGGGTCGTTCCTTGTGTATGTTCACGGTAAGTAGTAAGGTGACAGTTGAGGATTTACCAGCTGAAATAGAAAACTTCAGGTTGAGTTTGTTAGTTCTAAAATTCACAATCTTCACAGTTGAGGTGAAGGAGTCTTGGAAATCTGCGTAGAGAAGCGATGGCTCTGGGTTATTTTGACCTAAATGGAACGGTGTTCAATAATATGTACTTAAATGGAACGGTGTTCAATAATATATATATTTTAAACCCCGTAGGGGGCCAGTGCCGTCAGTGCACCTCATGCGGTGCACTGTAGGCATTACTTCAGGTTCTTCGCAGCGTGCCTTCGGCCCCTAGCTGCAACCCCTTTCGTTCCTTTTACTGTACCTCCTTGCATATTCTCTTTCTTCCATCTTACTTTCCAAGCGCTGAATGACCTCATAGGTCCCAGTGTTTGGCCTTTGGCCTAAACTCTATATTCATTTCAATTCAATTCAGTTCTCAAACATGTTGAACACTGTTGAACTGAAAAAGGTGTGTTTAATGCATTAATATTTGTTAAATAGGAGGGACTGCTAAAGTCATTAAACAATATTTAAATTAACCTGAAATTTGCTAGGTATATTGAATGCTTTCAAAAATGGAAATTATTTGCGTTTTGCAAAAGGGCTGTTCTTGCTTAACACCGTTCGGGTGGTTAACCACTCCACTGGTCTGTATAAAAACTAAAATCACTTTTCCGCCCATTAAGACTCTACAATATATGAATTACAGAGCCGTCTGTAGTTACTGAAAAAACTAAATGTATTTGAATATTTCCACAGTTTTTAATGTACATACAAGGGGATGATGCCCCTCTGGACTAATGCTAATTGAATGTTCATTTTCATGTGTTTTTTACCTGTTCTGAATCTTGAGTGCTTTGTGATCAGGAATTGTACTTATGATGTCTTTCCGTAAGAAATGTATATACAATATATATATACTATATACATATATGTATGTATGAATAACTATATAATTTTTAGTGTGTGCAATGTAATGTATATATATATATATATATATATATATATATATATATATATATATATATATATATATATATATATATATATATATATATATATATATATATATATATATATATATATATATATACACAGTACGTATATGAGTATATACATATGTTATACATCTATATGTTGTGT
>NC_089745.1:13368417-13370917 GCF_040412425.1 Macrobrachium rosenbergii
CTATCATAACTCTCTCTCTCTCACCTGTCTTATATATGTGAATTAACATTCCTCCTTTAGTTATGCTTTCTTATGCTGTTTGAATCTTCTCTCTCTCTCTCTCTCTCTCTCTCTCTCTCTCTCTCTCTCTCTCTCTCTCCTCATACATTTGCTTATATATATGTGAATTAACAATCCTTCCTTTAGGTTATGCTTTCTTATGCTGTTTGAATCTCTCTCTACATTTCTCTCTCTCTATATCTGAATTAACTCTCTCTCTCTCTCTCTTATGCTCTCTCTTATGCTGTTTCTCCTCATACATTTGCATCTGAATTAGTCAATCCTTCCTTAAGTTATGCTTTCTGTTTGAACAATCTCTCTCTCTCTCTCTCTCTCTCTCTCTCTCTCTCTCTCTCTCTCTCTCTCATACATTTGCTTCTATATGTGAATTAACAATCCTTCCTTTAAGTTATGCTTTCTTATGCTGTTTGAATCTCTCTCTCTCTCTCTCTCTCTCTCTCTCTCTCTCTCTCTCTCTCTCTCTCTCTCTCTCTCTCTCTCTCGAGATACATTTGCTTATATATGTGAAATAACATTCCCTCCTTTATGTTATGTGTTCTTATGTGGCTGGAATGTCTTTGAACCTTGTTCTGTGCAATTGCCTGCGTACCTTGGCTTTCTGCTCGTTAGATTCCTTGCTTGACGGTGCACTCAAAATTTATCTTCTTAATAGTTATTCATCTAGTTATTTTTGTTTTTTTTCAGCATTATTTTTGTGTAAACTTACTAGACAAATACAAGACTTTTAGGCTGCTCTATAAGAAAGCAAGTGTACATATAATAATAATAATAATAATAATAATAATAATAATAATAATAATAATAATAATAATAATAATAATACAGTTTATACTGAGTCTTTTCAATTTTCCCTATAATGAAAGTTGAGACGAATCCGCATAAAATTAACTCAAATAATGCAGCCATGATGTTTAATAGGGCTTCCTTCTAATATAATAATAATAATGGTAATAGATATTATTATTATTATTATTATTATTATTATTATTATTATTATTATTATTATAATTATTATTATTATTATTAAGAACACGTTTGTCCCTGAGCTTGGCCTTGCTTGAGTTTCACTTGATCGTAATTAAGACGAATTTATTTTGATTTTTGTTTTTATATTTTTACTTCTTCATTCATATTCCCTATTTGTTTATGGCGTGAGGTGAAATAAAGTACAACATTATTGTTATTTAATCGTAAAATTCTATCTGTACATCCTTCAGTTCATAGAATCTTCAGTGAGTTCTTTTCCAGTATCAACTCTCTCCGAGGTCCCGGATGTTAATAAAAGCCAATATTGTGTAATCATTCTTACGCTGCTGGTATCTGCAACGTTGCTTATCCTCTCCGGCTCAAAGTATTTGCAGAAACTTGTGACGGTAACGGAATTGAAATGATTATCTTGGGTCTCTGAGCGAATGCGGAAACGTTATTCAAGAGTAACAAATAAAGATGACGAGAATGGAAAGGAAGAAGAAATGTTGTAAAATGCGAGGACGGTGGAGCAGCAGTAGTAGTAGTAGTAGTAGTAGTAGTAGTAGTAGTAGTAGTAGTAGAAGGGCAGCATCATCTAAATGTCAAAATGATAGGAAAACCTAGAAGAAGAAAAACTCTCTGGTAGAGAGCGAATATTTTTAGGGAAAGAAAACAAATAAAAGAATCTGCGAAACTGTCAAAGAAATGCGAAGGGAGAGACGGCGAAGAAAATGGAAAGGGGATAGAAAACGTGCAGAAGAGGATAGCGGAAGAGACAGGACCTAGAACACGTGGAAGAAAGAGGGAAAGTAGTCGAAACTTTAAAACTTAAAAAAAAAAAAATAAGAAAAAGAAGATTAAAATGATGATGAAAATGGAAGGAGGCGGGGATAAAAAAAAAAGTGCAGAACGCGAAGTCGGGAGAAAGAAGGCTTAGAAGAAGGAGCAGAGTCAAATCCTTGGAAGTGACAAAGAAAAATGAAGGTGAAGATGATGACGGAAATGTAAAGAAGACAGATAACATTTTGAACTCGAAGGCAGAATAAATAAAAAAAAGAAGAAAAGTGGTAAGAGGGAACGTAGCCTTAACTCTGGGCCAGAAATAAGAAAGTCTAACGGTGCTCGTCTTCGACGGCTGAAGTAGCCGCCTCCGCGATGCTGATTCTGTATACACGCCATTGCAAAGACTTCTTGCATCCGTGATTGCTTTTGAGCGAATAACCGTCGAAGGCAGCCGAGAAGCAGAGATTGTGTTTATTTAAACCTTTCAATTTGTGGCGCCATTCATCTTTCGCGAGGGTAATAAGCTTTTTCGGGCAAACACGGCTGAACTTGTAGTAAAGAGTCGCTTTGTCGATGCATTTTCTCATTTTTGATGTTTAATTTGAGAATCTGAATGGATCAGAATTGCGACGGAAGATTCTGAAAGGAACTTGTTTTTATTTCTGTGTCAGAGTTTTATATTTTCCAT
>NC_089745.1:13373417-13405917 GCF_040412425.1 Macrobrachium rosenbergii
CTTTGTTTTCTGGCAACATATCAAGTCCAGCCTCATCCACAGTGCCAGCAGTGCTGGATCTTTCATACATAAGTATGACAAACCTCTCCAGACCTTCAGGTCACTCTCTTCCACTCTGAGAGGGTAGTGACCAGGTTGAGAACACAGTGGAGGCCTCTGGAAAGATGTTCCCATGTCTGCCAGGCGGTCTTCTTGCCTTGCCCGGAAGGCTGACACTGTATCACAGCCTGTGAACGCATGGAAGAAGAGCATGCCATTCACCTTCTCCTGGCCCAGAGAGTTGCACAGGTCATGCACAGCAATCAAGCGCAGGCTCTGGCCTTGGCCAAATGCCACCCATAGCTTCTCTAGCCCTAGATTGTGGAGAGTGGAGAAAGCACTGACTGAACGACAAGAACATCTGTGTCATTTGTTTAACCGTGATGGTCTTGGCTCCATGTTCTGTGGCATATTTGCATGGAGAAAGATGCTGGTGTCAGCTTCCTCATGAGAGCACTTTTCCAGTCCCTGAAGACTAGCCTCATGAGTGCTGAGGACAGCAGACCCTTTCGTGGCAATGACAACATTTGTGGCAGACATCTGGGCAACTTTGTCTGCCAGGAACTGGAACAACTCTGTCTTGTTGGCATCGTGTCTTGTGGAAATTGCGCCAGTTGGATGGAATTGTGTTCTTGTCTGTCACCTTGCGCCTTCCTCCTGACCACGTTGGAGCCTGGTCTCAGCTTTGAGGCTGGATGTATTGTATACATCAAATACAAGATGTGATGATGTGTACTTGCTGCTATAGGGGATTGTATCACAGGCAAGAAGTCCAAAGTGCATAGCCCTCAAAGGTCTTTCCTTTCTTTGGTGGCAAGGCATGGACCAAAGCTGATCCATCTACAATGAGGACATCAGTCTTGGTTCTTTGTCTTCTAGTGTAACATGACTCTCCAGGACCGAGGTCATTGAGACTTCTGACATGTGTACAGCCTACCACCCTCACTAGGGAAGCTGGGAATGTTTGATTCTCGTGCTGGAAGAATTCCTGCAGATCACATTCACGGCTCTGACAGGATATAAATAGCTTTGAGAAAAGCTGGCAATCCTCCTTCAGAAGTTTCTGCTTTGACTGTTCTACAGGAGCAGCCTTGCCTGAAAGAAGTCAGTTCTGTTCTTCTTTATCGGCTCATAGAAGGAACTGCATTGTTTGCCAAAGAGTCTTTGGAGTGTCTATGATTGTTGCTCCCTCTTTGTATCGGGAGTAGCAGTTGAACTGCATGAGCTGTGCAATGGCCTGGTCTGACTTTGATGCTCCCAAATCGTAACTGTGACTTGATGTCAGCCCCATGCTCAACCATCCCTACAAACTGGAGCAGGAGAGGGAGGCACAGAATTTCGTACACAAGCCTCAGAAAATGTGCCATCAAACCGTGACTGATGATCAAGTATAGACTTTCTGAGAATATTTGCTGCTTTAGCAATGATAACTGCCTCTGAAAGATCAGATGATTGAGCAAGTGCTTTTCCCACATCCTTTTGAAATGCAAGTAATACATCTCTGCCAGATTTATGAGCCTCAAGTTCTGGAATTTCTGCCAGAAGTTTGTCTTTGAGTCTCGTGGAATTTACACTTGGTGACTCTACACCTAATTGTTCCAGACGTTGTTGGCAGAGGTGGCAAATATCTGCCAGCCGAAATGTGACTGGATCATCTGAACAAAGGTTGTTTTTCAACAATGTATGTCATCAGTTCTGACAGAACTAGTGGATACACATCTGATTCTGACTCAGTGCTACCTTGGTCTTTCTCAAGGCTCCTCAGGTAGGACCTTTTTCTGCTTGTAGGGGGCACAAAGACAGGCATGGTGATACTTAAACTCCTGTGCAATGACATCCCCACCAGTCAACTCTAGCAAGGAGCTTGCCATCACTAAGTATCTCTGCACATTCGCGCAATTTCAAGCCAAGGCCCTTAGTACTAGCCTGTCTGAGATCAGATGCAGGTGCCACTTTCTCACAGAAAAATGCAAACTTCATTGTCATGACTGGTTCAGCGCAGTTTTGCGCGACTAGTCTCAGTGTTGCTGGTCTGGTCATTGGATTGTCGCTTTCTTGCACGGTCCAGTTTAGTGTTGTTAAACAAATGCGACAGTTCACATGGTATTTTGCTGCATTTTTCCTGAGAGGCATATGCCATCACCTTCATCCAGCCTTGCTGGATCCATTATCAGTGGCATTTCATTAATTTCACTGAACATGGAATGTTCCTTTGCCAGCATTGTGTACCCATCATGGTCTAGGACATGATGACTTGGAGGTGATGTCAAGTGCTCACCTCTTTTGTCCTTCTGACAAAGACAACACAAACTCCAGTTTGTTTTTCTACTGCTCAATATTGGATTGGCATCACATTCTGCCAAGGATTTCACTTTTGATTAAGGCCGAGGGTTATCCTTACCACCTTAAACAAAGCACACATTCCTGTATGGGATTCAACTAGGTTCGTCTCCTACACCTAGCCCGACCATTCATCCAGTGCCATTTAAGTCCCGGTGATCTGTACACCATCCGGTAAGTACATGAACCATCATGTACAGCCCCATACCCTTGGCTCGGCTCTCCCAGTGCTGGCACATCCTGTCTATTCAGGTGCGGCCATTTAACCATAGCTGGTCTGGGCTGTTAGAAAGCATTTGGGACACTAAACTAAACTATACTACAACTACTAGTCTAAGACACAGGATTAGTAAGCTGGATTAGCTGGCACTGAACCCCCATGCTGAGTTACACAGCAGTGATGTCACCAGTGTGCCCTGGTTGTGTGCAGACATACACTCTTTACATTTATTAATTTTTCCTTCAAAATTGATGAGTTATTCGAAAGAGATGGCCTCATTAGGATCTAAAACCACAGAAACCAAGATCCATGCTTAAAACGATAATTGTTGAACGGGCATTATTTCTCATTATAATTATTGTTTCTACCTTTTCTTGGCAGCCATATAGCCCCCATATTTAAAGGGGTAAACTGTACTGAGAAGCTACAGAAACATAATATTCACAAGAAATAGTATGGAAGAGCTTTACCATATTGCTAGAAGCAAATACATGCCATTCTAGTGAAAATTTTAAAATCGTCGATACTGGCGCCATCTTGGAATTTGTGCCATATTAAATTTTTGTGTTGGCCAGCGCCCTTTCTGGATAGAGGGAACTTTACAAAGAGCACTTGTGCAAGGAAATTTCATTTGTTTCACTATCTGAACGATTCTTACATGAAATATGCAATTATCTGCTGCACTATTAGAAAAGACCATGGGGCCATCAACCTCATCCCATATAGCTTTGCTGAGACACGAAACATCAGCACTAATGGAAAGCCCATCTAATCGATTAACATCCTACGCCGTTTTTCGTGACCTCAGCTGAACCATGGGGTCACAGCGACATAAATCCTTTTACTGTACCTCCATTCATATTCTCTTTCTTCCATCTTACTTACCACCCTCTACTAAGAATGGTTTCTTAGTGCGCTTGGGAGGTTTTCCTTCTGTTACACCTTAAAACCTTCTTTATTCTCAATTTCCCTTTCAGCGCTGAATGGCCTCATAGGTCCCAGCGCTTGGCCTTTGACCAGAATTTGATATTCCATTCCATTCTCTAAGTTTTCTTTCCTTTTCCCAATTCGACACAATTTCATTGTACCTGGACAAAGAATTATTTCTCGGACTGTTGTTAATATTTTTATTGACAATAATAATAATAATAATAATAATAATAATAATAATAATAATAATAATAATAATAATAATAATAAATATTTGAATCGACGGATATTTCCCCTTTCAAATGACCGACAACGGAATTTAAAGGTATACCGTATCAAATTAATTTTGATTGAAAGAAACAACAAACCTTTTTCGAATTAATTAATGTTGTTTTTCCCTAAAAGGATACAATGTTTTGTAGTCTGTGCAGATGGATCTCTCTCTCTCTCTCTCTCTCTCTCTCTCTCTCTCTCTCTCTCTCTCTCTTAGCTCTTATACATATATATATATATATATATATATATATATATATATATATATATATATATATATATATATATAGAGAGAGAGAGAGAGAAGAGAGAGAGAGAAGAAGAAGAAGAGAGAAAATTTACAAGTTTTGATATGCTGGTTGTCATGAATTCCTTTGGGATGAGGTTGCAAGGCCCCTGCCATTTCTTTTTTTTTTTAGTAATAGAATTCTTCGCGTTCGCCATACCACAGTTTGTGAGAGGTAATAGTGAAATGATATTGTGATCCTTCTGAATAATATTAATAATAATAATAATAATAATATTAATAATAATAATAATAATAATGATTATTATTATTATTATTATTATTATTATTACATATTATTATTATTATTATTATTATTATTATCTCCCGGAACACATCTGGTTTCCGTGCCTCGCGAGTCACATTGTTTACGGAGAGGAGACAAAAGATGTTGACTGTATAATGAGGAGTTATTCTCCCGAGAATTTTTCGCGTGTTTACCGATGCATTAATCTCCTCCGAGAGACAGAACTCCTTGAGATGATGGAATCCGAAAATCACGAAAGTCAATATTGACTTGTTCATATTTAATAAAGCAGGGTTTGGGCATCTTCATTATGCACTATGTCTTGGGTTCTGTTCTCTCTCTCTCTCTCTCTCTCTCTCTCTCTCTCTCTCTCTCTCTCTCTCTCTCTCTCTCTCTCATACACAAGGAGACACACACATTCACGCACCAAGTTTGCTGTCACTCATTCTCTGTTAATCACGGAAGTTTGTTTGTTTGTCGCTTCTAGGCGATTTCTTGGCTCTCTCTCTCTCTCTCTCTCTCTCTCTCTCTCTCTCTCTCTCTCTCTCTCTTTCGTAAGTCAGTAAAACTGGATTTTGGTTCCTTTTTATCTTTATTTCTTTTAATGCTTGTCCACTCTCTCTCTCTCTCTCTCTCTCTCTCTCTCTCTCTCTCTCTCTCTCTCTCTCTTTTAGAAATCAGTAAGCTGGAGTTTCATTCCTTAAATATATTTACTTTCTCTCTCTCTCTCTCTCTCTCTCTCTCTCTCTCTCTCTCTCTCTCTCTCTCTCTCTCTCTCTCTCTCTTTTAGAAATCAGTAAAGCTGGGTTTTCTGGCGGATGTCATCTTACTCAGTCCCTGTCTTTCTCTCCCAAATGAATAATTCAGTGAAATGGAAACTCCTGATTTAATGAAATAAAACTGTTATGCTTCATGATATGATGAGCAGTCAGGTTCGTAAATACATTTGCATGATAAAAATGGAGTCATAGGCTACATAATAGTTTCAGTACTCCACTTTTGTTATGGAATGACTTGAGAGAATGGATTTGGTACATTAAATCAGAACCAGGCTGAGAGATAAGGGCCTGAAGTTTAAAATGCTTCTTATCAAAATTTTTTTGGAATTTTTACGCGCCGCCAAAGTATTAACTAGAAATTTCAGTGGTATGGTCATACTACTAATATAATGAAAGGAGAAATGAAGAATTTTTTAAAGTCTTTTGTTGAATACGGGGAATTTAGTTAAAGGTTTTAAGAAAAAGAGCCGAAAATAAGCCTACTACGTAGGTGAGGTTAGACGTAGGCCTAAGTATACAAAAGGTAAAGGTAGAATGTTTGGACTGTCAGTAGGACTAAGAATATTTTTCTGTTTTTTGTAGTGTCCATTTATGCTGGTAGTTTGATAGCCATCGGCCACATTTCGCTTCCAGTTTCCAAATTGTGTTTACCTGGGGAAAGTGATGAAAACAGGACAAAAAATGCCGTCAGTACGAGCAAAACAAGGTTTGTTAATGGAGCATTGATATTCATGAAATGAGGTTAGGTCTCCTGCTCCTGTCATGTACTGTTTTTCACTCGTCGTTATATTGTACTGCTTCACTGTGTCATATATATATATATATATATATATATATATATATATATATATATATATATATATATATATATATATATATATATATATATATATATATATATATATATATCTACCACTGTCTATCACTCCCTTAGAGGATGTCTTGATTAAGTGATTTACATCTTGTGCTTCAAAATTTTATAATTTTTCGTTAGGTTTCCTTGCAGTTATCATTATTACCGTTAGTGTTTTACAACAATAATTATTATCAATATATGATTGCTCTAGGCATTGTATTTTCCTTATTTTAAGCATCGTTATGTCATTCGTAATTACCAAAGCCATATCGTGCATATTCAGATTGTGTAATCAGTTATGAGGGGGAAAATAATTAATGATGTTTAACTGCATCTCCTCAGTCTCTGACATTTGAGGAGCACGCCCTGAAAAATGAAACACTACTTCTTGATATTTTAATGTTATGTATCCATTGAAAGAAATAGCTCCAAATAAATAGTTGCGCATACAAACAAACTTTAAGACATTATGAATTTTAATATGAATGGTGGATTCGTACAGATATTTTGTGAGCAGATATAACAGATCAGGGGAGAATGAGGGAAGTGGTGAGTTACATGCAAGGAGGGTTGTATGGTGCGAGGAAAAGAATGGGAATCTGGAAATGTGTATGAGGAACCCAAGGTGGGAATGATGGAGGAACTATTTCATTAATTTTAGTTTATAGTATATTTTGCATTAGAGGAATTTATAATGCGTGTTAAGTGGAAATACTAAATTCTGTACAAAAAGATGGGTCAGAGCGCATTGAGATGGTTTGGCCATGTGGAAAGAATGGATGACGACAGGTAGGTGAAAAGGGTATATCGTTCCTAAGCGTTAGATGGGAGTATGAGAGGAAGACCGAGAAAGCGCTAGATAGATGAAAAATGAAAGAGACATTGGATGATAATGGCTTAAATATGCAGGAATCGCTATGGTTTGTGGAAGATTCAATTAGGGATCCAGACAACAGCTTAAAATGTCTTGATATTGTTTCAGACACTGCATTGAGAGCGGAAAAACAGACTTGTTTTGGTAATAACAAAAGGGAGAAATATAACACACAAAACATGGCTGGACTTCTATAAAGCAATGATTATGGACATATCCCTTTTACTGAGGAGTTTCAATGTGGCATTTAAAAACAATACATTGTAAAAAAAAATCATAAAGAACTCATGCGGCAGTGCTACAGTTTTGATATTGGTCAAACTAGGAAATCATTAGAAAATAGAACATCATAAAAATGTACATATGCACAGAATGACAGTGTAATTTTCGTTCATGTTAGTAAAGACAATCATGCTATCAATTGGGCAGGTCCTAAGATGCTGGTTTATTCTAATAATTTGGAAAGAACCATAATTGAATGCAGTTCCGTAAAAGAAAGAATCTGCAAATATATGAATATCAGCATAGGATTGTATAAACTCGATCCATTTATTTCGGGAGAAATAAACATAAATTACAAGGGCAAACAAGATTTATTAGTTCACCTCCTCCCTTCAGGTACTAATATTTTGTCAGCCGTCAGTATGTTCTTTTGTACTGTCACCGTGTAATACGTAATTAAGATTTATACCACTATGTATCACTCCCCTTGGAGATGTCATAATTAAGGGATTTAAATCTTGTGCGTCAGTTTTACGTCTGGTACATCTGCACGCACACTGTACTGTACATCACGCGTTACGGATATTTATATAAGCTTGTTTTTCCTCTAGTCTTTTAAGATATTTCGTACCTTTAAGTATAACAAATTTATTCATGTGCGAGTTGGTGGTCAATCAGTACCATGATTTTCTTTTATAATTCTGGTTCAAAAATTTCAGATAAATTATTTCTTTGTATTGATCCGTATTATGTAAACTTTCTGGATGTTCCAACGACCGTTCACAATATATCTGATAAAACTGAGATTTTCATCCTTGTACTGTAGTTTGCGAGTGTATATATTTTATATGTTATGGCAACTTAAACGTCCTGGAGAGGGCTTTTATGTCTACAAACGTCGTTTCCTTGGTGTTCACATTTTTAAAAGTTTTTTTATCATAAAAAAATAATTAATGGTAAGGCCTGTGAGACGGAATGCCAATTACATTTTTCTAGCCCAGGACTGAATTCAAAACGAAGATCATTTTGAAAGCGAGGTAGATGGGACTCGGTCACAAAGGAAAGGATAGGCCTGTTATATATATATATATATATATATATATATATATATATATATATATATATATATATATATATATATATATATATATATATATATATGTATGTATATATATATATATATATATATATATATATATATATATATATATATATATATATATATATATATATATATATATATATATATATATATATATATATATATATATAGAGGATGAGTGTATGCGATCAACAGCCAAAAATATAACCATAGTTAACTTGAGGAAGACATATCGGGCATTTGCCAGGGAGAAGGGTATTACCATCCAGAAGTGGAAAGAAATAATCGAGTGACAAGAGAGAAACATTAAAAGTCTGTAAAATGCTATGTTGGAGAAAAGATGGCTGCAGCAGTTGACTGTTTTAACATCCTGGCATTTTAAACTGGAATATTTTTGTATCTGTTTTTGGCATGCTATTTTTAAGTCCGAATTTTATGATGTTTTATTGTATTTGTATATATTTTACAGCTTTGATAATGAGGCCAGGCCTTGAAACGTAAGCAATAAAGACATGCAAATGCCTGAGATGTCTTCCCCAAAGGTTCTTATGGCTATATACAGTGTGTATATATATATATATATATATATATATATATATATATATATATATATATATATATATATATATATATATATATATATATATATAAGGTATATATATATAATGTATATGATGTGACATATATTTTGACATTTTTTTTTAAATAATTTTAAGGCCCACCTAGGGGAATTATAAGTTATTTCTAGGGTACAGTGAACTGGACATCAAACTATACTTTTGTTCCAATACTTGTGTGTATGTAGATAATATATATATATATATATATATATATATATATATATATATATATATATATATATATATATATCTATATATATATTATATTTATATTTATATATATATATATATATATATATAGGTATATATATATATATATATATATATATATATATATATATTATATATATATATATATATATATATATCAACGAGCATAATGGTATATGAAAGAGGAAATAAAAAGTCGTAGGCAGCATAAAGGTCAGTTAATAGCCTCACCTCACCTCATGTGGCCGGGAAATTGGCCGTATTTTGTGACGTCTTCATCGCCCGGAGGGGAGGGGGAAGGGGGGACCCAGAGATTGAGGTCCATGGCCAGAAGAGGCCAAAAATCTGCTTCCACCTCAAATGTAATATACTCTCGCACTTCCGTTCTACGTTTGTTCGTTCCTCTGTAGTACATTTTCCTTCCTTGGTTTATGTATGTTTCTATCCTTTGCTGATTTTATTCATCTGTATTCACTTTTTGCTGTGGTTCAGTACATTTTCCTTCCGTGTTTCATGTGTTTTTATCCTTTGTTAATTTTATTCATTTGTATACAGTTTTTATCTGTATCGCATTTTAATTCTATTCGCTATTGTTTTTTTTTTATGTTTCCACATGTAGAAATTATATTCTTTGGAAGCTCGTTTCGCCAGTAAAAGCTCCTTTTTAGTCGTTGTGTAAGATTGTGAAAGTTTTTCTTATTAATAACTAATCTCTTCTTTCTGTATTTCCCATTATCTTTTGTAATTTCTTTCATATGAACGCCATATCCTTTGGAATCTTGAATTGCTTGTTCCGTATGAATAGGGTTTATTGTGTGAATAATAATAGTAATAATAATAATGATAATAATAATAGTGAATATTTTTTCGTTTTGTAACTTGAATATTCTACATTTCTACGTTACTTTCTTTTCTTTGGGATTCAGAAAGTCACTCGGCGTCGTCTGCATTCATGGTTGTCAATTTTTATGACAAATTGAAGTCTCTCTCTCTCTCTCTCTCTCTCTCTCTCTCTCTCTCTCTCTCTCTCTCTCTCTCTCTCTCTCTCTCTCTCTCTCTGCGTGTGTGTGTGTGTGTGTCGTACCTGAAGGGAAACTCAGCGAGGCAAGTTTTCATCGCAGAATGGATAGCTTTTGTGTCTATGTTTATATGCAGGCATCTCAATCGTACAGGATCGTAAAAATATTTCGGATTATTAATTTAATAAGAAGAAAGCAAGCAAAACAATTATTGAACTCCGTATTGATGTAGATTGTTTTAAATATATATATATATATATATATATATATATATATATATATATATATATATATATATATATATATATATATATATACATACTCACACATACAGTATATACTGTATATATACACATACAGTATATACTGTATGTGTGTTTTTTATGTGTAATATCTCCAATGAGACACTTTTTGCATAAGAAGGCTATTAGACAATTCATGTGCATAAATTGATGGGGGCACCCCTCCTTGTATCCAGGTCAGTGTGGCCTCCACAACCGTCGCAACTGATGGCGGGAGGGAGCCGCTCAGTTGAGCCAACCTCCGTCTCCATAAGTAACTGGCGAAATGGCTCCATGTCCCTCTAACTGGTCATGTGTCACCACAACTGTTCGCCCGTTCTCATATCTATTGATTTACTCGGCGATCTTCTTTTCATATTTCTTGCGTTCCGTTTTCCTTAGTTCTCTTCCCATTTTGCTACGTTTTATTGGATCCATCCTTTTCGATATCGCCAGCCATTTTCGTCTCCTAAAATACCCATCTTTAAAACTCTTTTTGGGGCAGAGAGTGGGAGAGGCAATTCGAATGTTATCGTTCATTTCATTACTTTACGTCGGTCCCTGACAATCGTCTCGTCTGTATGTTTAAGGGACGTTTCGTGCTCTACACAAGGAATATTCTCTTTGAAATCTGTTCACTTTTCTTGCATGCATTACGTTCTCTCTCTCTCTCTCTCTCTCTCTCTCTCTCTCTCTCTCTCTCTCTCTCTCTCTCCCCGTAAGTGTATTATTTGACGCAGTTCTTAATATAATTTGTAGTTTATCATGCTCTTGGTTCCTGTCTTTTGATCTGCTCCTTTGTTATTAAAAAATCAAAGTTTGTGTTTATTTTCATATGTGTATATATATATATATATATATATATATATATATATATATATAATATATATATATATATATATTTTTTTATATATACATAAATGTGAGTGTGTTTACATATAAGTATACATTTATAAACGATAAAGAGATGAAAATGCAATATGTCTTTTCTTCCATCTTAACGAAAAACCCACCCAACCTGCTAATTGTTTCCTACGAAACCTAAGATCGATATGATTATGCAGTTTCTAAAATCTATTTACAAAGCGCCGTATTGTTACGTACATTCGTTTTCATTAGCGTTCCTTTCAACAGTTCGTAGCAGAAATCGACAAGTCGCACAATTAGCCAATGACAAATAATTGCTTAAATACAAAACGCAGCCGAGGCCTTTAGTCTAATAGAAACAGTACCATATTGAAATATGATATGCCAGCATATCTGTGAGACCCCGTAGGGAGTAGTGACGTCAGTGCATCTCACGGGGTGCACTGTAGGCGTCGCTAAAGGTTCTTTGTAGCGTCCCTTCGGCCCCTAGCTGCAACCCCTTTCATTCCTTTTACTCTACTTCCATTCATATTCTCTTTCTTCCATCTTGCTATCCACCCTCTCCTAACAATTGTTTCATAGTGCAACTGTGAAGTTTTCCTCTGTTACGCCCTTTCAGACCTACGTACTCTGTTTCCTTTCCAGCTGAATGACCTCAGGTCCCGCCGCTTGCCTTTGCCTAAATTCTGTATTCATTCATTCGTAACTGGAGACATACAGTGACATAGTTAAAAAGTATACTTAGTTTAACCAGACCACTGAGCTGATTAACAGCTCTCCTAGGGCTGGCCCGAAGGATTAGACTTATTTTACGTGGCTAAGAACCATTGGTTACCTAGCAACGGGACCTATAGCTTATTGTGGAATCCGAGAAATTAATTTGTATCACCAGAAATAAATTCCTCCAATTCTTCATTGGCCGGCCGGAGAACCGAACGCTGGTCTAGGAGAGTGCTAGCCGAGTATGATATCGACCCATCCAATGAGGAACACAGTGACATAGTGCGGTGGATACGTTGGCCTTCCGTGATACGTAACTGTATACAGGTGTTACTCAGTGCCAATTACCGTCACTGCTTTCATACGTTAAGTTAATCATCCAATCTCCGCAAATCCTTTGACTTAATGTCATTCATGTGTGTCGGCCGACGTAATAACACCGGTCATACCCGTGCATTTACTTCGTTGCAAGTCATTAATCCTTTAATTTCATTGTATTCGCGTAGATACATACATAGATATATGTAAACATATACATACACACACACACACACACACACACATATATATATATATATATATATATATATATATATATATATATATATATATATATATATATGTGTGTGTGTAATAATAATGTGTATGTATATATAACTGTATGTATGTATGTATATACACGCATGCAAGATATATGTAACATATATACATACATACATTTATATGTACAGTATGTGTGTGTTGTTGTATCTGGCTTCCGCAACTAAAATTCCAGTTTTTATTAAATCGAGAGCCTATAAAAATGAAGAAGCTGAAAAGCACATATGTTTGGTCTGATACACTACTATATTTCAGTATCTCAGTAGTAGTATCAAACGTACGTATGGTTTTCTAAGCAAACACAATATATATATATATATATATATATATATATATATATATATATATATATATATATATATATATATATATATATATATATATATGTATATGGCCGACTGGATTTAGTGTGTCACTGTAGTCTGATTCCTCGTCCGTCGCTGGTTCGACCCACGGGACAGTGGACTTATTATCAACTAAAATTCCCCTTCAGCAACATATATGAAAATATATTACTTGGGAGTAGAGTGAATTGATATTAAAGGACGTTTGTAGCTTTTTGATTTATATATATATATATATATATATATATATATATATATATATATATATATATATATGTATATGTATGTATGTAATAATATGCTTATGTATGTATGTATGTATACGCACCTCTGAGGTAAACATCCCTGTGGATCCATTAAGGCCGGCGAAGTGATTTCATCAATATAATCCTAATATGATCACAGATTGGGCCGTGGGATCCGGCTAGGCGCTCCCGGATAATGGCAAACGGCTTCTATAGCAGATGAACAGGTGATGTGTCTCGTCCATTAGTTGAATTCGGACCACCTACTTTACTCGTTTCGGAATTGTAAGCGATTTGTAGTCGTGTCAGGAAAGGCGACGCCGTCAATTATAAGAACGTTGATGGATGAGCGAGAGAGAGAGAGAGAGAGAGAGAGAGAGAGAGAGAGAGAGAGAGAGAGAGAGAGAGAGAGAGAGAGCAAGGCGTTACAATTTATTTCTTTGTAGGGAGAGTGGAAGTGTAGATTGCCTTAATTCTTATTTTATGTAGAGAGATAGATGGGTGTTATTTTCGTTGTCATTTTTTTTTTTTTTATAGAGAGAGAGAGATTATAATTTATTTGTTTGTAGGGAGAGTTAAAGTGGAGAATGCCCTACAACTTTTTTTTTTTGAGATATAGATAGAGACGTTATTTTCGTTGTCAGTTTTTTGGAGAGAGAGAGAGAGAGAGAGAGAGAGAGAGAGAGAGAGAGAGAGACCCCTTATGCAGCTTAACCTTCTTAGTATTTGTACGCAGTATTATGTCCGGCTTTCATTTCATTTATATTAGTGTGTGTTAATGTTCAAGCATTTATTATTATTTGTTCCTACTAATCACAACGTATCCTTGCATTCAGGAGTTAATAAGAAAATACTATCCCTTTACATTTCTCTAGTTTAACAACTAATTGTGGATAAGTCTCAAAATATTGTAATAAATCATTGTTAAAAACACTGCCTAAATGAAACAACATTCAAACGGTCTTTCTTTTTTTTCATTTTTTTTAAATACAGACATTTTAATAAATCATTGTTAAAAATACTAGTTAAATAAAACAACAGCATGAAGGCCTTTCTTTTTTTTATTCTTTGAAATGTGTCCAAACTCACATTGGATGAATTCGTAAACGTTTAGTAAGCATTGGAAATCTCAAGTCGTTTCTCTCAGTATTTCTTATAAGGCTTTGAGAGTGGCTGGTACAGTCAGCCGCCGCCCACGCAAGCGTTTCACATAAGGCTTCACCTTTTGAGTTTTTATAAAATTTTCGGCTCGGTTAAATTATGCATTTCTTACATCGACACCTTTCAGTGGCGCTGTCCTGCTCTGTTGCTCTGTCCCTTAACTTTATTTATGTATTTATTTATTTATTTATTTATTTATTTATTTATTTAGTTAGTTATTCTGTTCAGACCTCTCGTATATTTTCAGTTCATTATTGATCAGTCCTTCGGTCTTGTTGTAGCCATTTCTTATTTACTTGAATATTTTTTAATAAATCTTTCATATTTTTCTCTGTCCGTTTTTTATTTATTTATATATCTGTTATAGTCTGTAGTAATGTTGTGATCCCATCTCGGTTATATAAAATTGTGCAAATGCTTTTCTTATCTGACGCCTGAAAACTAGACAGTACTCGAGTTTTAGAAGGAATGGTTGGTTGGTTTTACATTAAGCTGAGTATATGCCTGCACGGGACCCTGCTATAAGGCAGCCCTATAGTATGATAAACATATGAAGTGGTTTAAGAAGCCTGGTTTGAAAATTGGACTCATGTAACCCACTGAGACGAAGAAAGGGTGCAATATTACTTGAAAGCTGTGTGCGTCATTGCCTTAGATTTCATATGGCTTCATTTAATTCTGGTCGTATTACGTACAGCCGTTGACGTCTGTACGCCTCTCTGTCTATCCGTTTCATCTTTTCCGCCCTTTTCCATTAAAGCTAGCGAAGATTTTTTCATAGTTCCATATGGATGGTTTCAAAAAAAGTGTTCGCGGCCCCGTACCCCTGCAGTGGGGCAAACGTAAAATCCGGAAGGGGATCGTTCGAACAATACTTCCGTTGACAGTGCCCATTTAGTTTTCTGATTTATCTCGATGTGTATGTATGGATGTCATTTTTTTGCGGAGGCATCTGTTCGTTTTTTTTTTATATGTTTTTTTTTTTTGTTTATGGACGACCAGTTCGATACTCAAGGTAAATAACCTTGAAAGCCTGCTCCATTTGATTATGCATATGTTAGTCAAGAGATATATCTTGCATGTTCAGTGCATGTTATTAAAAACAAGTAGAAATGAGCAGAAGTTTCTTCGGCGTATAATGGTGTATGAAACTTTCAACCACGGCTCATGTAACTCAGCCACGGTACGGTGGTGGCCTTAGCCACGGCCCATGAAAATCATCCACGGTCCGGTGGTGCCTGTGTTGTTCGTACCAATAACGGTGCCAGAAGTACGGTTATGGCTAAATTTAACCTTAAATAAAATAAAAACTACTGAGGCTTGAGGGCTGCAATTTGGCATGTTTGATGATTGGAGGGTGGATGATCAACATACCAATTTGCAGCCCTCTAGCCTCAGTAGTTTTTAAGATCTGAGGGCGGACAGACAAAGTACGGACGGACAGACAAAGCCGGTACGATAGTTTCCTTTTACAGAAAATTAAAGCTAGATTTCGATATCAGTATTATTTTTATATTGCCTTTTGATTCTCTCTGTTCCCTCCCATCATACACAAACAGCCAAGGAATTTAGGAGTAATCGCTACAACAGGTATTACCACTTCGCAACTTTTATTAGTGCTTAGTTTTAAGAGGATAAACGTCTGGGAAGACGTTGTTGGCTGGTGGTTGGGGGTTAGAGTAAAGACCCCAAGCAAAGGGGAGGGAGGGGCGGGGGAGGGGGCGGAAATAAAGTTGAGCACAGTTCAGAGGGGAAAAAGCCGGACTGTCGGCCCAACTTTCTTTCTCATTTTTATATGCTGTCTCCACCTGCCTTCTTTTCGTTGCAAGAAGGTGGTAAAAGTACGGGAACATAGATTAACACAGGTTACCTTTTTTTCTCTCTCTCTCTCTCTCTCTCTCTCTCTCTCTCTCTCTCTCTCTCTCTCTCTCTCTCTCTCTCTCGAAATAAACGGAAGGTAGAGGAGTAGGAAATGGTGTAGGATTCTTAATTAGCGTCGGTGAAAGATTAGAAGTTTTCAAAGGGACACGGGATTTTTTCTCCGTTTTCCTTCAAGTCTTTGTTTTTTTTTTTTTTGAACACGAAAACACACTTAGATCTTTTTAATTAATCCGATTGTATATAAGAAATCTTACAGTAATTGTTTTAAATGTTTCTCTAAAGATAATGCCCTTTACACAAGTGAGATTAAAGTAGGTACTTTTCCTCGAATTAATTTTTTTTTTCTGTAAATTGAAATACAAGAATACGTGATGATAATCCCTCTTACTTTAGATTTTTCGTAGGTAATTTTGATAGATATCTTCTAAATTCTTGTTCATGCTTTATATTCATTTCAAAAAATAAGTATACTCTCCAACAATTGGTACAATATCTCTAAAGAGATTTAACGTTTGAAAGGAAAAGTTTCAATCGTAATTTGCAAAGAAGTTTGTGGCACTAAAAGTAACAGCTTTCTTTTTTTTTTTTTTTTTTTGTAAGTCATTCTGTCGTCCGTTTGTTGATGTGTGCAATTCGTAGGAAGAAATAAACAACAGTTCCATTGTTTGATCTAGACTTTCAGTATGGCTCATGAAAAAGATGAGGCTGAATTGTTTTTTCTAATGTTTTATCGCTCTGTGTATATATAGATTTAACCTCCATTGAAATGTACGTCAGTGGTTTTTTTTTTTCATTAATTATAGTATTTCTGTTTCATTGAGCTTCTACATTGCTGAAAGATGTAGATACTCTTTTAAAAGAAGGTGTGTGAATGATCAAAGCCGCGAATTGATACAAAAATAGATCATCAGGTATTACAAGTTGTCTCAGATCTGGTCCTATATAAATATCTTCGCTTGAAAAAATGACGAATGAAACGTATTTTCACGTTTCTCGAATATTTTAGAATTTTATCACAGTAGGAGGGGTACTTGAAAGTACTTTACAATTTTTTTTCATGTGGCGCTCTCTCTCTCTCTCTCTCTCTCTCTCTCTCTCTCTCTCTCTCTCTCTCTCTCTCTCTCTCTCCCGTCAAGGTACGAAGTGAACCAGTCTCTCTCTCTCTCTCTCTCTCTCTCTCTCTCTCTCTCTCTCTCTCTCTCTCTCCTGTTGCCTCAGACAAAGGTTTTAAAGCTTAGTCTTTCCTGTAAACTGCCATTAATCCATCAAACTCGTCAGCTGGGGGGGGTGGGGGGCGCTTTTTCCTTCGCCTGGGAACGATGGAGGTGTTGGTAACCTCTGAGAATAGTAAAATGACATAGCAGTTTGCCATGGTAGAACTGGGACGGCGCAAAGGTTATGATAATCTTGAAAAATGTAAACAAAGCGTTCAGTCAGACGTGTGCATTTCGCGAATGTTGAAAAAAAGGATGCATTGAGGGTTCTTCTTCTTCTCTGGACAGAGCTTGATGAAAACATTGATGTGTCCGATTGACCTGGGCAAAATGTTATAATTATTATTATTATTATACACTTTTCATTCTTGACCAAAGATAATAAATAAATAGTCAGTCAGTTCAGAGCTAACAACTAAATAAATAATTGTATCATTTTTAACACACACACACACACACACACACACACACACATGTATATGTATATATATATATATATATATATATATATATATATATATATATATATATATATATATATATAGCAATATATTATATAATATATTATATGTATATGTGTGTGTGTAAAAAAATTATACAACTTTTTATTTAGTTGTTAGCTTTGGTTTGACTGATTATTTATTCATTATCTTTGGTCAAGAATGAAAAATGTATAATAATATTAATAATTATAAAATTTTGCCCATTCTATGCACGGTGAAAGGGATTTTAATAGTTAACAGTAAGTTGGGAGAAACGTCATGGCTTCTAATTACAAAGCGTTTCGTGACTATTTTAAATTCCGTATGGGTAGTCAAACGTGCTCAGCTTCCTCCAGTCGAGTTCAGTAAATGAAAGGGATTTTGCTCGAATGCCAACATTTCCAGACGGTAAAAAAAGCATAAAAAAAACTTTCAGTGTAATCGTCTGGTAAGTTGAGAAATTTCACCAACCAATGTAATTTTTTCCGATGAAAAAATAACTTGATCATTCTTTTAAGGACACTAAGAAAGTAAAAATATTAGAAGCAAGTAACACAAGCTTTAGAATGACAAACTGTAATGCAAATTGAGATCATTTTACCTGTTGCCAGAGGAAATGAATAGGCCCCCCTTGAGTATGGGGACATTCAGTGGTAATTCAACCCACTTGAGGTCAAAAAGTTTTTTTTTTTTTTTTATGAAACACAGGTTTGAATATTACTCCACGAAGTGAGTTGAATGTCGAAGTGACGATAACGTGACACGAAAAGGAACTCAGTTAAATTCATATATTTGGGTTTTTCGTTAGGACCAGAGTGCAATCATAGAGTTTCAGGAAGCTCTCCCAACTTCTCGAACGTCATTACATATTTATTTTTATTTTGGGTAATTCTTTTCTACGATTTACCTGTTATTCACATGGGTATATATTCTGTAAATAATAATAATAATAATAATAATAATAATAATAATAATAGGGCGACATCTTGCAAGTTTCAGATATTTCTTTTTGAAATACGGTATTCAAATGTTTACATAAGAGAATAACCGTAACTATTCATGCTATTCCAGAGTGCTTTGTATGGCATCATTAACCCTAGCCACCCACACCCCGGCATTGCTAGCCCCCCTCCTCTAACCCCGCCCCCTCCCTCTCCACCCTACTGTTAAGGGGAGGGTTGACAGTCACCCTCATCCACTCTCACGGAAACGGAAAATTATAATCTAAGATAATCCAATTTGTTGTTGCCGAGGCTTCTTTTACCGCTCTCATTCCTCCTCCTCCTTCCCCTCCTCCTCCTCTTCCTCCTCCTCCTCTTGAATACTCGTCGTCAAAATCTTTACCTGTCGTGGAAGGTGGAATCTCTCGTTATTATTATTATTATTATTATTATTATTATTATTATTATTATTATTATTATTATTTTAAAGATGTTGGAGGTACTTCTGCACTACAGCTATTGCTGATAATAATAATACTAATGACAATAATAATAATAATAATAATAATAATAATAGTTATTATTATTATTATTATTATTATTATTATTATTATTATTATTATTATTATTATATCAAGAACTTTTAAACCCCTTTCGGCTGGTAACGTGTATCAGGTGTCAAATATATATTATGCAAGTACAACGTACACAGTCTTAAATGCTCATTACCACCAACATATGCCAGTACATTTACCTACCCGCATGAAAACTGTACCGAATCGCTTCGCAAGGTAGGTAAAGATTGGGTTAATACAGCTTCAAATGATCGGGTATTTGTACCCAAATAATGGCGTTGATTTCTACCAGACGTTTCTTTTTCAAACTTCAAAAATGTTTAAAACATTGACGTAAGAGGTGTAAGATTCTGGTATGTGATATTTTACGTTGAAAAGTGAATCGAGTCTGCTGAGAAATGGTCTGAGTTTCGGTTCTGCTATTTATGGCAGTTGCTTTTTATATTTTTCTCTTTTATTTTTTTTACTGTTGGTTTAAAATGGTATTTCATGGTAAAGCGTTAAAGGTGTTTCAAGTATAAAAATTATTCACCTTTTTTTATTATATATATATATATTATATATATATATATATATATATATATATATATATATATATATATATACTGTATATATATATACTGTATATATATATATATAATTATAATGTATAATATATTATATATAATTGTATATATATTATATGATATATATATATATATATATATATATAAATATATATATATATAACATATATATATATATATATATATATATATATATATATATATATATATATATATATATTATTGTCATTACATACCGTCATAAAAAGTCAGTTTATAGGTCGTAAGTTTTGGTAGTAATTGTTGCTGTTATTAAGATATTAATAATAGTTACCGAGAGAGACAGAGAGAGAGAGAGAGAGAGAGGGGGAGAGAGAGAGATTGTAAGCGATGCCATAGGAATTTTCCTTTTAGAATTTGCTTGCGACAGCCCATGGCCCCTAGCACAGAGAAAGAGAGAAAAAGAGAGACTGAGACAGAGGTGCTCACTACTTCTGTTTATTGAACTTGAGCTGGTTCCACGAGAGAGAGAGAGAGAGAGAGAGAGAGAGAGAGAGAGAGAGAAAGATTAATCTCTAGTTTCTTTGAATTTCCTGCATCCAGTATGCAGATGATTTACTGTAAATCTCATTCCATAAACGCAATGAATGCATAATACTCCAAGACAGGTTTCAGTCTCCGTTTTGGTTCCATGGCTCTTTCCTTTTCCTCGAGTTACGAACAACTTGTATAATATATTGGTTTCCCTTTTCCGTTATGTTATCGTTGCTTGAAATATTTGTTGCTTTATCATTTATATCATACAAATACAATTCATGTTACATATATGATTAAACTAAAATGTATTATTATTATTATTATTATTATTATTATTATTATTATTGTTTGAATCGAGTAGACCGTCTTTTAAGCATGTTCTGTTAAAAAGCATGGCAGCATCAGTGGAACTGAATTTATACAAGGTCTTTTCAATTTTACTCATTATTCTCTTTTTTTTTCAAGGCTGATATCAGCTAAGAGCTGGCCGATGTACATAATCTGGATAAGGGGAAAGTCAGGAGTTCTGAATATGGTCACTTTTTATTCTGGTACACGCATTAATGAAAATTTGAAAATACATAATAACAAACCTAATAGGTCATTACCTTGCAAATCAAAATTCCATTGCCACAGTGCCATAAATGAAATGAAATTCAAGCCTAGCCAAGAAAATCACAAACGAAGAGCGGAGATACGTAAATCAACAAACAATTAATAATGAAAAACAAAGGTAATTTTGCATGTTTATTTGAAAAATAGCTGCAGTCTTTCTTGGTAGTCCTTTAGCGTAAAAGAAACTCCTGGTTTCCTGACAAATGCTCCTGATTTATAGAAGTTCATCGAGAAATGGTATCTCTAAGGCAGGACCCCCTTCCCAATTATTAATGGACACAACCCACCGTAATCCTGGATATGTGCCGAACTGGGAACGACCAGTCATAATTGCCTTCCCAGGTCCAGCATCTCCTGTGCGTACAGAAGTGTGTGGGTGTGTGTGTGCGCGCGCGTGCGTGCGTGCATGGGCGTTCTGTCACAAGTTCAGCTTTGTCCTCGGATGGTCTTGTCATCTCTGTGTCCTCACTGAGACACTTTAACACCTTTGTCTCTGCCTTTGATGTCAGACCAGGTCGTTCTGAAGAGCCCGCCATAACTGCGCTCTCAGACCATCATTCTGGTCAAGATCCGTTTTTTTTCTGGGTGTAACCCGTGCACGCATATTTTTTTTTATTATATGTGTGTACAACTGTTGTTTAATCTTGGTAACCTTATTGGGTATAGATACGATTGTGAGTGCACTAACAGGCTCGCGCACAATATGTCTGTATGTCATCTCTCTCTCTCTCTCTCTCTCTCTCTCTCTCTCTCTCTCTCTCTCTCTCTCTCTCTCTCTCTATATATATATATATATATATATATATATATATATATATATATATATATATATATATATATATATATTCTCTCTCTCTCTCTCTCTCTCTCTCTCTCTCTCTCTCTCTCTCTATATCTCTCTATATATATATATATATATAGATATATATATATATATATATATATATATATATATATATATATATATATATATATAGAGGGAGACAGAGAGAGAGAGAGATTTCCCTTTAATGATATCGAATGCATCTCTTTCAAACATCTACTTTAACGGCTTGTGTTAAAAGATGAAAGGTGTACTAAGGCATAGCTTACAGATATTTATATTTCCTATTGTTTTTCTTAGGCAGTATTTCTCAATAGGAATGGTTTCATTACAAAAATTATACTCAGGATTTTATAAATTGTACATTAAAAGCGTATTTCGTTGTTTATGATTTAAATGTCAGTATATTGCATCCAGTTCCTCCATTTCTCTACTTCCATTATTTATTCATCTCTATTTTTTTCTGTGTATTTCGTCTCTTTAGCAATTCATCCTTCCTACCTGTACAACCTCTCTCTCTCTCTCTCTCTCTCTCTCTCTCTCTCTCTCTCTCTCTCTCTCTCTCCCAGTCCCATTTCTTCCTCCCTCAATTTGTGCAGACAGAAGCAGAGTATATGTCTAATTAGCTTGTTGTCCTTCGCATTACATTCCAGGTAGCCACCGGGCAAAGAGCTTAGAGTAATTAGACGTGCGAGGCCTATGTAGTACCATACGGAGGGCGATATCTTGTTTACGGGACCTTGTTTATTCCTTCTTTTATTGTTTATATCATGCTGAGGTGTCTTTCCTTTTGGATCACATAAAGTAAAGGGCGTATTTCTTTTCTGTACGCATAAATAACGCAAACGCGCTTACTATTTACTTCAGTATATTTCTTTCTTTGGCCATGGCATAACGCATGCGACCGTATTATTTATTCTTTCCTTGTTTCTTTAGGAGTTGTGTTTCCGTTTATGTTTGTTCTTTTCTATCTTGTCTTGTTTGGGCGCAGCAACGTACACAGGATTACTTTATATTGGGCATTGTAGTAACTGGGTATTTTTTCAGTTTTGGTTATTTATAACATCTTGTATCTCTCGTTTAGTTCTTGTTTCCGTCCTTACTCAGCGGATTAGACCAAAGCATTTTTAATGTCTCTTATACACCCTTCTTTTGCCAGGCTCTTCTTTTGCTTGTTTTATATTTTATCTGTAACTCGACGTACACCTACAACCCTTCAAGTGAAGGACAGCCATCACCTATAACCCTTCAAGTGAAGGACAGCCATCACCTACAACCCTTCGAGTGAAGAACAGCCATCACCTACAAGCCTTCCAGTGAAGGACAGCCATCACCTACAACCCTTCGAGTGAAGGACAGCCATCACCTACAAGCCTTCGAGTGAAGGACAGCCATCACCTACAAGCCTTCGAGTGAAGGACAGCCATCACCTACAACCCTTCGAGTGAAGGACAGCCATCACCTACAAGCCTTCGAGTGAAGGACAGTCATCACCTACAATCCTTCGAGTGAAAGACATCCATCACCTACAACCCTTCAAGTGAAGGACAGCCGTCACCTACAACCCTTCGAGTGAAGGGACAGCCATCGCCTACAACCTTCAGTGGACAGCCATCACCTACAACCCTTCAGTGAAGGACAGCCATCACCACAACCCTTCAAGTGAAGGACAGCCATCACCTACAACCCTTCAAGTGAAGGACAGCCATCACCTACAACCCTTCAAGTGAAGGACAGCCATCAGTAACAACCCTTCAAGTGAAGGACAGCCATCACCTACAACCCTTCGAGTGATGGACAGCCATCACCTACAACCCTTCAAGTGAAGGACAGCCATCACCTACGACCCTTCAAGTGAAGGACAGCCATCAATAACAACCCTTTAGGTGAAGGACAGCCATCACCTACAACCCTTCAAGTGAGCGACAGCCACCGGGCGAGGAGTGGATGTATTTGGCATTAAAGAGAATGGCCCGTGACACTCGTTCTAATTTGGCTTTCAGCGTCGAAATGAAAGTTTTGAATTGGCAAAATGAAAACAGGAAATTTTTAATTAATGTTTCTGCCCGGCATTCATACGAAAACAACAGCCAATATCCCACTGGTTATGACGAGTTATCAATAGTCCATAATGATCTGAGGTTAATTTTGGAGCTTTGTTGTTACTTTTATGTTTATTTTTAATTTTCTTTTTATGTGGCTGAAAGAACAGTAGGGGTATTGTATTACCTAGTATACAGCGGTAGGATTTTGATCAGAAAAGCAGAATCGATGAAAAAATGCTTTATAAAAGAGGAGATGTGTGGGTTTAGTCAAATAACTTGAATGGATCAAGTTTGTGCTGATAATGAAGCAGGTGTGTGACTGGTGATGCTGTAACAGATGTGGGAGATTGTTTTAATATAATGAAACAGGTGTGTGAGGTTTTGTTGATAATGAAACGGGTTCGTTTTTTGCTGCTAATGAAACTGGTGTGTGACTGGTGATGCCGTAACAGATGTGGGGGATTGTGTTGATATAATGAAATAGCTGTGTGAGATTGTGTTAATAATGAAACAGGCTTGAGACTGGTGATGCTGTAACGGATGTGGGAGATTGTGTTGTTATAATGAATAGGTGTGTGAGATTGTGTTGATAATGAAACAGGCGTGAGACTGGTGATGTTGTAACGGATGTGGGAGATTGTTTTGATATAATGAAACAGGTGTGTGAGATTTTGTTGATAATGAAACAGGCGTGTGACTGGCGATGCTGTAACGGATGTGGGAGATTGTGTTGATATAATGAAACAGTTGTGGGAGATTGTGTTGAATATATAACAGGCATGTGCGATTTGTTTGATAATTAAACTGATGTGTGCGATTGTTTTGAAAATGAAACAGGTGTGTAAGATTATGTTGATAATTAAACAGGTGTATCAGAGCGTGGTGATACTCTTAATAGGTGTGAGATTGTGGTGATGATCTAACACGTGTATGAGATTGTGTTGACAATGAAATAGGTGTGTGAGATGTCGAGATTAAAGGAAAAACCAGTATGTGGAATATATGAGTATAGAATAGGTTCATGAATATTGACAGAGATGCAGTGTGTTTGATGCATTGTATATATGGCGTACAAAGTTATTTATCAACCACGACCGAAAGTTTTTATGATGAAAGTGAGATTAGCCGCATTTTTATTTATATTTTATATTTTTACTTTGTGACGGTGAAGCCATAACTAGCGCTCTCTTTTGACAGCTTTTTATTTTCGTGGTGTTTATTTACTTTGGTATCCATACAACTTTTTTAGCCGATGGTGAAGCCATTAAAGTGTATTTGTTTGTTGCCAGTCCTGTACTGATGCCAGAAGCCATAAACATTTTTATTTTACTTATGGTTTCGTTTGCATCACTATTTCTGTGGAGCGCCATAATTTTTCTCATATATATATATATATATATATATATATATATATATATATATATATATATATATATATATATATATATATATATATGTATGTATATATATATATATATGTGTGTGTGTGTGTGTGTGTGTATTATTTATGCTAAATAAGAATATCTCGGTTTTATGCAGAATGGTATTGTGTTTTATTTGCAAAAATATTTACAGATTTTTTTATTATTTTTATCTTATGTTAATTGAATGGTTATTTTCGAACGCAATAAACGCATTCATTTTTCCCCTTATAGTAGATAATGAGAACAGTAGAAATTCACCCGTATTCTGCAGGTCGTCATAGCAGCTTTAATTTTCCGTTTCCATAATATATCAGGGAGTTTTAAATGACGGCAGGGGCTTGTTATGGTAATTATTAGGCCTAACTGAATATACATTTCTCTTTTTGAAATCTCATTTAATTAATGTAGATTTAACCTGAGTTTTCATGCGCTGAGAATTCGTAAATTTTCGGTAGATTCTTTTTTGACCTCTGGGGGTGTGTCTGGGTGGCCTGGTGGTGGGAGGGGGAGGGCGAGGGGTAAGGGGTGTTAAGAGTAAAGGGGGTGAGGCATTGTATCCAAATTTGATCTTAGGATCAGGTTCCGTTTTTAGCCTTTATCAAAATGATGAGAATAAATAATGGAGTGCCTGACATTTCAAAGTCGATGACTTACGGTGTTGTTATTAATTATGGCAGCAGTTTTCTCTTGGGAATTTATTTACAGTCACTCAAAAATGTTTTGCAACATACTTCAAAACTTTCCTGACAACAGCCTATAATAGTGACATCTGGCGCTATTTGGCAACTCCGTCGTAAGCGCATGAAACAAGCACAGAGAAATTACCTCCCGTTTCCCTTAAACCGGTTTTTATTTCTCTCTATCATTATTATAATTTCTTTATTTCTCTCTTCATCATTATTATAATTCCTTCATTTAATCACTTATTTTCTCTCTCTCTCTCTCTCTCTCTCTCTCTCTCTCTCTCTCTCTCTCTCTCTCTCTCTCTCATCAAGCATCCATTGGATGTTACCTGATTTTCTCCCTATACTTTTCCATTGGGTTATTTATCCATGAAGAAGAAAGTCTCTGAATTTACTCCCATACGGATTGAATGGATGACTAATTATAATTTTTTATTTGACTCTTTTACCCTACCATCATGATCGAAATTTTTCAAAATGTTTCGTTATTTGTCGTAATGCGGATTTTTCACTCGCCATGCTTTTTTATATTGTTAACCGTATGATTAATAACCAAAATTGAATAAGAAAAGCACATTTCCTTGTATATATAAAACGAATAAATTATTGTTAGGTGAACGAAAACTTCTGGAACATGTTGCAAAACATTTTTTGAGTGACTGCATCAAAAAGGAACGACATGGAAAATACAGAGATGGTAAGAATGTGAGTTGAGACGAAAGGACCTCAGTATCCTGGAAGGAGAGTTCCTCTGGAACAGACGTTCCTCAGTGCCTAAGGCACGTTTGTGAAGGACTGATCATTTGGAAGTTTTCTGCTTAATTGGTTCATTCTTGATATACCAGTTAAAGTATGGTGTAGGCACTGACTGCTGTTTTAATTTTTGAGGCACCATCACGCATTAAAGAGAGCTAACTTGTCTCATATATATATATATATATATATATATATATATATATATATATATATATATATGTATATATATATTATATATTTATTTATATATGTGTGTATGTATATATGTATATACATTTGTATTTATATAGTATAAATATTTATGTGTATATCCATAAATTAATATTATAATATATATATATATATATATATATATATATATATATATATATATATTTGTGTAGACACACACACACACACATATATATATATATATATATATATATATATATATATATATATATATATATATATATGTGTGTGTGTGTGTGTGTGTGTGTGTGTATGCTTGCGTGTGTAACACGTTCTAAATTAGGAATCTTCTTACTAGGGTCACAGAATTGGAATCCAGAGTACAAATTCACCCCCTTATCATGACGTAAATAGTTTATCACGCCCCTCAGTTCTCCCTGTATTACAGTATTCAGAATTTTCCATCACTGCCTTGTACTTCCTTAATTAAATCCATGGTCTTCGGAGCTAGCCGAGGAAGAATAACCCAGGGTTGCCTCAGTTACAACAGAAACTGCTTGGTTGAGGTGTTCTGGTTTTATAAATGTACTCACACACTTACCCTTTCTTTCGGTACCTTTGCTACGTCTCCCTTCTAAGGAGAAATCGTATGTTTGAACTCTTCATACGTATTTTAACCTTCCTCTTGTAATCAATTCCACTGGGATGAGGTTGCAGGCGCGTCTTGACGGCGACACACAACAGCATTCAGCTGCTATAGAGAGCTAATTCTCTTATTGGATGCACAGAGGTATGAAGTACTTTTCGGAAAGGTCTAAATTCCTCTCTCTCTCTCTCTCTCTCTCTCTCTCTCTCTCTCTCTCTCTCTCTCTCTCTCTCTCTCTCTCTCTCTCATAATCCTCCAGGGGGTGGAGTGCTGTCTTGGGATTCCCGATTATGAAGCAAGGTGTAAAAAAATATAATCTTTTATGAACTTCTCAAATCATTCATAAGAATGTAACGAATATGACAGTTAAATATTAAATACCAGTTTCTGTGTTCCCATCATGCTGTGAACGGTGCAGCTTCAGAGAGTACCTAAATGCAGTATTGGCAAAGTCAATAGGATATTTTTTTTGTGTGTTTGGTTATATGGGGATGATAACGAAAATACCGTTTTATTCATTAGCATTTAATGAGAATGTTCACCGAGAGGTGAAATTCGCTTGTGAATTGGTTATATTCAATAATGCGTGAAAAGTCATTAATCACAGATTATCCATGATATATTTCTATATATAGAGTGAGAGATTTTATTTTTGCAAATAGGCGCCACGATCTTTTGAAGTACTTTTTTTTGTTACAAATGGAAAGCAAATAACGGAAATTACGTCGAAATTAATGCCATAATTGGCGCCTCAGTTCCCTTATTAACTAAGTTCGCAACTGCTCCGCCATGTTGAGTCAATGCAGAGAGTTCGGTACTGACAGTTAGTTCTCGATTTGGAGCCGGAGATTAATTCGGAGCTTTTCCGATATATTGAAATTTAGGTTGAGCCCGTTTGGACGATTTATGTGTTATTTGTATTTATGTCTTGATTTTTTTCACGGTTATTCTCATCAGTATTTCCTCAAGTCGATTTCTTCGCTTTTTCCTAATGCTTAGTTTTATTCAGTAGTTTGTGGTTTAAATGACTCCGGCTATCATTAATGGTGTTCTTGTGCTGCCGTTTTAAGAATCTGATTAATTATATATGCTTTGTTATTTTTCTGTTTATTTTAGATTGTTACATGTAGGTCTCCCATTATGAGCTCTTTTTCTCGTTCAAACACTTTTCTCAGTTGAACGGATAATAATAATAATAATAATAATAATAATAATAATAATAATAATAATAATAATAATAATAATAATAATAATAGTAATAATACCAGATAGACGACAAAAAAAGAAAAAAGAAGAAATTCCACCGAAAATACCATCGGTAAAATCTACGGATACGTCCCAGGTTTCAGTAACTTGCCGTAATGGCTAAACAAACTTGCCTCAAATAGGGTCTTCTTCCTTCTAATAATAATAATAATAATAATAATAATAATAATAGCAATAATAATAATAATAATAATTATAATAATACCTATTATTGAAAGGCCTTTAAAGGTTACTGTACTGCTTTGAAGTTTGGTAAGGATATCAGCACTTTCGACCCCCGATGCATTTGGCCACTAGAGGCTATTTACCGTAGTGAAAGTGTTAATCCCGTCATTGTTATTATTATTATTATTATTATTATTATTATTATTATTATTATTATTATTATTATTATTATTTCTAATGAACACCATACTCTTTGGAAGCTTGAATTTCATGTCAGTGGCCTATGTGAGATTGTTCCATGTGAATAGGGTTAATCTTCCGAATAATAATAATAATAATAATAATAATAATAATAATAATAATAATAATTATTATTATTATTATCATTATTTAAATTATTATTATTATTATGAGTTAAGCAAGTTCTTAGAACCTGATTGTATAATTTGTAATTCAGATAACAAAACTGCTGAGAATTCGAACTTCATTGTTATTGTTATATATTAGGATTCATCCACATAAAGTACGCTTTATAATTACCATAATCCCAATCAGTTTTCACCTTTGGGGTCACCGGCATTGCTCTCAATGTAAACAAAAGTTTAATCAAGACTTATATTTTAAGGGAATTCTCGTCATAACAAATCAAGAAGTCCTGTTTAGGTTTACACTTCCTGAGGAAGAAAGGGTAACTGTCTCTCTCTCTCTCTCTCTCTCTCTCTCTCTCTCTCTCTCTCTCTCTCTCTCTCTCTCTCTCTCTCTCTCTATTCCAATAAAGTCCGTTGCTCTCTTTTGTCTCGTTCTATCTTTTGGTGTAAGTGGAAAACTTACCTCTTGATGACTTTTCTCAACTTTCTTGTATCTCTTTTTTGAGTCATTTTATTGGCCAGCGTTGAGCTCTTGTTTAAGTTCTTGCTTTGGGTCGATGATTGCGTTTTATTGATTTACTCCTCGAGTCCGTCTATTGTTGTTTGGGCTCTCTCTCTCTCTCTCTCTCTCTCTCTCTCTCTCTCTCTCTCTCTCTCTCTCTCTCTCTCTCTCTCTCTCTCGTGCGAGTCATCTTTTGATCGTCAGAAGAATTGCATTCCGATTATCAGGTTTTATGGCATCCACTCGGTTGACCATTCCACCTGACAGCCACTCTCACTCCTCCTTCATTATCTCATCCTCCACCTTTTCTTCCTCTTTCTTAGCACCGTTTTCTTCTCTTCTAACTCTTCCTTTTCCCTCCTCCTCTGTATCCCTCATTTATTGTCCTCTGTAGCTTCCCCCTTCTTCTCATCTTCAGTGTTATTCTTTTTATCTTTCCCCACTTCCACGTTTATCTTTCCTACCCGTGCTTCGTCTCTCACTACCTTTTTTTTTTTCATTCTTTCTGCCCTCCCCTCTCCCCCCCCCGCTCCTTTTCCCATAGATCTCGCATTACCCCCCCACCCCACCATCCAGATGTGTATAGGCTGTCAAGCCAAACCTAATCTATATGCAACGACGGATCTGGGGGACACAATAACAGTTCTGTAGTTTGATGAGTTTAAACCGCCTCGTCGCCGATGCAAGAGGAACTGCACTCTCATTTTGGCCCCCCCCCCTCCCCCGGCGCTCGTGTTTTCCTCCCGAAATAACATTGATGAATGATGTTCTGTCTCCTCTTCCTCTTCATTCACCGCCGGCGATCGGCCGTGCATTGTTGGCATCGAATGCCGGTCAGTCGGCCGCGAAACGTCCAGTATTGTATCCCGATCGACCGGGCCTGATTTGACCTGTCACGGCGAGTTTAGCGGTTGATGGGCTGATTGAATGGTGATCGCGAATCAACAGCTGGCTCTTAATGGGGTTAAGCCATGTGTTGTTGTTTTTTTGCTGTTGTTGTTGTTGTTGTTGTTTTGTTTGGTGGTGAGAACAGATTTTATCACGGTCATTTCTGTTTTCACCAAAGCTGGCATTGTTTTTGGTACTGTGGGATGACGTTAATGTACGTGCCATGCTAAATAGTTCATAAAGTCTGCACCAGTGCTTTGTCTTCCAACTGTTGTGATTGATTGTATTGGTCACCTCGCATCATTTAGTGGCTATTACTTTCTTCATCAAGTTAACGGGATTTTACTAGTGATTGTAATTTGCCTTCGTACTCCGCGATAGTGTCGGAGTCATTAGTAGTTCTTATTCCGTTATCATCGCTGGCACTATCAGTCAACACAACTATCAATCTTTAACGAACATTTATGGGAACTGTGTTCATCATCACTTCTGTCCTCATCTTTAAACATTTCACAACTGCAAAATCTTGAGTACTACCGTCAAACAACTACCACAGCACCTTCCAGTGGTCCAGTGGTTCTCAAATGGGTGTCAGGTGCCACAGACAGTGACTAGGGGTGCCGCAAGATTGCCATGAATTTTGTCTTGGCTAGATCATCTCAATGAACATTTGTAAATAAAAAAAAAAGTTAGGTGAAGTCTTCATATAATTATCATCAGTGTACTCTATGTTTATCTAATTCTTCTGATATGCTCTTTGTTTGTACAGTATATTTCTGCATGTACGGTGAGCTGATTTTGGTTTGAGTATGGTTAATGATTTTATTCATTAAATAAGAAGTTAATTCATGCGAGATGATGGCATGGTGAAGAAGGGGTGCCGCGGTAATGATTACATTGGTTAGGGTGCCACCACTAAAAAAAAAAGATGAAGAACCACTGAACATCGTTACCACTGGTTCAGCCCTCACCATCATCAAACTCATTATTTAAATACCAGCTTATCCTTAAACCTTCCATTCAGGTTTTTTTTTTTTTTTTTAAAGATTTCCGGATTGTGTTTATCACCGCTGGTTTTCTTTCTCACGAGCTTTGAAGACTAGCGGATTAATGCCATACGTAAAAGCATTTCGATTATATATTGGCTTAGGTTAGTGCGTACTTTGAAATGATAAAAGAGTTTACGTCGTTAGGGTTCTGTCTCTCTCTCTCTCTCTCTCTCTCTCTCTCTCTCTCTCTTCTCTCTCTCTCTCTTCATTTCTTACACGCGTATGCCGCATAGGCTGAATAAGGACACTGAAATTTTAGTTCCATTGACGTCAAAGTTAAAAGCCAAAATATTACTGTTTAAAATAGCATCCTCTTTCATCGTTCTTCTCCTCCACGAATTTCACCATTACCCTCATTACTCCCAAAGGTATTCTCACCTAAAATATCACTGTCACATCATCATCATCACCGGCATCGTCAGTCTGTGTATCACAACATCATAACGGTACAACTTACGTCAACGCCGAAACATCGTTGCCACCGCGGCTCTCATTAAAATTGCGCATTCACTATTCATTTCCATAGAGGGTATTTCTGTCAGTGTGCCTCACGCAGTACACTGTAGGCATTACTTAAGGTTCTTTGCAGCGCCCCTTCCACCCCTAGCTGCAACCCCTTTCATTAATTTTGCTGCACCTCCGTTCATATTGTCTTTCTTCCATGTCACTTTCCACCCTCTCCTAACAAT
>NC_089745.1:13413417-13418417 GCF_040412425.1 Macrobrachium rosenbergii
GTCGTATTAGACTCCCAAGGTTTGTTGCAAGTCTCCGTAACGATTTATCTTGCAAGGCCTTTGCATTTACTTATTTATTTATTTAAGGGTTATTTTTTCTTGTTTCTTTACTGGAGTGCTTAGCACTGGCTTCCTCTAGCAAACGACGGAATTCATCCAGTATTGAAGAATAATTCATGTTGTTTCTGACGAAGCAAATTCCTGATAATTAAGAAGGCAACGATAATTAACTGATCAGGGGCTACATGTTCATCAGCGTCTGTAGTTGTTTACACTAATCCGAGACTTCATGATTAACCTGGAACCTGAAGCGTAGCCAGTGATGTAATCTTCATTGAGTACAATATTCAGGCCTTGTGTTTCATCTATACATTTTTTCTTTTTTTTACAAGGTGGTTTTAACAAATCGGCAATTTTCCTATTAATGATTCATGAATTTTAAATAGGCGGATGAGCACAGAACCTTCATGAATTATTAACAGAACGTTTGTATCCTTTGTATGAATTATATATTGATAAGTTTTTTTTTCAGGGAACTGGAGTTTTCATAAGTTATGTAAATTATGGTTGTTTAATATCGCTGAAGTTTCTCATTTTATCGAAATGCGAGGCAGGACTTTGATCGTGCAAGTCATTTCAAGCATTAGGAAAGAAAGTCAATGAATAGATTGTGTTTTTGCTTCATGCAAACATTTGTATTTTTTATAACACGAAATACGCTGTGTTAATTACATAGGCACTTTTATAAAGTGAAATGACTTTTGGAAGTGATTGAATAATTTTTTTTTTCATAAATTGACAATGGATTACGTCAAGTGGCGTTGATATAACATTTTGCAAATTGAAACTAAAATAGCATTTTCTTTTAATTGACGTCGAATTTAGATTTTATTGAATGTGATTTTAAATTATAGTCTGAAGTAACGTTATTTATGATAACGTATGATGATTTGTCGACGAATTAAAGTTATGAAATGACATTAGATTAACAATTTCTTCGCTGACGTCCAATGTACGATTTATGACGTAAATTGATGACGAGCTGTCATTTTCTCGCGCGACGTTTAATGGCGTTCTGTAAAGCGACGTTGCATTAACATTCATATAGAGTGGGTTTGCTCTTGCATTTCAAAGTAGACTGACACTTTGCATTTGTAAAGCGACGTGAAGTTGAAAGTTTTGTACATACAGCTGAATTATGGTTTTTATAAGCGGCGTTGAACTAGCGTTTTATTGGTAATGATTGAATTATATCTTATTCTAAATTATTCATTTTTCGCCTTTATTTTAGTTATCTTCTAATTGTTTCTTCTTCGTATGTTTACTGTTTAAGTCTGTGGGTCACTTCATTGTGATATTGTGTAATTCATGAAACTTGATTATATAATTTAGCATTGAATTTCGGTTACAGTAAGTTAGGAACAAACCGGCTTTGCCATGTAAATTAACCGAGTGGATTTTATATGATAATATAAAAGAAAAGTAGAATTGCATCTGAGCAACGTACCTACTATCGTGAAGTGATGCTGTCTTTCTTATATTACAAGTTCGTCTTTTATATAGCACTTACATTATATATATATATATATATATATATATATATATATATATATATATATATATATATAATATATATACACACATATAATACACACACACACATATGTATATATATATATATATATATATATATATATATATATATATATATATATAATAAACAAATATCAAATTAAAGGGTCTCAGACCGCGGACTAAGGAATGAAGGTAGTGGGGGAGAGGTTGATATTCTCTCCAGCCCTCTGGGGCGCTGCTTCAGTTAGTCACTGAATGCTAAATGTATACCAGGTCTCCCTTGACATACTATACATATATACATACATATATATATAATATATATATTTACATATGTGTATGTATTGTATATATATTAGATATATATAAATTTATGTATACTTTCTTATATATATATATATATAGATATATATATATATATATATAATAGGATTGATTTTTCTTTTTTAAGTATTATTAACTTAAAAGTGTGGCTTTAGGCAAAAGAATTAGATTACAGTGCATTTTTGCGTTCCGGCGCCGACGCTCACAAGTCGACGAATCGCTGTGTGTGATAATATGTGTGTGTGTGAGAGAGAGAGAGGAAGAAAGAGAGAATATTTTTGGTTTTATGTGCGAATGACTCTTACAGGCATGTGTGTATTTTTTGCCGTTATTGGTTTTTTGTATTACTCCTCTTGCATATTGCGTAGAGAGAGGTGATAACTGAGATTGTTTTTGTAGTAGAATGAATAATGAGTTTATATTGGGTAATTCAAATAATAACTTAAATCACAAGAGCTTGTGATCGACCATACCCATTGGCATTCCATTTCTCCCCTTTGCAGTCCATCATCCTCTCTCTCTCTCTCTCTCTCTCTCTCTCTCTCTCTCTCTCTCTCTCTCTCTCTCTGAGTCTTCCCTACCTGCCTAACCCCTTTATTGCATATTTTTCAGTGTCGTTTTTAAGGTTCCTTTTTTTTCTACCCCGCTTTGTTTATTGCATTCTTCTCCAGTCCTGTGTTTCCTTTCCCTTCATTTCGAGGTGCTTCATCAACTGCCTCTGTATCTTTCAAAGAAAATATATTTTTTCCTAAATGCGGTTTATTATTTATGACCTGCAAATGCTCATTAGATTCGAAATAACTGATTTCTGTTATAGTTCTGCTTACACAGACTTGAGTTTTCTTTTAATTTATGTATATTATTATTATTAATATTTTATTCAGATTTCTATACCATACGACGCCTGTTTTGCATAACTAATTAATCACTTTTATGAGAATCCCTTAGATCTTCTTTGAAGGTCCATGGAAAATTTAATTAAAGGAAAAGACGTACTTCTTTGCAAGTACACTAATGCGTCGTTAAGTGTGTATGTATATTACAGTAGTTTCACTTTCCGGGTAAAAAATTGTTCGAGAAAAGTAGTTTATAGCCACGCCTATAGTTTGAATACGTTTTTGTAGGCTGTGTTTATACATACGGTATATACGGCGTCTTTCATATTTATGTTTTTATATAGTTATTGTCACTCACTCCTGTACACCTGTATACTTCAGTTTGAAAGACATTGGAAGGTCTTGTAAACGTTGTATAGTGGCCGGTTTATTTACTGTTTACTTTTGTGGGAAATTGGTCATTTGTATTTTGATTTGAAATGTGTGTGTGTTTGTGTGTGGGACTCACGCATACATTTTCAAAACCAAAGAGAACAGGAAGTTTTATTACCACTATCTGGCAGTAGAGGTAAGGAAGTGGATTAATTTTCTGTATATTTACGAGTATACCTAGGTATTCTTATAGGAATATGCATATTGTACGCTTCCTCGGGTGTTTAAAGTGCATAGGCACTTATACAACAGTGCACACTTTACAACAGTGCACACTTTACATCAAAAGATGTATGTGGAAATTATTAAATCCCACATACGGTTTAGGGTCCTCGGACTAAGGTAGGTCAGCTGTGTGCTGACCTCGATTCGGAGTGATGGGGAAGATAGCGTATAAATAATTAATAATTTTCCATTCCCAGTCCCCTCTCGTGTTAGCTCATTCCATTGTGTAGCTTGGAGGGTGCTAGACATTCGAATGTTTTCAGTTTAAGATTTTATATGTTTCGTGTTTGCAAAATTGCTGTTTTTAATGTCATTCATAATATTGCAGTTGGTTTTGGTTTTCGTGAAAAGTAATCTGTGTAATAAAAATCTACAGTTATATAGTAAATGCATTACTATGTAAAATAAACAAAGAATTTCGAACACTTGAACGGTGTTCCTCATCAGTGCTAACGTTAAAATTTTAAGGAGAAGAAGAAGACTGATGAGGAACACCATTCGCGTGTCCGAAAGTCTTTGTTTATTTTATATAGTAATATATTTACTATTTATATAATTCTGGATTTATATTACACAAATTTTTTATAAAAATGTTGCTTTACTGTTCAAGAAAGTATTCAAATGAGATATATATATATATATATATATATATATATATATATATATATATATATATATATATATATATATATATATATATACACATATATATTTTTTATATTGTATAGATAGATAGATGTTTTTATTTATATATATATATATATATATATATATATATATATATAAATATATATATATATATATATATATATATATATATATATATATATATATATATATATATGTGTGTGTGTAATGTGTGTGTGTGTGTGTGTTATTAATCTAGGTTAAGTAATTTGTTTTTTTAATAAGTCTGAGGTGATAAAAGTGTGCAAAGGAACTTTGAGGTCACAGTAATGAGCATGAGACTGTAAAATGATGAGAGAATAATTAAGATGACAGGAGGATTCACAGGGGAAGAGCAGTGTGATATGGGACCATGAAAAGCGTGAGAGGATTAAATGTTTGGCATGAAACAGTAAAGTATGAAGTTTGAGAGAAATTCGAAAATCTGCGCATGTCATGCGTGGAGTCAGGAAGCGCCTATGTTGAGGGTTGAGAAGAAATGTAATGTAAAGGGTGGTGATGATATATGGTGTCAAAGGTAATCGGTCTAAAGTAATTGAAAACGAAGTTTTTGTTAGAATATGTAGATCGAAGAGTGACTGGTTTGACGTACAAGTGTGTTGCAGACATAAGAAGCAAGGGCAACGCTTAGTATAAGAAAATATGTAGTGGATGGAGTTTGGAAAAGCTCATATTTCCAGGTGATGGAGTGTTTTTTAACGGTAGTGAAGAGAAACTTCGGTAACTAGCGAAAGTATCTTGAGATTTCGTTGGAGGAGAAAGTTCGGTCATTGTGACTAAGAATAAAGTCATGGGATTAAACAGAAACCCTAAGTGTGGCTGGTAGTAGAATGAAAGTGGTTGATTCTTGATTAAAAACATTTGAGATTAAGTGTAACGGATGATGTGGGACGAAGGAAAAGGAATACGTAAAAGAATTGT
>NC_089745.1:13423417-13425917 GCF_040412425.1 Macrobrachium rosenbergii
AGAATAATACAAGGTAGATAATGTGGTGTTTCTTAAGGTATCTTACTCCCTTTGATGCCTATGCCAGCCTTTCGCAGCCCAAGTGCCAGTTAGCATATTAAACACTTTTGTTTTGAATCTCCCTCCGATAGGCATTTGTATTCTCGCCTTTACGTTTGATTCTTTTTTCATTTACTCCTCGCCTTTATCTTGAAGTCAGTTCTCTCGATTACATAAACACCTGGCTTCATTCCTTCAATTAATGCATATTTAGGTAACAGCTTCCACCCCTCCATATTTGATCCATGCGTAAATCTGGAGTTTAACCTTTAACTTTCGCACCTTAGTTGACTCTCAGAAATGAACGTTCCTTTTGTTTGTTGATCCTCTCATATGTTTTTAGTCTGAACTCCTGGAATCGCTTTGCATTCAGTTTTCGGGTAAATCCATTCATTTAACCTTTACATTAAAATCTAGGTAATCTCACGTATTGGTTTTTGTCATTTATCTGTCAGTAAGTAAAGTTTAGGAAAATCCTTCCGTTCATTCGTTCCTTTCATCTCTGGGTAAACATTGGCGTTAACTCTTTCCATTAACATTAAGGTAAACTCATATCTTGACCCTTTGTTATAGAGTCAAAATTGAACTAACAATTGAAGTTCAGCTTAATTTACAGTTATTAATCTTTAACAACTCCGTATAGGTATTACCGTCAGGGCACCTCATACGGTGCACTGTAGGCATTACTTAAAGTTCTTTGCAGCGTCCCTTCCATGGCCGCTAGCTGCAACCTCTTTTATTCCTTTTACTCTACCCCCGTTTATATTCTCTTTCTTCCATCTGACTTTCCTGACCCTCTCCTAACAATTGATTCATGCAACTGTGAAGTTTCCTCCTGTCACACCTTTCAAACCTTTTACTGTCCATTTCCGTTTCAGCGCTGAATGACCTCATAGGTCTCAGTGCTTGGCCTTTGGCCTAAATTCTATTCAATTCAATCTTTAACAAATATACACGTTGACTATGGTCTTATGATACTAGATATCCTGAAATAACATTAGATGAACATCTGTAAGGTACACTAAGCATTAAACAGTTCCTTAAAATCTTAGATTAATCACAAAATGTATAATTTTCTTTTAGCTTTCACCTTAAAATACTGAAAGGTCGAAACTTAACGTCACAACCAGTACGTAACTAATTTAAACTTAATCTACGTAAATCCCCGTATGCGCCCACTTTTGTTTCAGTCCCCATGTAGCCCTCTACGTCAGCCCTTTCTGCATAATCCTTAACTCCGTTTCGTGGGTTAATCCGTCCCATTTCCGTTACCGAGCAAGCAGGGTTGCAATAATTCACGACCAATTACTCTGAGCGATATTTTGGAAGTGCAGAAGCGATGATGAAATACTGCCGAATTGTTATTTATTTTTTATTTTTTTTTTAGGGGGACGAGTCAGAGAAAATGTCTCCTGGGAAGTGCTGACATCTGTTGTCTGTTTCGATGTATAGGCGCTTAAAGGGAAACATTGGTTTAGCGGGTTGGGAGTAATCTGACTACTGCTACTACTACTAATATTACTACGATGCTACTTCTACTGGCACCCGCCAGCCCTGTGGGAGATGATAGTAAGCTCAGTGGTCTGGTTAAACTGTTATAATAATAATAATAATAATAATAATAATAATAATAATAATAATAATAATAATAATAATAATAATAATATAATAATAATAATAATAATAATAATATTCTACTGGCACTATTGCTGCTTCTGCTGCTATGTGTAGTAACAGTAATGATGTTTTGTTACTGCTGTTGATTTAAATGGCATATTCGAGTTAAATTGTCACTTCCTGCGGAAATCTGTGAAATAGGTTTTTCTTCAGTACTATTGATGCACGTGTTTTCTGAGTTATTTGTTGGTTGATGTACGAACGCTGCCATTACTGTTGTAACAGCTGAGTCTGTTGCAGATGCAGCTTTGGTTGTTGGTGCTATAATTACAACAATTGAGTTATTGACATGATTTGCTTATGGAAAAAACTAAGTAATGTTATGTCGTCGGTGTAATCAGATTTTGACTTGCAGTACAGTAAAGAATAGACAATATATATATATATATATATATATATATATATATATATATATATATATATATATATATATATATATATATATATATATATATGTGTGTGTGTGTGTGTGTGTGTAGACAGTTTATGTCTTGAACTATTAAATGAAAAGGAAAGTTTTAGGCATATCTGGTCCATCTTCGTACTGTGACGGTAACTATAACTTTCAGGATTTTGTCTTTCCAAATTGTTTTAGTCGGGAATGGCAGTGCAAGCAAAATGACTGGAGATTAATTCAGTGTAGAATTTTACTGTGGTTGCATTAATATGCAGTGAACCAGTATCAGAGTCCATGTATTTTACGATACTAATGTATTTTCGTCTGACATTTAAATAAACCCCGAATAACTTCCTGCAAACTCTAAGGAGTTCGGGGAACCCCAAG
>NC_089745.1:13430917-13433417 GCF_040412425.1 Macrobrachium rosenbergii
AATGTGTGTATGTATACTGTATTTTTCACCCCAATTAGTACATGATTTAAGTGAAGTATTTACTGAAGAGTTATTTATGTTAACAAAAATGATTTTCACATTTTCCATTTTTTTGATGGAGGCTTTGATAATAAAATAAAACGTTAATATTTTCGTAATGAAAGAGATGTTCGTTATCTTTCCGAATGTAATACCGGAAGCATGTTTTTTTTTTTTTTCAAATATTGTTGGGAGTGATAGCAGAAGCTATTGAATAAAATAACTTTAATACGATTTTGTTTTGAAATTTATGACCAAAAAAAGTGAAGAATTAACTCGATATTTTGTAGCTGTTTTACAAAACTTCACTGCAGCGTCGGTTATGTATAACTATGTATTTAAAACAAAAAAATGAAAGGATAAAAGAAAACAAAGTAGGTCAGTGAAACAGCAGCCCGAATGTTCTTTAAAAAATCGTAACCCCATTTAATTTTTGTTTCTTCAGGGATACCCAAGGGAGATAGGCACTGGCCGGTGGAGTAGATTCTATTACCACTTCCTTATTTGTTCTGAGTAGCTTTAAGAGAGGACTCTGTTATGTGCTTATGGATTATGTTACGGAAAATGTGCTACTTGGTTTTTTTTTTTTCACCGTCGTTCTCCGCTGTTAGTTTTTGCGGTATAGCATTTTTCTGGTTTTTATCATTTATGCTGCACTTTCGTTATCCTTTTGTTGTGTAGTTTTGCACCTCTGTCATTTTTCACAGTGATAAAACTTTCATTGTGCACTGAATTTCGCTCATGGGTTTTTTGCTTAAACTGTGAAAGTTGTGGTGTCTATGTATAGAGTGTGTATGTATGTATGTGTGTATATATATATATATATATATATATATATATATATATATATATATATATATATAGGTATATATATATATATATATATAAACAACAAAGAAATAGTGTCATATTAGTCATTTTTGTGTGACAGTGAAGGATAGACGTTATTCGGGTAGACGAAGAAAAAAGGCGAATAAGAAATGTGACTATTTGACAAAATAGGAATCTTCTGTCACCGGAGGCCCATTATTCATAATATTTTTAGATTACGGGTTTTAGGTGGGTAGGTGAAGGGCCACCGAACTCCCTTGTATCTGTCGCTTTTATGATGATGAACGATACAGAGAGACGATTTCGGTCTCTCTCTCTCTCTCTCTCTCTCTCTCTCTCTCTCTCTCTCTCTCTCTCTGACGGCTTTCCTGCCTCTCTGTCCCTCTTTATCTCTTTATGACTTCTTCCCAAACTACCTTACTCACTGTCTCTCTCTCTCTCTCTCTCTCTCTCTCTCTCTCTCTCTCTCTCATGCACTCGCAAACTCCAGTCAATGGTAACCGCCTCTCTCTCTCTCTCTCTCTCTCTCTCTCTCTCTCTCCGCGTGCGCTTGCGCACACCTAGTGATACCCTTCATACCCAACTCTCTCTCTCTCTCTCTCTCTCTCTCATGGAAGCCTCTGACGCTGCTAGTGGAAAGTAAACGAATTTCAAAAGGCAGTTGAAATTAAGAGTTGATATAAGTAATGCTTGGAAATAGTTATCAGTTACTGTAAACGAATGATTATTATAATGATATATTTTGATAAATTGTAATTGAATGATTATTATGATTATACATTTTGATAAATTATCCTGTTGGAAGAGGTATTTTATATTGCGAAATTTTGTAATTTATTCCTGAATTATTACGCAGTTTATATTAAGTTAAATGTACTATAAGTGTGTATTTACGGGTAAGGTAACATACTGAATTTTTAAATATGTTAGTGTGCTCACTATCCCGTAAGTATATAGTATATTCTCATAAATCAGTCTTACTATTGCTTAAAACAGTTGCTTACTCTAAATTGAAATGCGTGAGAATGTATGCGTTAGATAGATTAAAAGAGAGAGAGAGAGAGAGAGAGAGATAAATATTTAGATAGTAAACTGGGCAAAACGCTGCCTCTCGCCATCCATCACAGCGACACCATTTCCCAGTTTTCATCTGTAGCGATTCATCAACTCTTCTTCACTCATCAATTTCACATCTGGTGTGACGACCCATCCGCCTTCCCACATCATCGTGGGAGAGAGAGAGAGAGAGAGAGAGAGAGAGAGAAATGAGCAGGATGAAATGTCAATGCATCGAATTTTTCGTAGAACATTTCCACCGGGTTTTGTGTGTTTATTTTCTCCAGTTCTCTAATTATTACTTTAATCTTTTTCATCTATTTACTTTCAATTTAATCAATTTTAGACATTAAGCTACGGAACTTTGATTTAATATATTACCATTGCAAGGAATTTTTTCGGCTTTTCCTGACATTTTTCATATATCATGAAAAAACTGCATTTCAGATTTAGCGTACTTCGTTTTTGTTTTACCGGAAAATGGAAATATGAAAAATAGAATTGGTAAAATTAGATAACTTCATAAAATTTTTCCAGTCCTCAGATATACAATTTTTTTTTTTTTTTTTAGGAT
>NC_089745.1:13438417-13443524 GCF_040412425.1 Macrobrachium rosenbergii
CTTTGTCCTCACGCGGTGCACTGTAGGCATTACTTAAGGTTCATTGCAGCGTCCCTTCGGCCGCAGTTGCAACCGTTTTCATTCCTTTTGCTGTACCGTTTTTCATATTCTTTTTCTTCCAACTTCATGTCCACCCTCTCCCAACTTATTTCATAGTGCAACTGCGAGGTTTTCTTCCTGTTACACCTTTCAATTTTATTTTCAGTGCTGAATGACCTCATAGGTCCCAGCGCTTGGCCTTTGGCCTAAATTCCATCTTCCATTCCATTCCAGAGCTTGTACTTTGCAAGTTAAAGAATCTGGAATCTACAACATCTGGTTTTATTGAAGCTTCAACATGAGTAATATATATATATATATATATATATATATATATATATATATATATATATATATATATATTATATATAGATATATATATATATATATATATATATATATATATATTATATAGATATATATATATATATATATATATATATATATTATATATATTATATATATATATATATATATATATATATATATATATATATATATATATATATATATATATATATATATATATATTATATAGATATATATATATGTATATATATATATATATATATTATATATATATAGATATAGAGAGAAATATATATATATATATATATATATATATATATATATATATATATATATATATATATATATATATACATGAAATACAGGAAAATGACTGATAGAGTTCAGTACCAAGGCTTTCACGGGTTTATTCATGTTCTGGGGCACAAAATAGTATCTTAAAAGAAGGCTGTAAAGGTTAACAAAATAATCATTTGTTTACTTGCAGGCATTTTTTTATATTATGTCTCATTTTTTGCCCTGAAGATGCTTGAATAAATACATGAAGGCGCTTTGTACTGAACTTCTGTCATTTTCTGGGCTTATATACTGGAAGTCACGTGTATCTACTGTGATTTTTAAGCATATATATATATATATATATATATATATAGTATATATATATATATATATATATATATATATATATATATATATATATATATATATATATATATATATATATATATATATATATATATTTATATTATGTATGTTGTGTATTGTATATATATAATCATATATACAAAACATGTGTATATATATACTTCACACACACACACACACACACACACACACACACACATATATAATATAGAGAAAGAGTATATATATATATATATATATATATATATATATATACAGGCAGAGAGAGATGCTGTATTAGGTTAATTATATATCAATAAATTGGAGAGAACCAGAATGTTCAAATCATGTAGTAACTATTTCAGGTAATTGTCTTTTCTTCTTTTTTTCTTTCTCTCTCAATATATATATATATATATATATATATATATATATATATATATATATATATATATATATATAGTATATATATATACATGTGTGTGTATATAAGTATATATATGTATACATAATTACATATATATATATATATATATATATATATATATATATATATATTGAGAGAGAGAGAGAGAGAGAGAGAGAGAGAGAGAGAGAGAGAGAGAGAGAGAGAGAGAGAGGTGGGTTTACCTGAAATGGTTGCTACAGAAGTTTGAACATTCTGGTTCTCTCCCAGTTTATTTGGGTAAGATTTGTAGACCAACCTGGTTACGGCATTTTGCAATCTGCAGCCAAGCAAATACTAAGAACACAATTTTTACTCGACTAGGTCAACAGAGGACCGATGGATGTTTCAGGAAACGACCCTAAATAGCATTCATTTGTGTAACATCAATTTCTAGATCATTTGTAGACTACGACCACTACTGCAGTTCATTTAGTTGTAACTTATGCTGTCGTATCGTGTTTATGCTACGGTTGATACAAATGGAGAATATCCCGCAAGTATAAAATGCCACGAAAGGTCAAGCGTGAAAATGTGAAAATATTTTGAAGAAAATACATGAGGCTTATAAAGGTCGCGAAGTCATCTTCAACATGGCGGAAATGTCAGCGTGTAACTCTTCGCCGGAAAGATTCTTATTTCCCAATGTGTTTTTCTATGTCAACATAAATGATAAACAAAATTAATATTAATAAAAACAGATTAAAAATGTGCTGAAGTTTGTTCGGCGCAATCGAGTTTTCTGTACATCGTATAATCAAGGCCACCGAAAATAGATCTGTCTTTCGGTGGTCTCGGTGTAATGCTGTATAAGCCGCGCCCATGAAACTTAACCACGGCCCGTTGGTGGCCTGTCCTATATCGTTGCCAGACGCTCGATTATGGATAACTTTAACCTTAAAAAAAAATAAAAACTACTAAGACTAGGAGGGCTGCAATTTGGTATGTTTGATGATTGGAGGGTTGATGATCAACATATACCACTTGCAGCCCCAGCCTCGGTAGGTTTTGTAAGATCTGAGGGCGAAAGAAAAGCAAAGTGGACGGGACAGACAAACCATCTCAATTGTTTATATTTACAGAAAACTAAAATCAGAAAAACCCTATCTATTAGCATTTGTGTTATTGAAAAATGAATAATGAAAACAGTGAATGGTGTAAAAAAATCATATGACACCTGTAGTTGCGATGAGAAAGATATTGAATGTTGGAAAGGCAGAAATGACATAACGTAAATAAAACAGTGATGAAAATATTGATGGATACAGAAACCAGATTATTCATTGCTTGTGTCAGTGTGAGAGTGATTATAAAAAAATATGTGTATAGGAACAAAATTTATGTTACACAGGAGAACATTAATTTCTCTTCTGTAGCAGATGTTTTGAATAAAACATGAGCAGCTATAAAGATGAATTAGTGAGTGAAACAAAAAAACGTGAATGACTGAATAAAATAAAAAGATGAATGTCTGAACTAAAACCGATGTGTGACCAAAACAAAAAAAGTGAATGTCTGAGCCAAAAAACGATGTCTGAATAAAACAAAAAGATGAATGTCTGAACTAAAATACGATGTCTGAATAAAACAAAACGATGAATGCATGAATGAAACAAAAGGACGAATAACTGAATAAAACAAAACGATGAATGCCTGAACGAAACAAAAGGACGATAACTGAGTAAAACAAAACGATGAATGCCTGAACGAAACAAAAGGACGAATAACTGAATAAAACAAAACGATGAATGCCTGAATGAAACAAAAAGATGAATGTCTGAACTAAAAAACGATGAATGCCTGAATGAAACAAAAAGGTGAATGCCAAAATAAAACAAAAAGACGAATTACAGAATAAAACAAAACGATGAATGCCTGAATGAAACAAAAAGATGAACGTCTGAACTAAAAAACGATAAATGCCAAAATAAAACAAAATCGAATATCAGAATAAAACAAAAAGTCGAATATCTGAATAAAACAAAAAGACGAATGTCTGAATGAAACAAAAAGATGAATGCCTGAATAAAAACAGATAGTAAAATATAGCTCACGTTCTTGTGGGGCCGTTGTCGATGTGTTCTTGGTAACGTGATTCCTTCATCCACCTCCACGTATGGAGTGTTTTCAAAAACAGCAAGAGCTTAAACGGTGCGTGGACGTCAGCAGAAAAAGGTTAATAATGTCACCTGAAGTGAATGTGATCTCTACGACGATTAATTTCAGTGGAAAACAATCTTGCAAATATCACAGCGTCACGAACAAAGCGCTCTGTCGCCTACCTTCGCATATCTACCCACTCCTTGTGCTTAACGTGTTGTAGTTGTTTAATTGAATGTAAATGTATTTGTTTTTTAATATTCTCGCGACATATTATGTTTGCGAGGTAGATATTTACAGCACGAAGCGACCTGCTCTTATATACTCCACTTCTGTTGTATGATTTTTTATTATTATTTTTTATTAACAGTGGGTGTGGGATAGGTGCTTTTATTTACGACTTCCGAGTACATGTAGAACTCCGAACAGTAATACTTTAGTGTACACACTAAAACACACACACATGTATATATTATATATATACATTTATATGTATACATATATATATATATATATATATGTATGTATGTATGTATGTATGTATGTATGTATGTATATATATATATATATATATATATATATATATATATATATATATATATATATATATATATATAATGTTAAAAAGTGCTGACCATAAAAACAACAAAGAGAGTTGGATTTTACAGAGTTTTATTTTGAAAACAACTGTTACCCTAACTGACAGGTAATGAATTAAGAGGTACAGAACAATGATATTTACAGCGCCGAAGGAATTCCGCCGCCACGTCACTTCTTCAATAGAAACATTTTATAGTCATATATGTGTGTAATATATATATATATATATATATATATATATATATATATATATATATATATATATATATATATATATATATATATATATATATATATATATATATATATATATATATATATATATTTGTGTATGTGTGTGTATAGTTTAGATTTGAGGAATGTCTTTGCAACTTTATGCATCTATATATAAATGCATTTCGATGCGCACATTTTCATTAAATTATCAAAATGGTTTTATGAAAGACATATAAAACAGTGCATCTCCCAAAGACGTAGTTTGCCGAGTGATGAACGTAAATAAAGGAAAACTAAAGAGGTATAAAACTAAAAATGCTTTCATAATGTTTGTCTGTGTCTCTGTTGCTGCTTGTGTTTGGGGAATAATCTCGAGAACGGACGAACGGGTTTTGATCAAGCTGTGTGAACACATTTAATGGCTAACCCCTCCACGTTGTTAACTTCGGATTTCAATCGATGAATATTTAGTATTTTGATAGCCATGGAAACCAGCAAGGCCGTTATTAAGCTGATGTAAATTTATTTCGTCTAAATTTAATATTTAAAAATTTTATATTCCACAAAGTTGTATTTAAATCTTGCAAATATAGCAAGAAAATAATACAGTTCAACTCAGCTAAATAAGTAATTATTAAAGAATGAAAAATATATCAGATTAGGAATATCGATAAGTAATTGGTTATTGTTAAGCATTTAATTGCAATTAGATTTTTCAATGAAAATTTCCTAACTGTTTGCCTACACACCTGCAAATGAAAGGTCAGTTTTAGA
>NC_089745.1:13444024-13474024 GCF_040412425.1 Macrobrachium rosenbergii
AAGAAATGACAGTAACTTCATCTTTGATGTCAACACACTAAGGTTCAGGTGACATCAGTTTCCTCTGTTGTTCTTTTGCAGCCCTCTAGCCTCCTCCTCCTCCTCCTCCTCCTCCTCCTCATATTCTCTTCCATTGAAGGTTTTCATCAGTTCTTCTTCTTCTTCTTCAGGTGGAAAAGGATTTGCAGCCCTGGAGCCTCCCCTGTGGTTTTTGTTTTGTTTAAGGTTAAAGTTAGTCATGATCATGCCACCACCGGACTGGCTGAGTTTGATGGGCCGTGGCTAAGGCTGACGGTTTTGCTGACATTTGCTGTCACATGGTGTTTCAACCAACTGTGCTTGCTGACGTTTCTCTGGTGCTTACTGAGACTTTTGCTGACACTTGCTGACGTTCCTTGACTCATGCTGACATTTGCTGTAGCGTGGTGTTTCAACCGTGCATGCTGACGTTTCTCCGGTCCTTAATGAGACATTTGCTGACACTTGTTGACGTTCTTCAACCCTTGCTGACGAATGCTGACGTCCCTCGGTTCTTGCTGACATTTGCTGTCGCCTGCTGTTTCAACTGTGCTCGCTGACTTTCCTAGACTTTCACTGACACTTGCTGACGTTCCACGACTCCTGCAGACACTTGCTGATGTTCTTCGAGTCTTGCAGAAACTTGCTGATGTTCCTCGACTCTTGCTGACACTAGCTGACGTTCCTCGACTCGCTGGCTTTTTTGCTGACATTCACCTGGTGTTTCTATTGTGCTTCCTGACGTTTCTTCGGTGCATATTGAGGTTTTTTGCTGACATTTTTTCTGACGCATGCTGACATTCCCCTGGTGATCACAGTTTTTCTGGCATCTCCGGCAATTGCTGACGTTCCTCAACCCTTACTGACACATGCTGACGTCTCTCGACTCTTGCTGGCGTTTTTGCTAACTTGCTGTCGCCTGTAGTTTCAACCGTGCTTGCTGACGTTTCTTCAGTACTTACTGAGACCATTGCAGACACTTTCTGACGTTCCTCAACTCTTGCTGACACTTGCTGACGTTTCTCGGCTCTTACTGACACTTTGCTGATGTTCTTTTGATGTTTCTGCGGCGCTTCCTGGCATCTCTCCGACACTCACTGAGGTTTTTTGCTGACATCTGCTGACATTTCTCGATTTTTCTTACTTTTTGCTGACACTTGCTGACGTTTTCATGATGTTCCCGCTGTGCTTTCTGACGTTTCTCCAGCGATTACTGACTTTTGCTGACACTTGCTGACATTTTCATGGTGTTCCCGCTGTACTTTCTGACTTTTTTCCAGCGATTACTGACTTTTGCTGACACTTGCTGACGTTTCTCTGCTCTTGCAGACACTTTCTGACGTTCTCCTGATGCTTCTCTGGCGCTTGTGGAGGTTTTTTTGCTGACACTTGCCGGATTTTCTAGACTTGCTGACACTTGTTGACGTTCTCCTGACACTTCCCGACGACTGCTGACGTTTCTCGGACTTTGCTGACGCTTTTTTACTGATACATGCTGATGGTCTCCTGATGTTTCTGCGGCGTTTGCTGACGTTTCTCCAGCGCTTGCTGAGGTTTTTTGCTAACGCTTGCTGATGTTTCTCGGCTGTTGCTGATGTTTTTTCCTGACAGTTGCTGATGTATTCCTGTGTTATCGCTGCACTTGCTGACATTTCTCGGCTCTTGCTGACGTTTCGCTGACACTTGCTGAAGTTCTGATGTTTTCGCTGTGCTTGCTGACATTTTCTTCTAATGTTTCTCCGACACTTTTTGCTTGCTGATGTTTTTTGCTGACTATTTTTACCCCGAAGCTTGCTGACGTCCCGCCGCCGCCTCAGATTTGTCTGCATTGTTCATCTAAGCCCAATCATCTAGGTACCAGCCATGCCAATCCCAATTCCATGCCAATCCCAATTCCAGTCATTGTGTCAATCCCAATCATGCCAATCTGAGTTATCCCAATCCCAATACCAAGCATTGCATTCCCAATCATGCCAGTCCCAATCACAAAAATCGCAATCATGCAAATCTCAACTGCAATCATTCCAATCCCAATCAAACCAGCCTTAATCCCCATGATGCCAATCTCAATCCCAATCATGCCAATCCCAATCCAGATCATGTCAATTCCAACAATACTTATCCCAGTCATACAGTCCAAATCATGCCAATCCCAATCAGACCAATTCCAACAGTACCAGTCCAAATCGTGCCAATACCAATTATCCCAATCATATCAAAACCAATTCCAATCAGACCAATCCCCATCATGCCAGTCCCAATCCCAATCATGTCAATCTCAGCCAAATCAATCCCAATTCCAACAGTACGAATCCCAATCCCAGTAGCACCAATCCCGATCCCCGTAATGCTAACACCAATCAGACCAATCCACATCATGCCAATCCAAATACCAATAATGTAAATCCTATCCCCAACCATGTGAATCCCAATCCCAATCATACCAATCCAAATTCCCGTAATGACAATACCAGTTCCAATCATGCCAATCCAAATACCAACCATGCCAATTCCAATCCCCAATCATACCAACCTCAATCCCCCGTAATGCCAATACCAATCCCAATAATGCCAATCCCAATCAAATCAATCCCCATCATGCTAGTCCAATTCCAAGTCATGCCAGTCCCAATCAGACCAATCCTCATCATGCCAATGCAAATCCCAATCATGCCAATCCCAATCAGACCAATCCCCATCATGCTAGTCCAAATTCCAATCATGCCAATCCAAATCATGCAGATCCCAACCAAATCAATGCCAATCCCAACCATGCAAATCCCAATCCCTGTAATGCCAATACAAATACCAACCAGACCAATCCCCATCATGCCAGTCCAAATTCCAATCATACCAATCCAAATACCCGTAATGCCAATCCCAATCATTCCCAACCAAATCATGCCAATCCCACCCAAAGCAAACCCAACCCAAATCATACCAATCCCAGTCCCTGTAATGCCAATACCATTCAAAATCAGACCAATCCCCATCACGCCAATCCAAATGACAATCATGCCAATCCCAATCCCAATCATACTAATCCAAAAACCTGTAATGCCAATCCCAATCAGACCAATCCCAATCATAAAGAGTAAAAAAGCCACAATAATGTAATTGATAAATTGTATTTAAGATACAAAAATATGCAAAAAGGGGATAAAATATATATATATATTTATATATATGGAACTTTAGAAGTAAAGGTATCCATTTGCAATAGCTTGCATTTAATTCTTTATTCATTCACTGGTATTCTTTCTTTCAGAGTTGAAGTTGTGGGCTGTCGCTTTGCATCAGTTAACACCTACAGTAACACCCAAGATGGGTGCTGTCTGTCTGTCTGTCTGTCTGTCTGTCTGTCTGTCTGTCTGTCTGTCTGTCTGTCTGTCTGTCTGTCTGTCTGTCTGCAAGCTCATCCCATTCCGACTTCTCTGGCTCTGTCTGTCAGCGCTGCTAACCGTCTGAGTAATATCGTGAAAGAGTTGAGCCTTTCTAAGTCTTGGGTATCGGGGTGGTTAGGCCTGGGTGTGGACAGTGGTCTGTGATATTCTGAAATGCGTCTTTCCACAATTTATTTTCAAGAATTCCATACGGAGTCTGCGAGAACCAAACGCTGGCCTTTCCTGGGTGGAGGGTCAACGTTTGCACAGAGGTGGCAACCTTCAGGGGGAGATGATTCAAAGTACTTGATGTTCTGTACACGTGGATGGTCAGTTTGGAAATCATTCTAAAACCACCTGGGGAGGAGGAAAGTGACATCAGTGCATTTCACATGGTGCACTGTAGGGTATTACATAAAGGTTCTTTTGCTGTCCCTTCGGCCCATAGCTGCATCCCCTTTTCATTCTTTTACTGTACCTCCTTTAATATTCTCTTTCTTCCGTCATACTTTCCACCCTCTCCTGACAAGTGCTTTATATTGCAACTGCATGAGGTTTTCTCCTGTTGCCTTTCAAGCCTTTTTACTGTCAATTTCCGTTTCATTGCTGAATGACCTCATAGGTCCCAGCGCTTGGCCTTTAGCCTAAATTCTATATATTCTATTCTATTAACTTCGGTCTGACAGATAGACAGATGAAATTTGTTGGAGATTTCTTGAAAATGAAAATACGGATGTTGAAGAAACTGGTTGACAGGTTTGCTGGAAAGTGTCGAGATAGCCACACATACTCATATCCACAAATAAACACATGGAATGGTCTTTAGTTATGTAGATTTTAGGTCATTTTTAGACAGTAAATCGTTTAATGGTACCGTCGATAATATAAATAAAATTGTTATTAAACTTTAACTTGCTATGAGAACTGAATCGAAGTGAAAATTTATTATGCTCTTGAAATTCAGGAGTTACGAGGAAAGAATTGTATGCTGGGTTTAGTCCACCAGCGGATCCAGGGGGAGGGGGCCACCCAGGCACGTGCCCCCCCCTCCCCGAAGAATAATGATAAAATAATAAAATTGAAGATTTAGATAATAATAACATAAATATAAAAATGGGAAAACTAAAAAATAAAAAAAATCGACTAACGAAATATATATATATATATATATATATATATATATATATATATATATATATATATATATATATATATATATATATATATATATATATATATATATATAAATATATATATATGAAAATTGAAAATTGGTGCCAACCCCATGAAATTTTTATGGATCCGTCAAGAGTAAGAGGCTATTTAAGAAGTGCACCATGTACACACACACACGCACACACACACCAAAGGAACTTTGATATTCCTGTTGTAGTACTTGAAAGTGCAACATGACAGACCATACAAACTTGATTATTTACATATGTCTAAGTAACTAAGACATAGATGTAGAGAAAGCTTGACTTACTAGACGGAAGAGATACCACCCATACGTATGACTTATTTAGCCATTCCACCATTGGAACCTTTTCACATCTATCACTTGTGACCCCGGCTGCTGAATGATTGAGTCTTTGTGAAGGGGCTCTGTCATTCATTAGAATTATGCCTGAGGAGAGGGGTGGGGGTGGGTGGACTGTAGATTTCGGGGAGGGGGAAGGGAAGGGGGATTTGCTATTGCACTGGAGTAAGTGCATAGGTACAGATGCTCATAAGTATGGGGATTGTAAAGTTAGGCTGGATTGAAGATTGGGTTATTCTAAAAGACACATATAAATCTCTCTCTCTCTCTCTCTCTGTGTGTGTGTGTGTGTGTGTGTGTACAGAAGCTGCGGGTTCGTTCGAAAGTTCACATTGAGTTTCGGAGCGACCTGTTCACTCTCTCATTCAGAATGTACAATGGCACATAAAGTCGAACTAAAAGATTCTATATAATCATAAAAATAAAAATACAACTACTGATAACGTTACAGTAAGTAACCAGTGTACATTGTACAACACTCCTTTAAAAAAGATTAGCTGCATTGAGTCCGAGAGAGTAATAAAATTACGTCGGTATTAGAAAAAAAATTAATATCTGGTGGTCTAGTTACACGTATAGCCAACCAACTGATATAAGTGCTATGTATCTTTATCATCCCCATAGTAAAATGGGCGTAACTTATAGTTCCACCAATATAAATGAAAGATTGCTTTTCTGAATTTAGGTTCAACCACTCATCATTTTTCTAGTATTCTTGAAAAAAATGGGTGGGTTGATAAACTCATTTTCATTTTATTTTTGTGTAATTTGGTCGATAATGCTGCAGGTTGAACAAACATTTTTCATATGCCTCTGAAAAATGTATTTCAAATTTATTAATAATACAGATAAACTTGTAGAAAATAATGCTAATACACATGATGTAATAATAAATAGACTTTAATTAACTGGATGTCAAAAATACATTCCTCTTATTTGAATAAGCTATTTATGAATGTAAACAGATAGTAATGTTTAATTCTTTAAATATGGTCATAGTACTGTTTTTACATCTATATGCAATGTTGCCACATTTTTTAAGTTTGCGAACTGCTATGTTAACTATTGCAGTTCTTCCATTTTTATTATTATCTTTTCTTTTTTACTTCAACCTTGATTATTACCAGATACACGTCAATCTTGACTGTTACCAGATACATGTCATGAAAGGGGTGCGGGGTTAGCGCCCCCCCCCCTTCCGGTTTAATTAAAGTTTGTCTTCGGTAAATTTATTTTCAGAGGTTCTCGTTTGGTCCATCCGGCGTCCCCATTCGTATGTCTGTTAAACTCTTTAGTTTTCTCGCTTGTGTTAACTGTTTTGAATAGGTCAGCCTTTGCTCCCTTATTAAATGTCTCTGCGTTTTCATAATTTTTAGTTTTCTAAAAAGAGAACTATTGTGCCGGCTTTGTCAGTCCGCCCGCACTTTTTTCTGTCCGCCCTTAGATCTTAAGAACTACTGAGGCTGGAGGCCTGCAAATTGGTATGTTAATCATCCACCCTTCAGTCATCAAGCATATCAAATTGCAGCCTTCTAGCCTCGGTACTTTTTATTTTACTTAAGGTTAAAATTAGCCATAATCGTGCATCTGGCAACGATATAGGCCAGGCCACCATCGGGCCGCGATTAAAGTTTCAAGGGGCGCGGTTCATAAAGCATTATACCGAGACCACCGAGAGATAGACCTGTTTTCCATGGCCTTGATTATAGGCCGCACAGAAAACTCGGTTGCCCCAAAGAAACTTAGGCGCATTTTTTACTTTTTTAATTTTAAGTTATGGTGGCAGGTTATTGAAGTGTCTGGGTACCGTGTATTCAAAGGTTCTTTTTCCAATATCTTTGTTGCAGCTTGGTTTCTTGACTATATTTGTCCATATTTCTATAAGAGGTCTTTTCCATATTTTGCCATTTTACTCGCTATCGCAGTATATGTCAAAACATATATTAAATTTAGTACTTGCTTTGATATGAAACTGATGAAATTCGGTGAGCCTGGAGTGGCCGTATTCAGAGGTGGGGTTTATTCATTATTAATGTGACTACTCTGTTGATTTAACCATCCGTCTCCTTCGGTAAATATTTAAGCTTACCATTATAGAGACAGTTACGGTAGTCTAATCTTGTGATGACATAGTTAGGTACAAGCGTTTTTAACGTTGCTATTTTTAAGTGTTTCTTTATGATAGTGTCCTGTTTTCACTACATTTAGCATTTCATCAATTATAGTGACGTTTCTGAATGTTTGTTTTATTTGTATTATTACCTGCATTATTACTGTTTTAATATAAAATTTTTGTCAGTTACATTCTAAACCATAATATACATTATGCTGTATCTTCATTTAATTCCATGTTTTTTTGTATACCGGAAGTCCTACATGACCTTCCCTATTTTGATAATAAATCTTCAGCGTTTCCCATAACCAAGTAAAAGTGTGTATCATGCGAAAAGTTTACGTCATGATATTTCATAATAAAGGATAATTCGTTGGTGCATATCATGCTAAATAGTGTCGGTCGTAGGACACTGCCTTGCGCTACTCCTCTAGGCAGCGCTGTTCGTGGAGATTTATTTTTCATTTCGTACTTCAGTAATTCTATCAATGAGACACCATTTCATTTCATTGTTTCTAGCATCTATCTATCTATCTATTTATCAATCTATCCATCTGTCTATCTATCTATATATATATATTTATATATATATATATATATATATATATATATATATATATATATATATATATATATATATATATATATATACTGTATATAAAGTATTCTATTATAAATGAATTTGTGTACTGCTTTAATAAATTCTGTACATATATCTTCATTGATCTATTTTACAGATTAATTTATCACAGACTAAGATACTATTTCTGAGGAGTGGTTGTGTAACAAGACTGATTTTCAAAATGTCGGTGGGCTTCCTAATATACTGTACCACTCGTCCAATCACTTTTGAGAGATATGACACGTATGATACTGGTTTTTCGATACGACCCTGTAGTTTGATTTGTTTCTTTTTCAAAGCAACGCTCACTTGTTAGTGAGTTATCTTCATCGTCTGCTAACGAACTCTGTCTCCAAGTTCTGGGCCTTTATTTACGATATTGTTGTCAGATCATAATTTGGTTTTTACTAACTTTTACTAACTTTACCTTTCCGTAACTCAGTTCTTATCAGAAGATTCTAGATGGAATGGGATGGAATATAGAGTTTAGGCCAAGGGCCAAGCACAGGGACCTATGAGGTCATTCAACGCTGGAAAGGGAATTGAGAGTAGGTAGGTTTGAAAGATGTGACAGGAGGAAAACCTCGCAGTTTTACTATGAAACATTTGTTAGGAGAGGGTGGATAGCAAGATGGAAGAAACATAATATGATTGGAGGTACAGTAAAAGGAATGTATGGATTGCAGCCAGGGGCCGAAGGGAAGCTGCAAAGAACCTTTAGTAATGCCTACAGTGCGCCCCATGAGCTGCATTGACGGCACTACCCTCCTACGGGGAGAAGATTCTAAATCGTTTTCAGTTGTCAGTGAAACAGTGCTGAAATGGGGTGACGCCGCGGAGGCTGTTAATGGACAATAATACGTATTCCGACGTGGAACATTTGCGAAACATTTGCTGAACTGTCAAGAGTGGCAGGCATTAATAAAAGGAATTAGCGAGTCCCAGGTCGTCTTGAGAGTTTTTCTCTCTTTCTTTCGTGAGACTTTTGGGTTTTGGTCTGTGAAATGCAAAGTGGAGAAAATTAATTCCCAAGATTAATTGGCGGCGCGTAGGACTCGGATCTCCCGAGAGCCGCTTTTGGATAGACCGTGTCGGACAGGGAATTTTATCTCCGCCGAATAAATTCTTTAATTAATGATGGTTCGGCGTACATATTTATTCTGTTTGTTTGTTTATGGGTAAGTTGTTGCAGTTAATAACAGCAAACGTATGCATTTCAGGTGAGCTCAAATCCTCTAGATCATGACGGCTGTGGCTGTTTTGTGCTTGGAGTCTGTGGTCTGTGTATATAAATATAAATATATATATATATATATATATATATATATATATATATATATATATATATATATATATATATATATTATATATAAATATATATAAATATATGGATATATATACATATATATAGTATGTACATATACAATATATATAAATGTATATATATATACATATATTATATACCATATTATATGTGTATATATATATATATATATTTTATATATATATATATATATATAGTAAATACATATGGATGCATATGTGTGTATGTATATATAAAATATATATATTTATATTTATATATACGCATACATACATACATACACACACACACACACACATGTATATATGTATATATATATATGTATATATATACATATATATATATATATATATATATATATATATATATATGTATTTATATATAATATATATATATATATATATATATATATCAAAATTACATTTATAATGTAGTTGTGGTATTTTATAATGTATTTTCTTGTGGAAAATATATTTCCTCTCGTTTCTGAGCCACTAACTGTATTTGAATAATTTTAGTAAACTAACGATTCTGATATGCTTGTATATTATATCTTGTGCAATGAATTTCGTACCAGTGAAATTTTAAAACTTATGCAAAGAATTGAACACCCTAATACCTATGTCTCAAAGAATTTAAATTTTGTATCGACAGATATGACCACTTGAATTTACCTTTGTATCGAAGAATTATTTACAATTTTACAAAGAAGCTGATATTTTTTTTGCGAGTGAAAATATCTGGGAAGGTGTTGTAGAAGCCGTTGAGTATCGGGAAAAGACTGGAAGACCTTTCCAAAGAACGACCTTTCCTAAACACTTTGTTAAATAGAAGAATTCAAATATTAAAATAGTGAGAAGCATATTTAGAGAATGAAGAAGTATGTTATGACGAGAGGGACGGGACAGAATCAGACGCAAGTTATTATTATTATTATTATTATTATTATTATTATTATTATTATTATTATTATTATTATTATTATTATTATTATTATTATTATTATTATTATTATTCAGAAGATGAACCCAATCCATATGGAACAAGCCCACAGGGACCATTGATTTTAAATTTAATTTTCCAAAGAATAAGTTGTTCAATAGAAAGCAGTGACAGAAGGCAATGGGAAATGCAGAAAGAAGAGGCCACTTATTAAAAAGAAAATAAATTAACAAATTAATGAATAAATAAAAAAAATGTAGGTAAATTATTAAAATACAAAATTTGTATTTGGAAGGAATAATTACAAAGTGTAGAAATAGAAGCAAAAAAAAAGCCAAGTAAGTGAAAATAAAAATAATAAAATAAAAAAAAAGTAAATGTAAATGATAGAAAAATAATTATAAACGACAGAGATAAAAGTAAAAAAAAACGAGTGAAACAAAAATTATAAAATAAAAAAAATGTAAATAAATGATTAAATACAAGAATTGCGTTATGGTAGAAAAGAATAACTGAAAAATGCAGAGATAAAAGTAAAAAAAAAAAAGCCAAGTGAGTGCAACAGAAATAATAAAATGAAAAACGTCCAGCCAGTTACACCTGCCTTGTTTGTCTTCCCTCTCGAACGATCCCGTAAAGTTCGGACAAATTGTGATGAAATTGGATGAATTTTGAGGAGAAAAGTGCAGCGGGTTTGAAGGCTTTTATTTTATCCTTTCCATAGGTTTGCGTTAGTTCGGGCTGCGTGAGTGAAATGTGGTGTAGATCTATTGTCATTGCCAGGTGAAATGAATTCGGAGAATTAATCGGATGAGAAGATGCCGGTGAAGTAAGGTTTTTTTTTTGGGGGGAGGGGGAGCGGGGGACGGGGTGATAATGATAGCTGTACTTTGGTATCATCCCACATTCCAGAAATAAGTTTTTTTTATTATCTCAATATTTTTATTTTTGAAGAGCCGATGTTTGCACATGAAATATTTAGCATTATGATTAGTTTACCTTTTAGTATATATTGTATGTCTACAAATACTAGTTCTTGAGAATACAAGAAATGCTATCAGTTACAAGTATCTACAAGCAAAGCTTTGCAGTATACGTGAACTCGTCTCACAATTTTGTTGTAAATAGACGTAGATCAAAGTGATTTAAGTATAGTAAAGTTTTGTATTGCTCTGTATTTGAAATTGTTTCCCTGCTTCTCTTCTGTAAACTCCGTCTAATTCGTCATGGTTAATTTATTATTACATTGAAGAACCTACAATTGCCTTGTTAGGTGTAAACGTGTTCGCTGTTTCATTCCCCCGGCAATAGGAGATTCAGCCAAGTGCTTCACATTGTGGCTGTGTACGAAATGACTGAGTGAACGAATAAATGTAAGGTATCTGATGTCATAACAGCCCTGGTCACTGACTCCATAATGTGGTTCGGATTCCACAATAAGCTGTAGGTCCCGTTGCTAGGTAACCAATTGGTTCTTAGCCACGTAAAAATAAATCTAATCCTTCGGGCCAGCCCTAGGAGAGCTGTTAATCAGCTCAGTGGTCTGGTTAAACTAAGATATACTTAACTTTTAACTGATTCCAATAGCTGTGCAATGAAGGGATGCATTTTGCTAAGGCAGTCCTTTCGTCTCTGAGTAACCCTAATTCACGGGTCGCCAACCTGCGGCACGGGAGCCGCATGCGGCTCTTTCAAGACACTTGTGGGGCTCCAAACGCTGAACAAACACCTTTTTATCCATTTAAACAAAGAAATTATGTAATACTCTTAAGACAATATTTGATTAAATTTTTTACTCTATTTTAAAAGTATATTATAGGCATCAATTTTATTGTTTTTTTAATGAGACATAAATAGTTTCTAAGCTAAAAATATTAAATATTTAAGAGAGAGAGAGAGAGAGAGAGAGAGAGAGAGAGAGAGAGAGAGAGAGAGAGAGCATTTTTGTCATTGCGGCCCTGACAGCACTACATTTTTATGATTCTCTAGATAAATGGCTCTTCTAGCTTCGAAGGTTGGTGACCCTTGTACGCAATATAGTTCTTGTTGTTAAATCTTATGTTTCCCTGTAATGTTCATGATTCGCAGTGCTCTTGATTCTGACCCTGCAAAATAATCCAGGGGCCTGTAAATTTCTGTCTTGTTCCCATTCTCAAAATCGGTTGGATTATTCCATACAAATTCTTGAGTTTTTCTATATTACTGCAGCTGTTCAGGTATGTAATTATAGAACTAAAGCAAACATTGGTATCGTTCTTTTCTTATAATTGTTAGCTAGGAGTAAAATACTGTTCAATTCTCTGGGCATATTCTAGTTGTGCAGTAAAAGTAACTGCTGCCAAATTATGAATATGGAGAGAATCATTATCATTTCTGAATTCAAATATCCTTAATTATAAATTCATAAATCCACTCACTCACCAAGTTCATGAATATTGTAGTAGTTGTAGGACTGTGTTAAATCTAGAAGCTCGGTAGATGATACGTCTAGAGGCTAAGCGGTAGTTTTCTACATACAAAATTTGAGTTTTACTCGTTGCAGCTTCGTTCCCGGCCGTTTCAGCTCACCTCGTATGACTTTTTCAAGAGTACCCGTTCATCCTTTTGGCTCCTAGAGCCTTTGTTTTAACCCACTGGCTCTTAACACCAGCCGCCATGCTCCATGCCCACTGGTTCTCGAATTATGCACAACTAGAACTAGAACTCACATGCGACTAGGACATAAATATGTCAAAATGTTAGGAATTGGAGGTGTTTAATATTTTCTGATCAAAAAAGTAACCGACTTGCTTGCATGGCGTCATCATGTCCACCGATAGAGGTTTCTTGCGTGTAATATGATCACGAGATTTGAAGTTATTGAATAATTAGGATCCACTTAACTAGAAAGCCGCGTACTTCATAAGTAAACCAAGCACGTATTGCCCATGGTACTCAGCAACGTAATTCAAAATATGCAACATTTTAGTTTGCAGATGTCCCTTGCTTTTGTGATACATTGATACTAAGCCTATTCCGTTGGCAGTTTTTACCTTATTTGACTTATTTTCACTTAAGATTTGTTGCAAGTTTCAATATCAATTGCTTACTTAGGTTTTTTTTTTTATAAGGCAAGAGCATTAACCGCTTACTCAACCCTCCTCTCATCATTGTATAAAATGCCATGGCAACTTTGCACCACATTGCTCACGAGCAAATAGATTTATTAAATAGTAAATATCGAAAATAATTACTCTGATTGAATTAATTGATCACGTGACCAAGGGGAAGGGAATCAACATGAGAAGGGAGGGAAGTTAAGGGATCAAAAAGGATGGAATAAGTTGAGGATACGAAACGGCAGAAAAAGGAGGTTATTGACGTTAGAGAAACAATAACCCAGATTTCCCCCAGTACAACGGTCTCTCTCTCTCTCTCTTCTCTCTCTTCTTCTCTTCTCTCTCTCTCTCTCTCTCTCTCTCTCTCTCTCGTCAATAATTAAGCAGATGCTTTTGATATCTAGTGGTGGTGGTTGGGTGTTTCTGTGTGTGTGTATGTGAGAGAGAGAGAGAGAGAGAGAGAGAGAGAGAGAGAGAGAGAGAGAGAGAGAGAGAGAGAGAGAGAGAGAGAATGAATTCTTTATGATCAATAGTTGAACCAATACCTTCTAATCTAGGTGATATGAGAGAGAGAGAGAGAGAGAGAGAGAGAGAGAGAGAGAGAGAGAGAGAGAGAGAGAGAGAGATTCTTTCTGATCAATAATTGAACATTACCTTCGGATCCAGGTGATGTGTGTGTGTATGTGTGTGTGTGTGTGTGTGTGTGTGTGAGAGAGAGAGAGAGAGAGAGAGAGAGGTTCTTTCTGATCAATAATGAAACCAATACCTTCGGATCCAGGTGAGGCACGAGAGAGAGAGAGAGAGAGAGAATATCTGTTAATTAATTACATCTCCAGGACTCGTTAGCTGGCCTCCATTGTTTACCGTTGAAGCCACAACACAGCTTTATATCCCAGCGCGACCTGCTTCCTTTGCATTTTATTTCGAGTTCGATGCTTCACCACCCTTCCCTCCAGTGCCTGATCCAAGTGGCTTCATTAGTCAGTGCTTGCGAGGCTTCGACTACGAATTATATTCTAAATGATTCGGATTAATTATATTCGATATTTATCCGATGATAAATTTATTTTCCAGTGTGCAGTGTGGTACACTGCTACCAGAGCAGTTTTATTCAGTGATGTCTGTTCCTAGCTTAGATAAGAAGAGAAGGTTAAGGATAATTGTAATAATATATATATATATATATATATATATATATACTATATATATATATATATATATATATATATATATATATTATATATATTATATATATATATTATATTTATAGTATGTATATAATGTATAAATATATATTTCGGATTTTATATATCAGATATCTCTTTCAAAAGAATATTTAGACAAAAACTGTATTATTATTATTATTATTATTATTATTATTATTATTATTATTATTATTATTATTATTATTATTATTATTATTATTATTATATTATCATTATTATTATTATTATTATTATTATTATTATTATTATTATTATTATTATTATTATTATTATTACTGAAAGTGCACAAAAATTTATATGGAACAGACCTAAAATGCAAAGAACTTACAGACAATAAAATACGGACGAGTGGAAAAACTAAAGAATAGAGTGCAAAAAGTAATACATAAAGAGAAATACACTCACAAATAAGTTTATGCATCCGTAAACAGCGATATTGCGGAAAGCAGAGACAACGTTGTAAGAAGCTTTTCTGCAACCTCGTCACAACAACATCAATAATAGGTAGGTTTATTGGTTCTCAGAATTCAAAAAGTCAACACAGCAATCTTAAGGCAGTTATTTTTCCAGGAAAGTGCAATTGACCCATTAAAAAAAGATCTACAAACACGAGAAGGAGGTATTGAGGCTCTTGAGATTTGCCGATGCTCTCTTCTTCCCAGTCATTCCCCGCTCGTTTGAAAGCCCTGACTCACTCCCCCCTCGCTCACGAGGTCGTTTTCTCTCCGTTTTCTATAATTGTTGCTCAGGTTTCTCTTCCGTGTGACGCTCCGCCGTGTGTGCGCCTACTTCCTACCTACCTCCTCCCCCTCGACTACGTCTAAATGGGGTAAAAGTTCTTTTTCGGTCCATACTCCAATTCCACATGAGGGCTAGTACTAAACACGGCGAACCTGATTCATCTACGCTGTTTCGCCATGTTTAGTACTAGTCCCTGGGGGGCAAATGTATTTCGCCGTGTTTAGTACTAGTCCCTGGGGGGCAAATGTATTTCGCCATGTTTAGTACTAGTCCCTGGGGATCAAATGTTCCTAAGAACATTTCGCAAAATAGAATTTTAGAAAAGATCCTGAATTATATACATATTTTATTTTTTTTTTTTATAAATATCCGTTTGGAAGAAATATGTATATAGAATTTTTTTTTCATGAAGATTCGAAAGATATAATAAAAAATCGAGTAGCAATGCTCGGACCGGAAACGAAAATTATCCCTGAATGGTACTAACGCTTTCGCTCTTTGACGTCGTTCATATCGAAAATGTAAGGATGATTGTTGCTTACCCAAACGAAGTTGGAGAAGTATCTTCAGTCGTTTCTATCTGTCCTTATATATCTCAGAATATTGATACTATTTTTTTTTTTTTAGTGGGAAGTATGGTTTGTACTTGGTACGTGTATGTGGGTAAGGCCAAGAGAAAGAGAAGGTCTGCTCACTTCCCCCCAAATCCCCCATGTAGGCTGAGCTTTGTGTACCTCCTTATTGCGTCAGCAGGTGAACTGCCGTGATGAGCAGGTACCTCTAAGACACGTCATCGCTTACGTAGTTACCCCAGGTGGGAGGTGACTCCACCCAGTTGGGTAGACCTTGTCTCTCTTGGCCTTGTATATGGGTATATACTCAGACATATACACACATTCGTGTATGCAGATGAATCACAAAACTTGCGTATGTGTGTGTGTGTGTGTATAGGACTAAGCGCAGGTCAGGTGCATAGTTGTGTATGTCTTTTCCCAGAATTTGTCTTTTGTATGTACTCTATTTCTTTTACATTCCAGTCTCTCTTTGGTGAAAGGCTTGGTAGCTTGTAATTTTGATGAATTAGAGTTACCTAAAGTTTCGTGATGAATTAGGCAAGCGTCCCCGCCCGTAATGTCGCGAAATGTTTCATAGAATGTTTTCTCTCTCTCTCTCTCTCTCTCTCTCTCTCTCTCTCTCTCTCTCTCTCTCTTAGTTCTAATTTCAAACGGCAATTGCGCACATCCAGCAATTTCTGCATCGTCCTGAAATAGCACAAATAATTTCAGTTTTGGATGATGTTTTGTCTGAGCGTGAAGAACTTTTTTTTAATTTTTCTTATCGTTGGGTCCTTCTGTGAGCAGAATTTTAAGTCAAAATTTTGCATTTCTGTTCACTATTTTTTATGGTGATCAGTGGTCAATATCGGAGTGCCTTGATATTTTCGTGAATTTACTCTTTTCCTGGCTCTCTCTTGCTATATATTTTGTCTATTACTCTTTGTATCAGGAACGTGAAATGTTTGTTGCAAGTTATTTTATCTTTTATCTTTCCAAGGCAAAGGCGTAAGACGTTAATTGCAGGTTTTATTAGCTGATTATTTGTTTTCGAAATGTAGGCCTACGCTCAGTCATCTTCTGTTGAGGCTTGAATCTATAGTGACTACTACTACTACTACTACTACTACTACTACTACTACTACTACTACTAATAATAATAATAATAATAATAATAATAATAATAATAATAATAATAATAATAATAATAATAACGTTGATAAAAATACGGTAACAAGCTTCATGCAGAATCTTTTAATATTTAACAGTAAAGAGGCTCCCTTATCCAGCGTAACCTCTCTATGTTTCTTTAGGATTGCTACCACACCTTCCCTTTTATGTTGGTAGTACGTTGTACATTGCTCACGAGAATCCTCGACCTCGTGATATGTTGAAAATCGTTACATACTCAGAAGGAGAAATTGAAAGTTGTACATTCTAGAGTCAGCTGCTTTGATCAGTTACTCGTCCCATCTGCCTTTGAAGTATTTTTATCAACATTATTATTATTATTATTATTATTATTATTATTATTAGTAGTAGTAGTAGTAGTAGTAGTAGTAGTAGTAGTGGTAATAGAAATAGGCGTACGGGACCCTTCTCATCTCGGGGGGCCTGAACTCTACCTGCCCGAAATATATTTTGCCTGTAAATCCAAGCAATTTTATATATATTATATATATATACATATATATAATTTATATATATATATATATATATATATATATATATATATATATATATAAATATATATAGTTTATTTATAAACATTAAGAACTAAAAAAAATCTCTCTCCCTTCTTCTGTGTCTCTTGTGAATAGTTATCCAAATTATTATTACTGGTTAATCCGCCGAAAAGTGAAATCTGCTATGTACTTTTTATCGTAGAGAATGTGGGGTAAATTTGGTTTTTCCAATTGTGAATTTTTAACTGCCAAATAACTGAAGGATAGTACTGATGAATGATGATGGTGCTTAAAAGTATTATTTTATTTGATTAAAAAAATGTTTTAGAGAAACTGAACTCAGTATTACGAGTTTGTTGTTCACAGTCCGTAAACAAATTTGAGGTCGATGTCAGAGATTGTTCATTACTATCACAAAATTCCAGAGTAGTATTGTATGCGAATTGCTGGCTGCGTTCCTTTCATACACATTTCTTCATATATTCCTGTTTCAACATTTACTTTCATTTTGTTTATACCAAACTATACATTTTTACAAATAGTTATAGTATGCAGTCACATTATACGCTTACCATAGGCCACTTTTACACACAGTAACATTCTCAGTCAAGGTTAACTTCGCATACCGCCAAAAATTCTAGAACTCCAATCACACTAGAAGACCTCTTATATCAGCCCCCACCCCCCCAACCCCACAAAACCATTGTGAGTTATTCCCAGGTTATTTTGATCATCTTCCGCCATGCGTTTTCTCCCTTTTGCAGAAATTGGGTTCACTTGTTTTTGAAAATGATCCATTCTCGGTTAATTAATGGTTCTGTTTTCACCCGGACGATTGACGCACACAGCCGCTGGTCGTTTGTAGTTTTATGGATTGCGATATTGGGAAGCCGACTTTTCTCCCAGATCAATAGCCCGCATTTTTATTTGCTTTATTTCGTACTTTCCCCCCATCCCCCCCCCTCCCCCTGCTGCTGTTTCGTTTGCTTTATTTCGTACTCTCCGCTGTTGTCTTATTTTTGTTTTCATTTTTTGCTTCCTTTTATATTTAATTTTTATAATTGCTCTTACACTAAAAGGTTTTGGATTGTATTAAAGAAACACAAATTACTTAAAAATTATTATTTCAAAAATTCAGTAAAATTTATTATAATATATATATATATATATATAAATATATATATATTGTATATATAAAAGAAACATAAATTACTATATATATAAAATTGTTATTATAACTGTTGTCAAAAGAACTTCCTCCTCAGTTTTAATATCCAATATTTGTGTATATATATATATATATATATAACGAATATATATATATATATATATATATATATATATATATATATATATATATATATATATATATATATATATATATATATGTGTGTGTGTTTCCGTGTGTGTATGGTTGTATGAATGCGTGCGTGTTTAACGAACATTGCATGCAGAGGCACTGATTTCTATACGTGATTTCCTTTTTGGATAGTCTCTCCGAAACTTGTTCCTAAATATTTGTTGAGATTTTACGTGGACCTGCAGCAGTTGTTAAATGTTTTTATCTTCAAAGTTTCCATCGTTTTGCTCCCACCATTTCTACCCTATCGTTATATTTCCCATTTATTTGTTGTTGGCATTTCCTCTTTTAGCTGGTCTTGTTTTTTCGTTCCACATCGTTTCCTCTCTTTTACATTTAATCCAATTACAGCGTATCTTGTGTCTCATCTTCGCTCCTCAAAATGTGTCTTTTTCTTGAACTCTTACCAGTTTCCCCTCCCGCAGTCGTATTTTTGAATGTGCCTTTTTTTGATTCTTTGTTTCATGGTCTTCGTTTGTTAATTATTTTCTCTTTCTCTTATCCTAGTTCGCTTCGTTCAAGCTCTCTTTTATTAAGCATTGTAAACCTCCCTTGATTTTATTGAAATGTTGCTATTAATCATTTTTCTTTTGGTGTTTACTATGTATTGCTTTCCGTCAAATGTGAAGGTGTGTATGTTTTTTTTTTTATTTTATGTCATTTATTATTATTTTTATCTCATTTTTTTTTTTTCTTTTTTTTTTGCTTCTGTCAATTACTTATTCAGTTACTCTGCTGAATTTCGGGGTCTCACTGTAACCCATTGCATCTTCAGCCAGAATCCTAAGTCCCATCTCGAATGTTAGTAATGGTCACCTGTCCAAATACTGAGCAGAACCAGTGCTCCTCGGCTTCTCTGATCACGAGAGACTAGCAGCGCTGTAAACTCGTTATTCCCTTTATGTAAAATTAGGAGGGTGGAGATAGGTGGATATTTATGGAAGATAAAGCACAGGAAAGATATGAGTGTCGGAATTTCACGGAGGCCGTGACGATGATGCTAATGATTGAGATAATTTTTGGTTATTTTTACACAGTTGTTTCTTTCGCCTCTGAACCGCCACATTGCACTGCCTTAATATTTTTATTTCTTAACTGCTTTTGTATATTTGTAGATTGTGTCTCTGTTTATTTATTTTAGTTTTTTATCATGCGTATAAAATTTCCTTTTGTTGACGTATGAGAATTTTAATTATTTTTCTATATTCTACTCTTCTTTGATGCGCCCATTACCTTTTGATTACGCTGTGCTATCATTTGGAAACTTCTTTTTTCCATGTTATTGGCTTTTAAGGCCTCTAGTATGAATAAAAGCACATTTTATCGATAACAAAAATAATAATGTTTGTTAATATTATTAAACTTCAACTTCACTAGGGCCATGGTTATTATTATTATTATTATTATTATTATTATTCAGTTTCATTGAATTTGGCTGGAGGTCCGCGTTGATTCTTTTACTGGCTTATCTAAATGGTTATGAAATAAACTTGAGTTTCAAAGCCACGATCCAAACTTCTTCAAAAACTGGGTACGCAAATTTCTCTGGGTATTTTTATATAATAATTACAAATAAGATTTTGTCCGCCTGCGAGTAATTTTCCAAGAACAGGTCTCCGTAAATGGAGGATTTGGTGACATGTCTAAATTACGACTTCTTACGGTTTTGTTTTGGTTTGCTTTTTTTTTTTTTTTGGGGGTGACTTTGGTGCGCCATCGAACGACGTTCTTCCTTGTGCTGGATTGGACAGAGGCCGATTTGAAAAGGTTCTCGGTGAAAACGTTTAAAACATCATCTTGTAAGATTAAGTTGGCTTTATGCCAGCACGGGCTCATGCTCCCTCAGCAACCCGTAAATTAGCGAAGATTTTCCAGCTCTTCAAAAGTTTGCTCTTGTATTGAATGCGATCCATATTTGTTGCAGTCTGTCTTGATAATGGAATATCAAACGTTATCTCAATTTTTCTTTTAGATTATAACCTTTTAGTATTGCAAGGTCTTATGTTAGTTGGTATTATCAGTGTCTATCTTCCATTTTTAATGATTTTAGCAGAACTTGGTTGTTAGCTAACTTTAGGATGGCTTTTATAATCTTCAGTATTGTTACCTTGACTAATTGGTCTAGGTCAAAGGTCAGCTTAACGGTCAAAATGGTAGATATTTGTCATTCTCGGACTTGAGAAACTAGGAGGGTTAGAAGCTTCTGGCCTTAAGAAAGTCCCCTTTATCAGGGTGCACAATAACTATTATTATTATTCGACACTATTTGTCGCAGTTTTATCGTTATTATTAGTCTCCACGTACTATTTTTCTCATTTTGAGGAAACATGGTACGTTTGTGGTTGGTGATTATTTTTCACCAATATTATGGGGGGGAGAGAGGTTTTTCAAACTTTCAGGTTGATTTAAAAGAAGAAAATTTCAGTTTTTTTTTTTTTCCCCTCTCAAGATCTGGTCCTCAGAATCTGTCAAGGGAGTTAAAAGTTTTAGTACTATTGCACAGCGTGTCATATTGCAGACTTAGGCAGTATATTTAAATTTACTATTTTTAATGCTCTCGATAGTTAGATTATTGAATATTAAGTCAAATTTTTGCTCTAATATTGATTATATTAACCTTATGATTTTACCGTGCCCTAGTTTTTTTTTGGTTCTTTTTTTGGGGGCCGGGTGGTCGAAAATCAGTTAAATAAATAGAATATTAGCATTTTTTCTGTAGATTTCAGAAACTAAGTTATTTCGAAGTCTCTGGTCTTCTGAATCCTTATCAGGACGCACACTGATTAAATTCTGAGGGTGATAAGACGGCTTCAGGTTCAGGAGGCGGTATTTCACCACCACCCAATTAGCTTAAAACCCTTTGCTTGTTATCTCATCCCAAACCGTATTAATCTTAGAATCCCCTATGCTACTCTTTATTATTACGGTAAGGAAAATGCTTGTATAAATATATATCTTTGGACAGTTGTTGAAACCTGCAGTGATTGTCTCAAGCGTAATTATAGTACTATCAGTATCAAATGGTAGTATGTGCTCGTCAGAACAGATAAAACTGAAATTCAGTCCTGACGGTATCCTTCCTCATTCACCTATATATCTCTTTCCTGTTTCACCTAATTACAGCATGTTCTCTTCTGGCTCCCAAATAATCTTGAAATTTTATTATGGCATTGCCCATCTTTTAAAGTAATCCTGTGTCTCCTTCCCATCCTACGCTTGATTGTTCATGCATTTTCAGATTTTCAATCCATCCTCTTCCTCATCCTGTTGTCTTGCCTGTTCATACATTTCTATTTTTCATTTATCGACTCTTAGTTTCTGGTGCTGGTTTGTTTTGTCCGTCCGCACTTTATTCTGTCCGCACTTTTGTCCGCCCTCTGATCTTTAAAAACTACTGAAGCTAAAGGGCTACAAATTTATATGTTGATCATCCACCCTCCAATCGTCAAACATACCAAATTGCAGCCGTCTAGCCTCATTAGTGTTTTATTTTATTTAGGTTAAATTTTAGCCATAATCGTGCTTCTGGCAACGATATATAGGCCACACCAGGCCGTGGTTACAGTTTCATGGGTCGTAGCTCATACAGTATCATACCGAGACCACAGAAAGATAGATCTGTTTTCGGTGGCCTTGATTATACGCTGTAGCGGCTGTACAGAAAACTCGATTGCGCCGAAGAAACTTCGATGCATTTTTTACTTGTTTTATAATGTGTTGTGATTAATGGCAGGCTTATAGATGTGTATGGATATGGTGATTGGTCTTTGCCCAAGGAAAATTTTGTACCAAGTTTTATTATTTAACAGAACTATGTGTTTAAGAAAATACTGTCATGATTTTGTCGCCGTCGCGTCGATGACCTCAGTTGCAATGACGCAAATTCAGTTTCTATAAACATAAGTAAGTCTCTCACCTGATTTTCCCATCGTATATATGTAGTGTATTATTATTATTATTATTATTATTATTATTATTATTATTATTATTATTTATACACTTAGTGCATAAATGAGCTCCACCCAATGAATGTTCGGCAATTATGGTAATTATTTTCATAAACTAGAACGGGCTTCATGTCAGCTGCTTTGCACACTTGTAAAAATGGCTATGAGCAAGAGGTGATCTACGGATTTGATGATGTAAGAAAGGTAGCAGGGTGTTCATGGTGGAAGAGGTTTGCAAAGTCCATTGAAGCTAAGGTAAAAACTTTGGGACTGGATTGTTTAGCCAGCTCTCCTTTGTGGAACTGAAATGTGGATGTTGAAAACAAGTTACAGAAAATAGATTGGAAATGTTTAAATGAATTTTTTATTATATATGCTGTTAGTTCATTTGAAATGGTGAGAAACATGGATATCAGTAGAAGTGGTAAAAAGATTAGTGTGGGGTGAATGGTAGGTGGCCGGTAATAAAGTCACAGGTAAAAAGTCACAATTTTGGGTAAGAGAAAAATGTCAAAGAAAAAAGTCATTAATTTATGGTGGCTGGTAATAAAATCACAGGAAAAAGTCAATTTTCTTAGGATAAAAATGTTTTATGAAAATATTTACATTGTTTTGTTTATAAGTTTCACAGGAAAATTTCCCAAACGGGCTTTATCTAAACACGCCGCAAAGGTGTTTTACATATGTTTTAAATCCCTGAACGGCTTGTACTAAACATCTCGCAAAGGTGGATGCATACCATGTTAAACCCTTGGGGGTCGCTATCTAGGAAAGATTAATGTGACTTCTTTTCCTGTGACTTTTTCTGACTTTTTTACTTGTGACTTTTTTACGCGGATTCGAATGGTGGCTTAGAATATTTTGAGATTGTTCGGTCTCTTGAAGACTGGAAGGTAGACACTTTGGCGAAGGGAGTTTATAGTTTATGATTTGAAAGTCTTAGGAAGGAGGGGAAGAGATAGACCAGAAAGTGCTGGAAAGAGAAAGTGAATTAGATGTTTTAGATGTTAGAGAAGAAGGACCTGATATCTGGAAGCTTGAGAGTGTTTTCAAGATAGAAGTGACTGCTGTGTTTTTTTTTTTTAAAGCCAACTTATTTTAGGGGAAACGGACTGATAGTGAAACTCTCTCTCTCTCTCTCTCTCTCTCTCTCTCTCTCTCTCTCTCTCTCTCTTGTGTATATATATATATATATATGTATATATATATATATATATATATATATATATATATATATATATATATATATATATATATATATATATATATAATATATATATATGTACATATATTATATATACATATTATACATATACACACAAAAATCTTCAAAGATATATTTGGGAATATACACACACATTTCTACACACACACTCTCTCTCTCTCTCTCTCTCTCTCTCTCTCTCAAAATCTCTCTCTCTCATCTCTCTCTCTCTCTCTCTCTCTCATATCCTTCCGTGGTCCATTCTTTTTTTAGAAACATTAATTTGTGAACCAATGATCCCTTCCACACAAGATGAGGGCATTACATTATCATAAATTTGCATTATCGATAGCAGAATTATGAAGCGGTGGCTTAGTGTAGTCTCATCAAGATAAATACCAGTCTTTAGAACCCAGCAACTGTGAAGAGTTTTATTTTGTTATTGTTAATGAGTAATTGATCAAAGTGTTTAGAGCATAAGTTCGTACTTACATTGTCCTGTTACTTTCATGGCGTTTTATACGTCACCCGTATACCCTTCACTACTAGGTGGTTTATCGGTTATCCTTTTAAAGGCAATATTTTACCAGGTATTACCTTAAGGTAGTAAGTTCTTGGTTATGTAACATCTAACAGGATGCAGTTGCTGTGATAACGGACCAATTATATGTCGCTGGGTTGGCTGAAATATTATCCTTCAGTGGGATCCTGTGCTAGACATTGCCAGCATTTGCCTGAAGTGCATATGGCCCGCTTCTTCCGGATCCGCCACGGAGATGAAGTAATCACAGCATGTCTAGACATAAATCTCACTATCAGCCTATGGGGAACTTTGCTTGTGTCACATACCCAAATTCAGGAAGTATACTAACAGACGCAGCAGACACTTATGCTGTGACCACTGCCACCCAGACCTTCATTTATGTTATTCCCTCCCATAGAGGATAGCATTTCAAAACCGGAGCAGTGGTGCCTCTTACCTCACTTTGGTGACTTCCAATGCAGAAATGCTTGAATGGAGTAAGGCAAACCTCACCACATTTTCTTCGTGACAGGTGCTTTACCCCATGTATGCCACATGCACTACCATCCACCCGCACACTGAAAAGTGGAGGTTATGGAATAGTTAGACAAGGACTGCGTGTGCACTTGAATGGTCATCGTAGACAAGATGTCATCGTCTCAACATTTCCTACAAAAGTGGGAAGCACCATACCTCTCCACACTGTTCAAAATAGTATCTATAGTGCTTATCTTTAAAGATAGTTGCGTAGTTGCATGAAGTAAGTAGTGAGTCACCCGCACAGAGCTTCGAAAGCCTGCATCACCTCCTCAACGGGCAAGACAGCCAAACCACACAACATTGTTGCTCTAACCGAAAATATTTTCATTATATTCACACTTAAAAGATTACATTTCTTATACAAATTGGCGAACTGTATGATTTTGTTAATTATTTTCTAAAATGAGTCATCATCCCCTCGGGATTAGCAATAACTCCCTTTGTATCATAAATGAATTATGGTATCGTGACGCGGCTTTGTCAGGTATAATAAAATTAATACTCGATTATACTTTCTTATTGGTGTAAGTAGGCCTAATAATCAAAACTTAACGTCAACCAATTGGTACCAATGAAAAAGTGACATTTGTTGTCAGATAGGAAGAACTCTTCAATTCCGAACGTCCTTCGTCTAAAACTAATTCCTAAATCCTCTCTTATATCATCATTAACCCTGCCTTCACACGGAAAAAAAAAAGTTTCCACCATTTAAAAACTACAATAAACGAGTCACTTCAAATCCTGTTTGACTTAGGATTAAAGTGGCTCTCACCAGATGCTGTATTTTGCCGGTTTGTTATTTGACGTGAGCCTGAAGGTAAACATGGTATTTCATTTATCGTATTGCCATAAGGTTTATTCACAGTATCTGGCATGGGCGTTCTTGTGCTGGAAACGACACCACTTAAAGTTGGCGCTTCCTCTCGGGTATCGGAAGTCTTGCTTCTACTCCGGTTGAGGTTGCCAGAAGATTATGACAGTTTATTTTACAGCTATCTCAGGTTTAGCTTCACCAGGCTGCGCACTTGTATATACAGTAGCGGTATACTTTATATAATTTTTACAGGCACAAAAAGTGTTCTTTCATGAGCTATAACCATATTCAAGTCGTATAAATAGTTGTGTTTATCGATCATCATCTTGTCGCCTCTGAAACGCTTGGATGATTGCGTTCGAACTTGTATTTGTCAGGTCGGAGCTTATATCCTGGCTGGTATAAAGTGTATAATTTCAACTTATGATATTCGTAACTTCAGAAGAAATATTTTTCACCAAGTTACACGAAACCGAATATCCGTCGACTGAAGTTCCTGGCAGCTCCGTACGATATCTTCTCACCGAGCAACAGGCAGCCAGGCATCATTGCACAGCTCCCGTGCCAATCATTCGTGCTCTCACCTCCCACTGGTATGGATCTATAATAAAGCTCCTGCTATCGGCACGATCTTCATTGCAACCCTACAGTTAATTTGTATTTATCTGAATAGTGGAAAAAGTTCACGTAGCAATAACGATTCTTTTGCTGTTTTAAGGTACTTACATAAGGTGATGAACGAGGGAGAATGGTAAATAAGGGTGCAGATTTACATTTCAGTGGCGTAAAATGAATATGAGAGAAAGTTTTGTGTTAATGATAGTTGTTTTAGCAAGTATCTAGCAGAAAACCGATACAAATATCTAAAGGTGTAAAACATAAGATTAAAGAGGTACTAATTGCTTCTCTCACTAAGAAGATATTTTTTTTTATTGATACAATCTTTGTTAAAAATATAAGTCTGCTTACTGGCGATGTTTTTCAAGGTTGTCTGTGTATCTCTTCAAATCCGGAAAGTATAAAAGAAAAGTGGATTGATCCAAAATATAAAGCTTTCAGGTTTTCGTTCGTTATTTGATATCCATGTCGTTTGCTAGGATCGGTACGCAATTTACTGTGAGGACCAAAATGCAAAATTCTCCACATTCTGATTATCTTTTATTGTCAATTGCCTTTAGGCATTTATCGCAATGGGGCAGTGGAGTGACCTCTCCTATTTTGTGCGTGAAAAAGAGAATTACTTCTTCCACTCAGTGCTCCATATTTATACCAGTATTTATGTATATTTATGTTCATGTTTACATTTTGAATGTGGATAAAAGGTAATACGCACGCAGCTGGATCGCATGAGCAATAAGCGATCCAATAGCTTATGACTCGCAGGTTAAACATAGTCGCGGCAGTCTTTTAGAGGTTTAAATGACTCTTGCAATTAAACTGTCGAGAAACAGCTCGGTGAGACGTTTTCTTTATTTTTACCCTACGCAGCTGAAGAAGAAAAATTGTTTTTATGCATTTTCTCGTGCTACTTATTAATTGCCATAGTGATTTTAATGCTTTTTGATACTAAGTAGAGCAGATGCTCTAAATAAATTATGTCTGTAGTAAGGATAAAATTTGATATGCATTAATGCTTGTTCATTGTTTTTAAATCGCGTGCTTTATAATTTTTAAAACTGTCACCTCGTATAAGTACGGATGAAGGTAATGCTAAAGTAATGATAACGATTAACTATAATAAGTGATAATAGTTATGGTTTTGAAATCCGTACAATTTTGTTATCAGTATGTTGTTGAAATTGTCACTTTTGAGTTTCTCTCTCTGCAGGAAACTAAAATTTGTCCCACTTCTCATTTCCTTGGGCATGAAACTTATTTATTTTTGAGCCTCCGGTTTGCCTTGAATCATGTAACCTTCTGCCCTTAAAAGGCAAGTCTAAAGCCTTCCTTTGAGGCTAAGCCTCCCCCCCGCCCTCCTCTCTCTCTCTCTCTCTCTCTCTCTCTCTCTCTCTCTCTCTCTCTCTCTCTCTCTCTGCTCGGATCTGTGCTGCACTAAGGCACTGGGTTAGTCACCACGTTTTCATCCTATAAGGAAGTTTGTGAGATCGTAAGGTTTATGTTTCTATAGTTCCATTGAATAAACCCGTAAGTTCACGAAGAAAACCTATTGGATATTCACTTGTATGTTAATATTTTCAGCTTTGCATAAGTAATATATGTATTTTTTTTTCCAACATAGAGCAGTTCCTCCTCAAAGGTGGATGATCCCAGAGATGAGCAAGGCAGTGGTCATGTTTAAACTTCTGGTATGGGGATCAACCTCCGGTAAAAATCTTCCACATCGTTAACCGTTTCGTACCCCTTCACTCCCGTAGCGAAGTAGTGCCGACAGTGCACATAACATGGTGCACTGTGAGCATTACTTAAGGTTATTTGCAGCGTGCCTTAGGCCACTAGCAGCAACCCCTTTCATTTTTACTGTACCTCCGTTCATATTCTCTTTCTTCCATCTTACTATCCATCTCTTAAAAGATGTTTCATAGTGCAACTGCGAGGTTTTCCTCCTGTTACGCATTTCAAACCTGTTTATTCTCAGTTTCCCTTTCAGCGCTGAATGGCCTCATGTTCCAAGCGCTTGGCATTTTGCCTAAATTTTATATTCCATTCCAGTACATACACCTTCACTGAAGGCTATCCCTCCATACAGCGCTTTTTAGAGTTTTTTTCATATTCCTTCTAACACTTCTGATTTACACTCATGGTCACCAACCTATTGTTCACCATTCTTTCGACATGGCTGGACCATCTCAAAATAATTTGACCTATCCTTTCACATATGCTGAAGTTAATCACATCTCTTCCCGTTCATCACTTCTGTTGCCAGATATTCTTCACAAACAGTTCATCTGAATAATTTCAATTTTTTTTCTTTCATTCACATCAAACATTCACATTTCAGTTCCATAAATGGGAGTTGTATCAAAAGTCCCTTTATACATTCGAATTTTGTCTTCCATTGACACTGCGAGTTTCTTGCAAATCTTTTACAGACACCCTACTACCGTTACATATCTCCTCTCTAATTTTTACTTATTCACATATGAATCAGAATCATACATGCAACACTCATATCATTATTCCATCTTCTGGTGTCTTTTATCCTCTTAACTCTTGATCACATATACGTTCAAGCCTTTCCTCTTCAAAACATTTTCAGACCATCGCTAGTTTCTCCTGCTTCTCTTCACTGTCCCTGTTACTACTTTATCATCTAAAAACATCAACCATTCCACACTCATTTCAGTCATCTTATCTCACAAATCTGCTCCTACATCTTATGTTTTTTCTCCGATTTCTAGAATCACTCCATCTATAATATTATTAAAAAGCCATGGCTTCACAACACACTCTTATGTGAAGACTACTTTTACATTGAACCAGTTCCTCTCAGTTCGAGAATATTCTCCGGCCTCCCTTCCGACAAAATCTTTAGAGCTTTTATTTCTTGGTGATAGAAAACATCCTCAACACCTTCGTCATTGTATCATAAGCATTTTCTAAGTTCATGCAAGCCAAATACATCTTTGTTTTTCCATTTAATTATGGATATAGCAATGCAAGCTAGAGCAAAAGAACTGTCAATCAGCCCAAAGTTGTTGGAGAAACTAAGGATTGTCCATTTTACAGTTTGAAACCATCTGATGTTTGAATATTATAACACGCTCTAGAGTTTAAGTCATTTGCAAAAAGGGCAAAGCTTTTGATAATGTGAGAAAGATTAAATATAATAGGATAAATGTAAGGAAAATGGTGCTTTAACGTGGATATAGATGGTGGGAACGGGAGTATTTTGGGAGTAAAATTAACAGATGAAGGTAGTATGGGAGAAAGAAGTGAGTCCATATTAAATGGATATAGAAGGTAGGTAGTTAGAAGAAAGAAGGTTTAGCTTGTCTCAAAGTTTATGGAATTGAAGTGTGGATCCTAATTATGAATGAAATAATGAAATAGAAGTTATTTTGGTGAATTTGTGTCTCTTAGCCTATATGTAATGCAATGGGGAATTGAAGAGAATTTGGAGTAAATGCCTTAGGTAGTAAAGTCATTTGCAAGAGGTGAATAAAGGAATCAAGGTTTGATTAAGTGGAGTGAATGACGATAGGATATTGAGAAGTTTTAAGATCAAAGGTATATGGAGGACTTTAAGGTGGATAGAAAGTGCTGGGAGACAGAGCTATTCAGCGGAAAGCAAGGAATTAACAATTGAAGTGTTGGGGAATAGAAAGAGTCTTATAATTTAGAAGTTCTGTGCACAGTCAGTTTTTCTACAATTCAGCAGTTAAATTATTAGGTGTGACAGTGTTCA
>NC_089745.1:13479024-13641524 GCF_040412425.1 Macrobrachium rosenbergii
GGGAAAATTCTGTCGGTACTTACTTGTAAAACGATCCTACGTTTTGCAGTGAAGCCGGTTTAATGGTATCCCTCACTCCCGTAATAAAAGATGAAAACTAATTAGTTGACATAATTAGTAAATAATTAGTAAAACCATAAATGACCGTAGAAATTGTTAGAATTGTCTTCGGTTTACGAAATGAAGATTGGTTTTTAAAGAAAGAAGCAAATACTTAATTCTGAAATATTCTTTTGTTATAAGGACCAATGAGACAGCCAACCCGGGTCCCAAGGGAACCAAATGAAGGCGTGAGGGGCGTGGAAGGCGGAGGGAAAAAGAAGCATGCATAATCACATTTGCATCTTTAAGGATGAACCTCCAGCTAGTGTTCCCAGTTCCTTATACTGTACATGATACAAAATTAGATTCTTATGCCCTTACCAATAAGAAGAAGTTGCCGCTTGTGAATTGAAAAGATCTAATTATTTGTAGTGCAATGCCTTCGTGAACAGACTACTGGAGAGTGATGAATACAACACGGGAGGTCCAATGTGGAATACAGTACAGCCTCCATCATCAATTAAAGATAACTAATGTCGATTTGTCGATATTATTTCGAGCCTGTATTAAAGTGCAATGATCGTTCAAAGTTTGTCCGCCTGTATGTGTGAAGGGCTAAGAATAAACCAGCCAAGTTTGTCAGTCCCACTTATCTTTTGTAAATAATACCGAACAAACATAGACTAATGTCTTAAGGTAATAGGTAGATTTTGTTGATAATTTAATGAAACTGGATATTACCAAGTCAATCTTTTACAAGTTTATCGAAGTAATAAACAATTCTCGTGTAGATCATCTTACAATATCGTTTGAAAGCTAAGACTGGTAATTCATTTTGCAAACAGAAAACTGAAGCAAAGGAAAATGGCGACTAATAAGAAATTGCGCAGTTTGAGTTACGTATTTTGTCCAATTTTGGAGGATGCAGGTATTCGTATGATTTACTTGTTTGTGTGTTGATAATTGCACTTCGTGTATCATCATTAGGTTGTATTTAGTGTGGATGTGTCGGTGTCTACAGTATTTTGTTTTAGTCACCCCTAATCAGGGGAAATTGCCTTTTTTCGAAAAAGATTTTATTTAATTTGTTGTTTATTGTATATTTTTAGTTTTTTTGTATATTTGCAGTTCGTTTGAATATACTAAACTCCCCCCCCCCTGCACTTTTTATTTATACATTTCTTGATTTTTCTTTTTTCTCTAATACGATTATTAATTTTGGTGAAAACCTGCAAGGTGACTTATTGACCCCTTGTCTTAATATATAATAATACATGCTCCTTCGAATAATAATAATAATAATAATAATAATAATAATAATAATAATAATAATAATAATAATAATAATAATAACAACAATTTATTGCTGTTATTTTATTATCATCATGATGCTATAGAACATTGTGATCAAGTCTTTTTCAGAGTCTTCGGTAATATATAATATAACTTTTTGCATATTCTTCTCCTTTTAGTTTCCCAATTAGGAGTTGATTGCTAAGGAAATGGCGCTCTATTCTTCGGATATATTTGACATTCCAGTTTGTCTGGAATCCTGACGTTCCCCAAATTCCCGGATAAGTGACAGCCGAGGACGGGGTCTTGAGGGAGATCTTAGAATAAATGATTCCGAGGTGATTAAGACAAATGAGGGAGACAGAGTCAATTGACAGAGGAATTAGCAGTCGGTGACGGGAAGGGTCGAGAAAAGGAGGGATTAAGAGGGAGACGGGAGATTAAGAGAGAGACAGATACGGACAGGCGTGAAAAGGAGGGTGACAGAAATGCACAGGAGAAAATTTTGGTGAGTTATTATTTATTTATTCTTACATGACTGGATCATTGTTGTTTAGTTTCATTGTTAACATCTGTGACCAAGATGAGATTTCCAGATTTGTATATATACACACACACACACACATATATATATATATATATATATATATATATATATATATATATATATATATATATATATATATATATATATATATATATATATATATATATATATATATATATATATATATAAATATACTGTGTATATATATATATATATATATATATATATAAATATACATATATATATACACGAGTATATTTATATATATATATATATATATATATATATATATATATATATATATATATATATATATATATATATATATATATGCTTTTATATAGCAAATAGTTTTCTTGAAAATTTTTGGAATTATATATATATATATATATATATATGGCATTGTATATATATATAACCTCTTATTAATTATTATTTATAGTTCTTTATTCAGTTGATGGACAAAAAAATATATATATATACTATCTGTTTTATGTATATAGTTGGAATATATATATATATATATATATATTTCTATATATCCATATATATATATTGTTATCTTATATAATATATATATATCAATATATATATATACATATATATATATATATATATATATATATATATATATATCAGAAATATACAGTAGTATTGATTTCAAAAATAATATATATACATATATATATATATACATGCATATATATATATATTTTTGTTACATATATATACATAATATATATATATATATATATATATATATATATATATATATATATATATATATATATATATATATATATATATATATATATATATATATGTTTCTGTGTGTGTGTATATATGCATATATATAATATATATATATATACATTACATATATATATATATATATGCTTTTATGTTCTTCTACTGATGGACAAACGAAGATTTAACTCTCTGTTTATAGTATATGAACAGAGAGTGCTGTCCATCAGCTGAATTTGGAAGAACGTAGAAGATAGAAAATATTGTCAAATTAACAAGAATCAACAATATTTTGCATATATATATACATATACAGAATACATACATACATATATACAAAGATATATATATATATATATGTTATATATATATATATATATATATATTTGTACATTCATATCTGTCTGTTGCACTGCTGAAATTCTAGAAGCACGGCGTTTGTAAAATCTTGTTGGAATATTGAGCTATTCAGTGAGATTATTATTGTTTGTTTCCGCTCATCTATAAATAAATGCTGAAAATTGCGTTTCGCATCATCGATAAAGTAATATCCTGCCCATTGAAGTGTCAGTGTAATAAATTCCATTTTTAATAAAAGGCTCATCCTTTGCTGATATTGTCATTGTCTTTTGATGCGATTTACTTTCAGTTTCGAGATTGAAAAAGAGAGGGGGTATTTTAGGCGTGATTGAGTGCTAATGGCTGTAATGTATATATGAACAACATTAAAATGACCATGTTCACTGTAATCTTTTAATGGATTATTCCTGATCTCTGTTAACCTTTCAGTAACTCTGTGCTCTTTTAATGGGATTTTATTCATTTCAACGAGGAGTATTTTTGTTTTCTAATCGACAGGGAATTTACACATAATGCTAAATTTTATGGTTTTCAGCCTGGGATTTCCTGGAGTCAAACTGCCCTGTTTTCTTCATCTTCTTCTTACTTTTTTTAACAATAAATTTCCATACGAAGTGTCTCATTGCATCTGAGGAGATTTACTTTATTGTTATAGTTCAAATAAATTACTGAGTCACATTTCTAAATTAAGACTATGGGACTGGCCTTAAGGATTTGGATTTTCAGGAAGGCTTAAAATTGGGGCAAGATAGTTCTTAACAAGATGAACACCTCCGTGGAAAGAGATCTTTGGGACGGATGGAAAGGAAAATACAGGAAGCAGTGCACCTGGGGCACGAAAGGTACACTGAAAGCGGTACCCCTTACGGGAAGTGAACTTCACTGAATGAGTTTGAGGGACCGGCTGCAAGGATGAGGAAAGAGAGTCAGGTTAAACGAATGTGTGTGAATGTTATTATTATTATTATTATTATTATTATTATTATTATTATTATTATTATTATTATTATTATTATTATTTCCAATGATTTCGGTTAAAGTCAGCTGCTGCATCAGCAGAAATAATTTGGTATATTGCGTTCTCTATTCTTATTATTACATCTTTTCTTGCGGCACACAAGGGAGAGAGTAAGTGGGCGGTATTCATTCTTCACTGATGTTGAGAAATACTCAGAGGTCATATGATACCTTGCTTTTTTTTTTTTTTTTTTTTTTTTTTTACAAAGTCTGGCTCAGGACGGCTTCCTGCCATCAGAAACACTAGCGGTGTGAAACCCTAAAATAGAATCTAAGCTAAAGGAACTTAAGCGAAGAGTAATGAGTCACAATAAATCCTAAGCCAAGAGGAGCCATTAATACGTTCACTACACTTTTGTAATTCTGAGCTGTAAGTAAGACAGAGCACCAGATGTGGAATTAGATCCTACTATATCGGCTAGAGCTTTCCAGGAGCTGCGTCGGAAAGCTGTTTGAGAAAAACCAGTTCCCAAGGAAAAGGAGCACAAACACTTTGAGAAAAACCAGTTCCCGAGGAAAGGAGACACAAACGCTTTGAGAAAACCAGTTCCAAGGAAAAGGAGGCACAAACACTTTGAGAAAAAAAACCAGTTCCGGAGGAAAGGGAGTGACACAAACGCTTTGAGAAAAACCAGTTCCTGAGGAAAAGAAGACAAACACTTTGAGAAAAAAAAAACCAGTTCCTGAGGAAAGGAGACACAAACTTTGAGAAAACCAGTTCCCGAGGAAAAGAAGACACAAACGCTTTGAGAAAACCAGTTCCCAAGGAAAAGGAGGCACAAACACTTTGAGAAAAAGTTCCGAGGAAAGGAGACACAAACGCTTTGAGAAAAAAAAAACCAGTTCCCGAGGAAAGGAGAGACACAAACGCTTTTGAGAAAAACCAGTTCCTGAGGAAAAGAAGACACAAACACTTTGAGAAAACCAGTTCCCGAGGAAAGGAGACACAAACGCTTTGAGAAAAACCAGTTCCCGAGGAAAAGAAGACACAAACGCTTTGAGAAAAACCAGTTCCCAAGGAAAAGGAGGCACAAACACTTTGAGAAAAACCAGTTCCCGAGGAAAGGAGACACAAACGCTTTGAGAAAAACCAGTTCCCAAGGAAAAGGAGGCACAAACACTTTGAGAAAAACCAGTTCCCGAGGAAAGGAGACACAAACGCTTTGAGAAAAACCAGTTCCCAAGGAAAAGGAGGCACAAACACTTTGAGAAAAACCAGTTCCCGAGGAAAGGAGACACAAACGCTTTGAGAAAAACCAGTTCCCAAGGAAAAGGAGACACAAACACTTTGAGAAAAACCAGTTCCCGAGGAAAGGAGACACAAAAGCTTTGAGAAAAACCAGTTCCCAAGGAAAGGAGGCACAAACACTTTGAGAAAAACCAGTTCCTGAGGAAAGGAGACACAAACGCTTTGAGAAAACCAGTTCCGAGGGAAAAGAAGACACAAACACTTTGAGAAAAACCAGTTCCCGAGGAAAGGGAGACACAAACGCTTTGAGAAAACCAGTTCCTGAGGAAAAGAAGACACAAACGCTTTGAGAAAAACCAGTTCCCAAGGAAAAGGAGGCACAAACACTTTGAGAAAAACCAGTTCCCGAGGAAAGGAGACACAAACGCTTTGAGAAAAACCAGTTCCCGAGGAAAGGAGACACAAACGCTTTGAGAAAAACCAGTTCCCGAGGAAAAGAAGACACAAACACTTTGAGAAAAACCAGTTCCCGAGGAAAGGAGACACAAACGCTTTGAGAAAAACCAGTTCCCGAGGAAAGAAGACACAAACGCTTTGAGAAAACCAGTTCCCAAGGAAAAAGGAGGCACAAACACTTTGAGAAAAACCAGTTCCCGAGGAAAGGAGACACAAACGCTTTGAGAAAAAACCAGTTCCCTGAGGAAAGGAGACACAAACGCTTTGAGAAAACCAGTTCCTGAGGAAAAGAAGACACAAACGCTTTGAGAAAAACCAGTTCCCAAGGAAAAGGAGGCACAAACACTTTGAGAAAACCAGTTCCTGAGGAAAGGAGACAAAACGCTTTGAGAAAAACCAGTTCCGAGGAAAAGAAGACACAAACACTTTGAGAAAACCAGTTCCCGAGGAAAGGAGACACAAATGCTTTGAGAAAAACCAGTTCCCGAGGAAAGAAGACACAAACGCTTTGAGAAACCAGTTCCCGAGGAAAGAAGACACAAACACTTTGAGAAAAACCAGTTCCCGAGGAAAAGAAGACACAAATGCTTTGAGAAAAACCAGTACCCGAGGAAAAGAAGACACAAACGCTTTGAGAAAACCCAGTTCCCGAGGAAAGGAGACACAAACGCTTTGAGAAAAACCAGTTCCCGAGGAAAGGAGACACAAACGCTTTGAGAAAAACCAGTTCCCGAGGAAAAGAAGACACAAACACTTTGAGAAAAACCAGTTCCCGAGGAAAGGAGACACAAACGCTTTGAGAAAAACCAGTTCCCGAGGAAAAGAAGACACAAACGCTTTGAGAAAAACCAGTTCCCAAGGAAAAGGAGGCACAAACACTTTGAGAAAAACCAGTTCCCGAGGAAAGGAGACACAAACGCTTTGAGAAAAACCAGTTCCCGAGGAAAAGAAGACACAAACACTTTGAGAAAAACCAGTTCCCCGAGGAAAGGGAGACACAAACGCTTTGAGAAAACCAGTTCGAGGAAAAGAAGACACAAACGCTTTGAGAAAAACCAGTTCCCGAGGAAAAGGAGGCACAAACACTTTGAGAAAAACCAGTTCCCGAGGAAAGGAGACACAAACGCTTTGAGAAAAACCAGTTCCCGAGGAAAGGAGACACAAACGCTTTGAGAAAAACCAGTTCAAGAGGAAAAGGGGACACAAACCCTTTGAGAAAAACCAGTTTCGAGGAAAAGGGGACACAAACACTTTGAGAAAACCCTGTTCCCAAGGAAAAGGAGACACAAACACTTTGAGAAAAACCAGTTCCCGAGGAAAAGGAGACATAAACACAGCGGACGGATGGCCCGAGATAGATGAGGAGACATTCCTTGGCGGACGACGTGTTCCGAAAACGGGAAGGAGTAAAGGCTGGAGGCAGGAGTGAGGATGTTAAATGAACGTGATTATTCAGCGGGACTTTGGAGCTCTCTCTCTCTCTCTCTCTCTCTCTCTCTCTCTCTCTCTCTCTCTCTCTCTCTCTCTCTCTCTCCCAGAGCAAGAAGTCCCTTAAAATCCAGTATGCCTCTGTTCACCAAAGCAGTGAATTAGATATAGCTAGTCGATTGTTGTGGGTGAAGAAAGAGAAAGAGAGAAAAAGCACTTGACGTGAATGTTAAATTGTTCCGTCAAAATGACCACCATCAAAACGGAACAACCCCCGACGAAATAATCGTCACCCCAGAGAGGAGAAACTATTCATAGAATATTCATGAGACAGTCACGATTTCTCACTCATAATGCCACTGATTACATTAGATGTAGGCAATAGTAGCACATTTCGGTTGCTCTCTCATAATGGATTCATATCTGTCAGTTCGCTTGTAATGTTTTTCTCATACCAGCTTTCAAATTTTCGCCGAAACATGGTGCGTAGAAAAGAAAAGGATGTAAGAGCCCCGACGCTGTCTCTTCCAAACACGTGTGTGTTCGTGTGTTCGTCGATCGTCATCATCGGAGTCGACAGGACAAAACAGGAGCATCTCGTTTTCTTTCTCTACAGGAACGCGATTTCAACCATACAATATTTCCGTCTGTTTCTCCTAAGCATTGTTGTCTTAACGTATGTACATCACCACTACTTGCATTGCCATGCAAGCATTCTAATCATGTACTCATAATGTTCCAACGAATCTTCTGTATCAAACTGTGTGTATGTTCTGTTTGTGAAGACGCCAAAGGTCTCTCCATTTCACATTTATTATGCTATTGCATTGTATCCATTAATGTGTCTTGAATCTCATGCAATTGGCCATATGTAGAATTTCCTGACCCTTCCACTGATGTAGCCTATGTTTCATCACCGTATGTTAATCATGTCTCTTGATATCGCCATCTGTTTGTCTGCCGACAAACACAGATGTCTGAACCTTTTATGTCCGTTTTACCTGTCTGTGTGTAGACGCTACATTACCGCTCGCACGCGTCAATAACATCTTCCAAGATTCTGTACATTTATCTCAGTAAGGAAAAACCAATAAAACCAGTTAACACCCAGCCGGTATGTCGCTCATAACCCAGTCCTTACACTGGTGACCCCGGAGTGACTCCGAAGGACCCGGCCGACCTCAAGATGACGACCCACGCGCCGATTGACCCTTCGCCGCCTCGCTGTTTCCCGCCGTTCCTGGAGTTCTCAGTATTAGTCCGACCCTCCGAGATGACCCACTCCACCACCGGAGCCCTGGATACCTCCTCCAGGAAACCTGAAGCCGCCCCCGCACTCGTACTGGACGAGCTGACCAACGAAGGACCAGCCACGTCATCCTTCAGCCTGCTGCCGCCCCTCTCGAGCTGGCTACCAAGGATCAGCCGCCGTCATCCTTCAGCCCTCGAGCCGGCCACCGAAGGATCATCCGACGTCACCCTTCAACCAGCTCCCGTCCTCCTCGAGCTCCTGCTGGTCGGTGCCGCCTCTTCAGCCTCCTACCCGCCCCAGCCCAAGCCCTTCGAGCCAACTACAATTGTCGCCAAGACAATTTCCGCATCGATGCCTCGCTTGTGGGGGGAACATTGTAAGAGCCCGTCGCCCTGACGCCGTCTCTTCCAAACAATCAGACGTTACACACGTCTTGGGGGAGAGTACTTGTAAGAGCCCCGACGCTGTCTCTTCCAAACACGTGTGTTCGTGTGTTCGTCGATCGTCATCATCGGAGTCGACAGGACAAAACAGGAGCGTCTCGTTTTCTTTCTCTACAGGAACGCGATTTCAACCATACAATATTTCCGTCTGTTTCTCCTAAGCATTGTTGTCTTAACGTAGTACAATCACCACTACTTGCATTGCCATGCAAGCATTCTAATCATGTACTCATAATGTTCAACGAATCTTCTGTATCAAACTGTGTGTATGTTTCTGTTTGTGAAGACGCCAAATCTCTCCATTTCACATTTATTATGCTATTGCATTGTATCCATTAATGTGTCTTGAATCTCATACATTGGCCATATGTAGAATTTCCTGACCCTTCCACTGATGTAGCCTATGTTTCATCACCGTATGTTAATCATGTCTCTTGATATCAACCATCTGTTTGTCTGCCGACAAACACAGATGTCTGAACCTTTTATGTCCGTTTTACCTGTCTGTGTGTAGACGCTACATTACCGCTCGCACGCGTCAATAACATCTTCCAAGATTCTGTACATTTATCTCAGTAAGGAACAACCAATAAACCAGTTAACACCCAGCCGGTATGTCGCTCATAACCCAGTCCTTACAAGGAAAGTCACTCAAATACTCAGATCACTAAAAGATGAGATATACCATGAAGTAAGCGTAAGGGGTCCAGCAAAGCAATCTATGTAATGCGTATTTCCGAATACAGAATTGTTTTCCTCTCATCTTAAGGAAAGAGAGCGAGCGCGAGAAAGTTGCAGTTTGATTAATAACCACACAGCTGAGAGAGAGAGAGAGAGAGAGAGAGAGAGAGAGAGAGAGAGAGAGAGAGAGCGAGAGCAAACATTAAACTTTCATGAACTAGATTCAGGGGAGCACACCATCGCGCTGGTCTCCCAAGAATGAAATTGCACATATACTGCTGGTGTCTGGTAACTCTCGACAGCACAAATGGACTTTTGAAAGTTTCAGTCGAGTATGAAAACGTTTAAAGAGTCTCAAAAGAGCCAGACTGAGGAGCAAGAAGAAGTTGGGAGGCGAAGTGTGATGGGCCAAGAAATGTTTGGATCAACCAACGATCGAGATTTATGACGTTTCTCTTCTCCCGGGAGGAGGCGGCGAGGAAGGCGAAAGATATCTTGGAAGCTTCTGAGAAATAATGTGTATTTGATAAAAAGCAGTTGTTTGTTGAGGTATATAATGTCTTTTTACATGTACATAGATAAAAATGACTTGTAGTTTATAATAGACACATTCATAGACTCAAATTAGATTCTTTAAAATGCCTCTTTTGAGAAAGATGCGAGTTAATAAAGCTGCTTTTATCATAATATATAGTTTACGACGAATTACAATGAAGCTTCAGCGAATTTTCGTAAAATGAATGGGAAGCCTGTGAATAATCAGCGTGAAAGGTATAATAAAATAATTTTTTTTCGAAACAGACTCGACTGGGGATTTTCCCGTGAGGGGGTAGTGCCGTTAGTAAACTTCACGCGGTGCACTGTAGGCATTACTTATGGTTCATTGTAGCGTCCCTTCGGCCCCTAAGTGAAACCACTTTCAGTCCTTTTACTGTATCTCCACTCGTATTCTCTTTCTTCCATCTTAGCTTCCAGCCTCTCCTAAGAATTGTTTCATAGTGCATCTGCAAGATTTTCCTCCTGTTATACCTTTAAACCCTTCTTTACTCTGTTTCCCTTTCAGCGCTGAATGACCTCATAGGTCCCAACGCTCAACATTGGCCCGTTTTATAATTCAATCTAATCTACTGAGGATTTCATACTGCTTGAAGAATTCGCAACAGTTACCATACGCAAGAGTGTAGATTTATTCCTGTAAATGATGTTGATGAATGTAAGCGATCAGTCTTTTTGCCAGTGAATGGATGCTTCAGAAGAGTGGATATGGGATAGAATATTCAAAGTCGTTCTCTTGTTTACTATTTACGCTATTTAAGACGATTGGTTAATTGGAGGCACTTACATTTTACTCCTAGATAAGACAAAATAAACATGTAAACCCATGTTTAGAATTCTGGGAGACAAGCTACCAGAATTGAAAGCTGACGTCGTAACGTTCGATTTTTTAATAGTCTGCGATTGAAGTTTTCTTGACAGTATTTTCTAATGTAACCGTGCAAAGTATCTTCTTATATTTTTCTCATGCAGTGGGGAGAAAACATCAAATTTGTCGCTTGACAAATACTTTTTATATGCAGTGAATGCTTCATGGAGCTTTAAGAAAATATCCATCCAGATTAGGCTAAAGAGGCATTTGAAGAGTTGACTGAAGAAATCAGCTTAACGTAGACAGACTAATAAACAGTTAATATTGTAATGTGTGGTTCAATTTTTCTCTTTGTCTTTTTAACTTTTCCATAAAGCTTTTTAATGATGTGCTTTGATAAACATTTGAAATTAGTCATTGTCGTACTCTTCATTGTGATGGCCAGCTATTTTTTCATAATTATTAGCAATTTTGATACAATTTAAACACTATTTCCTTTGACACCAGGTCATCGGTGCAACACTGGATATGCACTTGGGACCCTGTGTGCCCTTTTGTCTTTATCAGGCATCTGAAACCTGCCACCTATACCAAATGTCTCTGGTAAAAGGAGAAATCTTCTCACAAAACCCTTCTTTTGCCTCGCCGAGTAGAGAGAGAGAGAGAGAGAGAGAGAGAGAGGGGCTAAGAGAGTGGGAGTCCATCCAATTACTCCTCCTTAATTAGCGTTAATTACCGGGACATTTCTTTTCCACCTTATCTGATTATCTCCTCCGAACGGATAATTTTCACTGGTGATGGAGTTACTCAGGTGTTAATTGGTCAACGCTTTTTTTTTTTTTTTTTTAGCAGGTTGAAATTCTTCTTCCGGTAAAATTGACTCGTTCTCTTACCACCAGTTTTCTATAATTATTATCTTTTGGCTGACGAAATGATTTACTCTTATTACCCATACTGACAAAATAAATACAAATGTTCATTATAATACAAGATTTAAAACCTCATCACTGCAGTCTAAATAGCGATGCAACGCAACTGCTTTAGCAATTAAATGTCATAATTTTTTCTATGCGCCATACCAGAAAAGTTTTTATTTAATTATCGAGATATTTTCATGATTTCATGATTTACTGCTGACAAAATTTTATGTTCATTATAATACAAGATGAAATACTCTACTGAATATTTGTATTTATTTTAATGTCATAATTTTTCTATATTTTAGGTAAATTTAATTTCATTCGGTGCATGATTGACTGCACTACATTGTTTTAGACTTCTACTGAATACTTGCTATTTATTTTGTCGTTTTAGAGTAAAATGATTTCAGGTAAGTGTTGTTTTAGACGACCACTAGTTATCTGTTTTATAGCCATAATGTATTCACCGGTATTTTGAGCCATAAGGATCGTGAATTACCGGTTGACCTGTGTTGAACCGACATCTCTCGAGAAAGTGGCAATTATGACAGACATCTTTGCTTTTTCATTAGGCGTTTAATCTCGGATGCATAATTATGTTTTGCTTGAATTTTGAGAAGTCGTTTCTTTACGAAAATGAGGTTATTAACTATACCTCGAAAAAAAATTTTATTAGCGATCATTTGCAAAAGATTAATATTATACAACCTAAACAATTAAATAAGTATTGTAATTAGTATTTAACCTTTTATAAAAGGTGCAGTTTCAAAGGAAAAAACTCATTCATGCTTATTTCATATGTTTATATATATATATATATATATATATATATATATATATATATATATATATATATATATATATATATATATATATATATATATATATATATATGCATAGGTTACATAGCCTACATATAACTGAGTACATCCCTGCCAAAAGATCCATTTCAGACCAAATCCCCAAAAAGAGTTTTTAGAATAAAAGTAAGTTTTATAGCATTATCTTGCTTCCTGGCTTGGCTTTTGGAGGCCTTATGAGAATTTTCAGTAAGGTCTACAATGCATTTGGAAAAAAAAAGATTTTAGCTCTTGTCCAGTTCAAGGAAATTTCCCCTAATATACCACTCAGAGCAAAGGTCCATTTGTCCACCAAACTTCAAATGCGTTTTCTGGCTTTTTTTTTTTGAGGGGGCTTGAATTGATCTTTTTGCACATAATATATATATGTATATATATACATAGGCTATATACATGTATACATACATACATACGTCATTCATGCATGCAATCAACACATTCATGCAAACTGAACTTTTTACTAAATCTAAACTAGGCCTATTAGAATACAGTAAGAAAACTTCTTTATTTTAACATATTTAGGCCTATCACTGATCTTATTTTACTGTCATAAAGGAAGCCTGGTTTTACTTACCTTTCCTTTCTTTAGCCAGTTCAGTACAGACATTTCAGCTTTATGAAGTAATCAACACAATCTGTTAACAACCTTGACTGTGAGTTGAGTCTTAAATTGATTTAATTTCTGTCACAAGTGACGACACCATCACATCACTACTAATTTCACGGAACCAATGAGCCCAATTCCAATACAAATTATAAAAGTCCCGTGACTTGTGAGGCCGTGACTGTCAAAAAGGTTACAAACGAAGGCCTCTGGCGATCCATATATGCAGAGACCGTACAGATATGTAATAAGTTTGAAACAGCTCTGCCTTATACTATCCAGAAACCGACAGTTACCATGTTCACAGTTCAAGTGACCATGTCAAATACTCAAAGCACAAAAAACTAACCCATATATTACCTCACCACAAAGACCAAAACTGCTTCTCATATCTCATGCTGATCATAGTCAGCGGGCAAGTCATGCCATTTAGTGCATTATGGTATAGTACCACAACGGCTATAATTGTAAAATAGTCCTCACTCAGAGAGAACTCTATCGGAATTTCGGAAACCGGGAAATGTTCAACTGACATGGATGATTCAAATTAATGGACGTTACTAAATACTGATAGAATCTAACAGATACTAAAATACAGGCCTTGATTTTTATAATTCAGTAAACAATTGCAAATTTTGATAGATTAACTTTGAAAACAAAATATTTATATATATATATTATATATTATATATATATATATATATATATATATATATATATATATATATATATATATATATATATATATATATATATATATATATAAGTTGAATCCACAGGAAAAAGACAGGCAGAAGTTCAGTAGTACCAAGCGCTTTCACGTTTATTATTCCAGTCACCATCAGAATGTTAAATTCTCTGTTTTATCTGGAATGTTCTTAAGGGCTTTACGTGTTTGTAGCCCGCAGTTCATTGATGCTGAGATCAAAACTATTTATGAAATTGCTTTGAAACTTAAATACCCAAGGACCTTTGTAGATGTAACATGAAAGAGCCAGGAAAACATTTTATTTAACTAATAACAAACTTGAATTCAGTAAGCATAATATTCTCAACCAATGTGTGATGAAAGGTTTTACAAATTCCTAGAATTTTAAAGCTTTTCAACATAAATGTTGTTTTCAGTAATTTTAATGTTAAGAGTTTAGTGATAAAAAATTCTCCTAAAGATGTTTCTGGCTGCATCTATGAAATTCCTTGTAAAAAATGTGATAAAATATATTATGGACAAACTGGAAAACCACTGTGCTCTCGTCAAGGATCGCGGACTATTTATTTGATCTTAAATGCTCAACAACTTCATTAAAACTCTCTAGGCCTATCTTTTCGTAATAAGCTCAGTGCCCTTAGTTCTGCTGCAATGAATTTCCTTTGCAATTTCTGAATCTGGAGCTACAGAAGTAATGAATTTTGGGAGATGTTCAAGTATTCTCAATGGCAAGTTATGTTCAGCTGCAAATTTACATATTATTAATTCTGACCTATTGACTCTTTCCTTTGTTTTTAGCGGTCGAGTCTTTTTTGAAATGTTCTATATATATATATATATATATATATATATATATATATATATATATATATATATATATATATATATATATATGTGTGTGTGTGTGTGTGTGTGTGTGTGTGTATATATATATATATATATATATATATATATATATATATATATATATATATATATATATATATATTCACACATAATTATAAGCATGAATGAGTTTTCCCTTTGAATCTACGTCTTTTATAAAAGGATAAATACTAATTACAATATTCCAGTGGAATAAGAGAAGTATGACTCTACCTAAGACGTGAGAGATTTGAATTTGGGTTTTGGTGGTATTCAGGTGTTAATTACATGAATTGTCTGCATCCTCTCATGCAGTTGCATTGCGGATGTTTGTGAGGTGATTTTGATGCGTCCTGAGATTAAGGAATTCACAGTAAACTTGTTAATGATATCCTTAATATTTGTCCATCACTCCTTTACTTGAATCCAGAATATTGTCTTGACGATTTACGTGATTTTCTTTCAGGAAATTCGGTAAATTTTTCATATGTGATACATCGGAATTACTCTCTCTCTCTCTCTCTCTCTCTCTCAAGGAAAAAACTCAGAAGATTGAGAATATCGAAGTTGCAAAGCGAACCGCAAGAGGCTTTTTGGGACCAGAAAAATGAGAGAGATTAAGAGAGAAGAGAGAGAGAGTTTTAAAATCTTGAGCAAAGTGACAGATCGATGCTGAGTTAGAAAGACACTCGGGGGAATCTGTAGCATGACATAGAGTGACTGGAAAGGGAGATGAGTGACGTGAGAAGTGATTGTTATGGGGTTTTTCCTGTCACCTTTTATCGTCTTTTTTCGGGTAGGGCGAAGGGGTGGGGTTGCAGGCACAGGTCTGATGGTTTTGATTATTGGCACTTATTTGATTTGTTTCTTTTTTCTTCTTTTTTATAACCGTCCCTATTCCATCAGATTTGTTTCTGTTTATTTGATATTCGCTTTACTGACGACCATTGTTAGGTTTCTGTAAGAGAAAACTATTGTGCCGGCTTTGTCTGTCCGTCCGCAATTTTTTCTGTCAGCACTTTTTCTTTCCGCCCGCAGATCTTAAAAACTATTAAGGCTAGAGGGCTGCAAATTGGTATGTTGATCATCCACCCTCCAATTATGGAACATACCAAATTGGATCCCTCTAGCCTCAGTAGTTTTTATTTTATTTAAGGTTAAAGTTAACTATAATCGTGCCTCTGGTAACGATATAGGATAGGCCACCACCTGGCCGTGGTTAAAGTTTCATGGGCCGAAAGGTAGATCTATTTTCGGTGGCCTTGATTATAGCTGTAGCGGCTGTACAGAAAATTTGATTGTGCCGAAGAAACTTTGGCGCATTTTTTACTTGTTTTTCTTAAATATGAGCCTGGCATGGTATGGCATAGCATGGCATGATATGGGGTTTTCTTACCCTCTCAGTGTGAATCTTACTATATCAATGAAAATTTGTGATAAAGATGGTTTACGTAACGAGTACGTAAATGGTATTCATGTATATCCTGTTTGTAAAAGGTGGGAGGGGGAGGGTCGAGAGTGCCTGTGTTCGGATAGCCTTATCTCTCCCGCAGTCGGTATATTTCAGAAATGACGTATATAATTGTAGCTAATTGCGTGTAGCCCATTTAACTTGATAATGCGCCGTTGTTTATGGACCATTAGAGAAATACATTCTCTTTAGATGCGCAGTTTTCAACCGTCTTTGAATTAAGGACGTAAGTGAACAAGAGTAACTTTACCCATATGATGGCCGAGTATCTTCTGCGCTAATATCTTTAGCGTGTGGTTTCATCGAATCTCCTGATAATAAGTTTTTGTCAGTTTGTGTATGCGCAACAAATGTTTGTTGAATGAAGCGTTGAGGCTACCTCGGTTACAAGCACAATTTACAAAACCGAATGCAATCCTTTCTTCAACTCAAAAGGATACATAAAAAAAAATAAAGAATGGCTCATGGGAATTAATCAGAGCTTACTTTCAAAAACGGAGAAACCCATAATATTAGAAAAAGGAATAAAAAAGTAATTTATACTGACTGTGATGCATCAGGATGGAATGACTCACGACAAAGAAAAGGAATATTTTCATTGCAAACTGGCTAGACTGTATTCAAGGTTAACAACACTGTAGCGCATACGTCATAGCTCTTTTGAAATCTTCGGCGGCACAGTTATGACTTCTACATTGTGGCACCGGAACTGATATAAGATGTCCGGTGATTCTGGAGGACCCAACTCCGGAGGAAGGTGGAAAATCTGCTTGCAAGGCAGACAAGTTTCGGTCTTGGAGACATTTATTTTCAGTTTTAGTTTTCTGTAAAGGAAAACTATTGTGCCGGCTTTGTCCGTCCGCACGTTTTTCTGTCCGCACTTTTTCTTTCCGCCCTTTTTCTGTCCGCCCTCAGATCTTGAAAACTACTGAAGCTAGAGGGCTGCAAATTGGTCATTTGATCATCCACCCTCCAATTATCAAACATACCAAATTGCAGCCCTCTAGCCTCAGTAGTTTTATTTTATTCTGGCAACGATATAGGATAGACCATCACCAGGCCGTGGTTAAAGTTTCATGGGCCGCCGCTCATACAGCATTATACCGAGACCATCGAAAGATAGGTGTATTTTCGGTGGCCTTGATTATACGCTGTAGCGGCTGTACAGAAAACTCGATTGCGCCGAAGAAACGTCGGCACATTTTTTACTTGTTTATTATAATTTTTTGTATTGGACATGTTATAATAAAGTCAGCTTTATTTTAACATCATTTTCTCTTTTTCTTAAAGTAAGATTATACATAGGTCTATTACGATCTGTATTCTATATAGACTGAATCATGGTAAGAGAAGGAAACTTTGACTAAAAGATGTTGTCAGTTTGACAATAAGGACTTGAGAAATATATATTAGGTGCTCTTAGCAGGGTAAAGAGAAATAATGCCAGAAGTTCCGTATGTAGATGAGATAATGTACAATTTTTCGTATGAGTCCATTTGTGCTTTCTTTACAGTGCTGGAATCCGAAGCTTTTGAAAGCGTTTTAAAGAAGATTCAAAGAACCAAAAGAAGGAAAATAAAAACGAAAAAGGAAAGGCGGAAGAGATAAGGAAAGTTAGCTTCAGCAAAAGTTCAGGATTTATTTTCTGTGGTTCATACCGCATGGGAAGGATGTTTTAGGTCAGTCAGAGGATTTTTACTTCCGGGATAGTCATTTAGAATCTGCCAAAATAAACGTCTGTAAATGTGATAATCTCTCACCCTATTTACAGTCTGGGGCTTCATCCTGACCCACTGCAGGCTGAACCTGTCTCCTAAGGTCTGTTGTAACTTTCTCTCAGGTCACTGGAAGTTACGCATCCTGTGATGTCTGGCATTCATAATTGGTTACCCAGTAGTGACTAGATTTATGTCGCTTAGCCCATTTTACTACACGAGAATTTTTTAGTTTTCAAAGACTTAGATTTTCCTCTCATTAGACCTAGCGGTTTCTGGGTTGTTATAACAAAGAAGGATAGAAGCTAAGTGTATGCCACCAGCTATAAAACTGTTTGTGCTGTAAATGGTGTTAAGGACAGGTCTTGCTCAGTTTGCGATCGCCTTCTGGGAATCGAGAGTGAATCGTTTGTTTTCCTTGCATCTTGATTTCCATTCTAGTTCTGAACCGTAGTAGCAGGACTGACTAGTTCTCTCTCTCTCTCTCTCTCTCTCTCTCTCTCTCTCTCTCTCTCTCTCTCTGTATCTTTACTCTGCTGTTCTGTTTTCTTTAGTCATTACCAGTATTAAAGAACATTTTTATAGGAAATCCAGTGCCTTTAAATTATCACCAAATTTTGAGCATCTCAGGTTAAGGGCGGTACATTGACATCCAGATGTGCCAACTCGAAACGTTTCGTTAAGTTAAGTATACCTTAGTTTAACCAGACCACTGAGCTGATTAACTCCCTAGGGCGGGCCCGAAGGATTAGATGTATTTTTACGTGGCTAAGAACCAGTAGGTTACCTAGCAAACGGGACCTACAGCTTATTGCGGAATCCGAATCACATTATAGCGAGAAATGAATTTCTATCACTAGAAACAAATTCCTTGTTCTTCACTGGCCGGTCGGAGATTACAGTGCTTTTTCATAATAAGTCTCGAGGGCCAACAAAGGTATTTCCAACATATTTGCAAATCTGAAGTTTACAGCTTGACACGATACTGAAGTAGCTCACTAGGAACACGTTAAATGCGTTTATCTCCAGTGCGTCAAATTCTTACCATCATCTCGCAGGTCAGTCATGACCAGCCCAAGGGTCAGAGGTATATCATATAGATTTTTTTTTTTTTTGTAAGTAGCTGTACAATGAATTTATTATATTTCTCTTCTCTCTTCTCTCTCTCTCTCTCTCTCTCTCGATCGATCGACGTTAGGTGTTTCATCAAGGAATTTGGGGTTTTATGACATTAACGCCTTCGGAAAATTGTAATTAGATCATACATTAATTAAGTATCCGTATTAAAAAGGTTAGGATGTCATTAACAGGAATATCACATAGTGATGACGATTCCATTGCTGCCAGAGGCTGGTATATATATATATATATATATATATATATATATATATATATATATATATATATATATGTATAGAGAGAGAGAGAGAGAGAGAGAGAGAGAGAGAGAGAGCAGAGAGAGAGAGAGAGAGAGAGAGTATTGGAACCACAGCTTGCAATGGACAGACACACCTAAGTATATTATCATCCAGATAAAAACCTTCCTCAACTAGATATTTTGATTATATATATATATATATACATATATATATATATATATATATATGATATATATGTATATATATATATTATATAAAATACACACACATGTATATATATATGTGTGTGTGTGTATGTGTATATGGTGACGATTTGAACGTAAGTAAAATGTCAATTCTTTTGCGAATCAAGTAAGAATTATTCAGCCTTACAACAAACCGTGGCTGTCTGTTACAAGCCGCAATAATTTTTATGTGGCACAAAAGTCATTGTAGCAAGTTTGTTTGTAGATATTTTAAGTGCTGGCTAAGCGAAATGAAGCAAAATAGCGGAAGTGTTGGGGAAAATAGAGAAAGACTGCGAGAATTTATCAACGTTAAAGAGTGAATTTTATTGTGGACAGAGAGAGGGCTAGACAATACATTTTTCCCCAGCGTCGTGAAGACGAAGAAAATGCCATTAGCTCATTCATATTTCAGTAATATTGCGTGATGCATTTCATGTAAGCCACTTAGCATCCCGGATTCGAGCCTCTTCACCAGACAGTGGAGGAGCACCTTGAGAACACTTAAATAGTCTTATATTAGACTAATTGCGGCGCAAATTCTTTCTTTCGTTGGGTCTTCAGTTCGTCATAGGCCTTTTATTCCTTACCAAGACAACGGGTGAATAGGCTCGAGTGGTTCCTATCTAGGACAACGATTAAATAGCTCACGTCATGACACAGAAGAGGCTACGTCTTTTCTTAGCTTTAGGCGTGAAAGTGTTAGCACAAATTTTAACGCAGTACCAAAGAATGGCTGCTTAGCAGCACTTGACTGAAACAAGTAAGGCGAACTATGGCATTTTTCACGAATACAGAGTTTATGAAATTATCGTACCATTTCTGATCACCAGAAATGAAACTTCGTGTAATCATAATGTCAGCTATATAAAGCAAAAGATGGAAATGGAAATGTATTGACAGATATACAAGTTTATGAAAATATCGTACCATGTGATCAGCAAAAATGAAATCGTGTAAATATACAGTAATACCATCTATATTAAGCAAAAACTGTCTTTGCCATTCTGAGAAAGTTAAAGTTCTTGGAATCATATTGCCATTCTGAATAAAAGAGAAGAGAATTTCTCAAAAAAAAAAAAAAAAACATGAAAAATCTCCATAACACGGATATCGAAGGAACTCCAGAGAGACCTTCGACATCTTGACAGGAGAAAGAGGAGGAACAAAAAGAAACCGTAGGGAAGGATCGCATAAAACCACAGGCATCAGAACCTCGGGAAATCTTCCATAACGCGGAGGAAGCCGATGTCAACAGGAAGCCGGCGATGCCGAATCGAATGGGGAGGACGACGCTGTCTGTTCGTGCCGTTTCGAGGGGATGTTGGCATGGTGCTGGATGGGGTGGGTTGGTAGGACGAATCCAGGTAAAAGAAGTCACGGGAAAAAAAAGGCACCTTAATCTTTCCTATATAGTGATCAATAAGGATTTTAACCCGGTATGTATCCACCTTTGCGGCGTTTTTAGTACAAGTACGTTGGGGATTACCGTGAAAACACAAACAAAAGACTGTAAATATCATAAAGATAATGATCAAGGTAGGTTGGTGAAGGATAAGAGAGAGAGAGAGAGAGAGAGAGAGAGAGAGAGAGAGAGAGAGAGACTGCCACGGGACAAAAAAATTCATACCAATGCACGTTTTTTACTTGCTCTGTTACATTCGAACATTGTTTATTTTAAGGGTCATTTAGAATTGCCATATTTATGTAACATAGAATTTCTGAAATTCCCTTGTGTGTGCGTGTGTATATATATATATATATATATATATATATATATATATATATATATATATATATATATATATATATATGTATATGTATGTATGTATGTGTGTGCGTACAGAACCTAGCCATATTTCCCTTATGAACAGCCATATGCATCATCAAGAAACAGAAACGTGAACGTATAAAAACATGTGCATGAGAGAGAGAGAGAGAGAGAGAGAGAGAGAGAGAGAGAGAGAGAAAGAGAGAGAGAGAGAGAACCATTTACGTTAGCAGTCATATGAACGCAGTAGGCCTAACTAGGTTTAGGCTTATTCATATGCAGATAGAATTTTTCATCACTTTTCATTAATTTTGATGTTTAATATTGCAACATGAAAAAACATACCTTCACATTTTTAAACCGTGTGAAGTAACGTTAAAAATCTTTAATATAAATAGGCGTGATTATACCAACAGGCCCATGAAATATCCTTCTCGTGTTCACTGCCACTTCAGCGCTGTATCACTACAGAAGTTACATTGGCTTACGATATGCTACCTCTTTGCCACTAACATGCCAAATGTAACTCTGTATAACTTATTAACCTATTTCATCTCACCGTCCACTCACCAACGTAGGTTTTAGGTAGAAGTGGCAATACGCACAGCTAGCTCGTGATTGGCTGAAATCACTGTGTCCGATATCGTAAGCCTACTGCGATAAAGATGCAGACTGTTTCTTCAGTAATGCATGTGAATGCATATATAAATAAAGATCCCAATACTGAGAGCTGACAACTCTCTCTCTCTCTCTCTCTCTCTCTCTCTCTCTCTCTCTCTTTACACACTCATAGGTCTATGGCCAAAGCATTTGTTGTGTGATCACAATGGTTCTCATAGCAATGATATTAAGAGTGAGAGAGAGACAGAATCTCCAAAGCAGGAAAAGACTGTTTAAGAAGTGGGTATATTCTCAGGGGGAGCAAACATTTTTGGACCGTTTTGTAGTTAATAGTCTTGTTTCTCAGAAACCTTAATTAAGTCATGGGAAGGTAAGATATACTGTACATCTGATGTATGTTGATACATTTTCCAAGGCTTCAGTTTTCCCTAAGTCTCTTGTCTTTGGTGGTTGAATATCCCCCAGCCCTCTCTGGTTTCTTCTGGTCTGGGCTTGGTATAGCATTATGTTTCGACCCATTGGCTTGAGACTGTGGTTTCACTTTGGTTTTTGTTATTACAGAAAAGGTTTTTCATCTGAACTGCTGAGGAGAGCCACGATTAGAAGGTTGTCGTTAAATGGGTTTCTTGAATCAGTTTCGTGCTTTATTGTGACTTTTTATATGATAATATTTCATTTCATATATATCATATGAACTGGTCTCATTTGATCTATTTTATCAAGGGGCCTGACCTTATTATTATACCTTGCCTCGAAGACCCTGAAACTTGTCGAGAAAACTTTTAAAAAAAAATATATATATATATATATATATATGTTATATATATATATATATATATATATATATATATATGAAAAGTTATTTTGTTTTAAGTAACTTTAGTAAATATGTGGAAAAATGTTTACTAGCTTTAAAACCGCTTAAGAGGGGTGACGTTGAGAGTTGAGGTAGCTGGAGAGAGCTGGCAACTTTCCTCCAAATCCATTTTATTGGGCGACATTTTGTCACTGGAATTTCCTACGACGTTCAGTTATTATTTAGTTAAACCTGACGGCCATCTTGTCAACGTTTAGGCGCATATGTCGACAAAAATATGGCTGTCAATATGCCCTATTTATGGAGTTCAAATAGACCTACTGTTAGGTAGGAAGTTTTTCGTAAGAATTGGTAATTGTTTTTAATCAGATTGATTGTTATAATCATACTCTTTAGCATCAGGGGGTTTGTTCTAGAGTTTCCCTTATGATGTTGTTATTTCGTAACGTTTTCCTTAATAGTTAAAATTTATTTAATTTGTGGAAACAGTAAGCACACGGTAGAACGGTGGCCGGTAATAAAGTCTCAGGAAAAAAAGTCGCAGAAATAGTTACAATTTTGGCTAGGGAAAAAAGTCACAGGAAAAAAAGTCACATTAATTTACAGTCTTTTGTTTATTTTTTTAACGGTAATCCCTAACGGGCTTGTACAGTACTAAACACGCCGCAAAGGTGGATACATAACGGGTTAAAACCCTCGGGGGTCACTATCTAGGAAATATTGTGACTTTTTTTCCTGTGACTTTTTCTGTGACTTTTTTTACCTGATTCGGTTGAACTAGTCTCAAATAACGTCTTGCAGTTTTCTTAAGGTATATCTGATCATTTCCGGCCTTCATTAACTTTTTATATTACTTTATAGAGAGAAACTGTTGCAAGTGATCATCTGGTTAGTATGAATTATCTTATGAGTCACACATTAATGTATAGTAAGCGTGACGGTTCACAACCAAATTCTATTGGCTGGTTCTCTCTCTCTCTCTCTCTCTCTCTCTCTCTCTCTCTCTCTCTCTCTGGATGCCTCTATCTCCGTGGAGACTTTGGGAGAGATAGGACTTTAATTGCAGGAGAAATGACCATTTAGGACAAAACGGTTACATAGGTCTTTGTGGAGGTTTGTAGTACCTAAATGCTCTCTTTAACCAAAGTACTTAGCAAGATCGAGCAAATTGATAGATAGATGCACGACTTCTCTCTCAGAACGGAGACATCTTAGGATTGACAGTGAGAACCAAGTGGTCAGTACACCGTTGATTAAGTATTTTCTTGTGTGCGCTGGAATATTCACACGATGTTGTCTCTTGACATGACCGGAGGAATCCAGGTAAAAAAGCCACAGGTAAAAAAAGTCACAGGGAAAATAAGTCACATTAATCTTTCTAGATAGTGACCCCCAAGGGTTTTAACCCGGTGTGTATCCACCTTTGCGCCGTGTTCAGTACAAGCCTGTTGGGGATTTTATTTTTACCCGGTATGTATCCGCCTTTGCGGCGTGTTTAGTACAAGCCTGTTGGGGTTACCCTAAAAACATAAACAAAAGACTGTAAATATCATAAAGATAATTACCCCCAAGAAATATTGTGAATTTTTCCCTGTGATTTTATTACTGGCCACCATAAATTAATGTAAATTTTTTTCCTGTGACTTTTTTCCTAACCAAAATTGTGACTTTTTTTCCAGTTACTTTTTTTATGTGACTTTTACCGGCCACCGTGGTTTCTCCTGATGTTTTATTGCATCTATGGAGCGTAGTTTCATCAAATCTTACCTGCTTTTTATCTTGATTGTCATCAGTATTTGTAACAAAATTTTTGGTGATCGTTTACTTGTCAATGATGTATTAGAGCTTGTGATAATGTAACTCCTCTCTCTCTCTCTCTCTCTCTCTCTCTCTCTCTCTCTATATATATATATACATATATATATATATATATATATATATATATATATATATATATATATATATATATAATATATAATATATATATATACATATATATATATATATATATATATATATATATATATATATATAACTATATATACTGTATATACTGTGTGTAATATGTTACAGTCAACATGCGTAATCAGTCATTACGCGAATTGCCTGAAAATTTCAGTCAGATAGCGAAATGGTACTTGGGGACATTTGATCCCTAGAGCTATTACTAAACACGGCGAAACAGTGAGTCACCTACACTGTTTCGCCGTGTTTAGTACTAGTCAGGGGGTCAAATAAATTTATAGGCTGTTTAGTACTAGCTCCTGGGGGATCAAATGTCCCTAAGTTGCATTTCACGCTACCTGACTGAAATTTCAGGCAATTGCGTAATGACTGATTGGCTTAATGTTGACTGTAACATATACATATATATGTATATATGCATATATACATATTTTTCTACGTGTGGAGAACCGGCGCTTAACTGTACGAGAAGAGAGAGAGAGAGAGAGAGAGAGAGAAAGAGAGAGAAAATATGGCTTGAACTCTTTTGTATGGATGTGGGCCTGTATAGGAGTGAGGGTCGTGTAGAGGGAGGAGCGGGTGGTCGGGGGGAAGGGAATTGTAGGAAGGCAGCCATTTGGAGAAATTCTGAGCGATCCTCCAATACCTCAAGTGGCAGCCAATTTTCAAAATGACAGTCAATTTCAAACCCAGCGGCCAACCTCCCAAAGTGCCATTCACTTTCAGCTGTTGCCACCCCCTGCCCGTACCTAACACACACTACTCCACTTCCCCACCCCCACTGTTGAGCAGCTCTGGGTGTCAAGTGAGCTGTACTGTAAAACGCTTTTCTCTTCCTTCTCTCTTTCCTCCTTGTTAGTCTAAATTTTCTCCTTCTTTCCCTATCTCTGTCCCTCTCCTTTTCTCCTCACTCCTCTCTTTCTTGTTTTTAAAATATGAGCTCCCTGAACTGCCAGTCGACATAACGGTCAAGTTTTGCAAAATAGAATATTTTAGTTTTTCCTTCTATAGATCCGTTCAGTGAGGCAGAGAGGTTGGTGTGCCTCAGACTCAAGCGGCCATTGAAGTTAATGATATATAAAATGCCCAGTAATTATCGTCGTATTTTTTTTTTATTTAAATGTTATATCAACGTACGGTCCTTGGTGTGCCTTTTCCATGGGCGTCTTCATGAAATGTACCTTATTTTTCAAGCAGGAAATACGTAAAAATTGGAATCGCAGTTTCTTAAGGCTACATAAGGTTCGTGGATCTCCCTCCCACTGGAATCTGCATTGGAAATGGTTTATATATATTTTTTTATATAAAACCATAAATATAAAATTTCATATTTTGTTTTCCTTTTGCTACTCTATACCGGCCGGATCCATTTCTCTCTTTGTAAGCACTTATTATGCTTAAAAGTTTAGTGCCCTTGCTTAATAAAATGAAGAATATTTAAAATGACGGCAAGGAATGGGGCTGTTTTCTTCTGTTCCGGGTATTTCATTATGCGACATGAAAAACGATCCGTTGGCAGAAGCAACAGCTTCCTGCATGTCCTCTGATGGAATGTAATAAACAATAAGATACGAGCCAAGGAACGAGAGATAATGCACGGGATGTGGGATGCCGAGGAATGCATTGGTTGTTAACCTTCCTCTTGGAGTCATAAACCTTCAGAGCAATATCTCATATATGCAAATGGGAGACGCCGAGGAGAAACTGCAAACGGATAAATATATACAGGCATAATAATTCCACTTACATCATGCAATAATGAGAAGTATTGGAAAGGATAAGGGTCCGGCTCACCAAGAAGCCAGCGCTGTATGGAGTGCATGGTCTATTCATGTAACGCTGTATTGTCAAGCATGGGCATACTTGCTCTCATCATTCAAGATTAAGTAAAATTCAATATATGAAGCCTGGGAAGGAATAGACAGAATGTTCTGACACAGCGTCAGTCACTTACGAGCATATCATCTATAAGCATAAATATTTTCGACAGACAGACAGATGCTGTATTAAGTTGAATATTCTGGTCTAGGTAGAAAACTCCCCAACGCTGAACATCGATTGTTATTATACTAAATGACAGAGTCGTATTAATGAAATGTTAACACATTTTGTCCAACCGTATAATCTAGACAGTAGATGGGTCTAACTGTTTCAGGTTATTTAACTCGATAGCCATTTTTGTAATAAGTTTATATTATTATATACGTTATTAAATTTTGCTTTTGTACCTTGAAAATATTTTGGTGAAAAATCGTCAAACATCACCGTAACTCAAAAGTTACAGCCATAATCTATTGTAGCTTGTAAGTTTAATCTGTGACCATAGCAGCTATAGCCATTGCACCCATGAGCATAGTTCACAATGCAACATCAGGGGTTATCTAAAAAAAAAGAAGCGAAAGAAAATCTTTCTTGAATTAGGTAGGTTTGAGCGTTTTATCTTGTATTGGTTATTTTTTTTTAAGGTAGGCTAAATAATTCAATTTGAAGAACCGTTTTCTGTTGCTAATGTAATATGTTTTCTTGAATAGTATTATAACATCCACAGCCTACATTGAGATTTTCTAATTGCATTTAGCATACATTATAATATACCAGTATAAGGGGAGTGAGATTCACATCTGCACCAGTAAGGTCTGCCATTAGAAGAGTAGTTAATACGAAATGCTGACTTCATACGACGTTGTTCTGGCAGGCAAGTGTTTTATTCAGTCTACTGTAAACAGCTTCGTATGAAGGCTTTCTCGGGGGGTTTCTTCAGTTTTTGGTACATTTCGTAAGCAATCTTATTAAGGGAAGGTGTGGTCTTAGAGGCAGATATTTGTGCTTAAGAAATATCCCACAAGCGCAGAGACAAATGGATTTCAGAAGATATGCTAAGAAGATTCCCCAACATCCCCTCCCCCTCCCCCCTGAGTCTCTGTCTTGCGAAGACTGGGTCTCATAAACACACCACCGCCATCTTATTGCTTACGAATGCCTGCGTGAGTGTGTGTCTTTGCATGTATGTTAATGTGTGTGCGTGTATCTCATTACCTGGTTGATTGGCAGTTCGTGGTACTCTTCTGAATTTATCTACACTCTGTAAAGAATTAAAATGACTGAAAGTCATTTTCACTGGTCCTAATTGCATTTACTTTGTTCATTGATTATTATATCGAAGACTTGTGGCCATTATTATAAGTAGCTGTATAAAGAATTCAGTTATATTCTCTCATCAAGGAATTCGGGGATTTTATGATGTTTGTCTTTTGAAAAACTGTAATTGGATTACGGATTAATTCATTATCGATATGAAAATGTTAGGGTGCCATTAACAGGAATAGCACATTGTAATGAGGATTCCCGTGCTTTCTAGTGCTGCACACTGGAAGAGAGAGAGAGAGAGAGAGAGAGAGAGAGAGAGAGAGAACGTTTTTACGATGACTTCCAAGAATAGGACTACATATATAATATATATATATATATATATATATATATATATATATATATATATATATGTGTGTGTGTGTGTGTGTGTGTGTGTGTGTGTGTGCAAAAAACAGTGACCTAGGCTTCTGGAAGTATAAGAAGAAGGGTTCCCTTCGCCGAACTTAGGACCCTGTGCTTCCTCTGAATCCCCGGAAGATAGCCCGTAATAATAATTATGATTTGTTTTGATATTAAGAAAAAAAGAAATACATTTCGGCTCCTACTTCGTGACATTCCGTTGGAGAGTCTGGTGCACACGGCACCATAATGAGGCCCAAGGGAGTTTGAGATTGCTCCTCAATCCTGGTTACGATGACTAAAGATGTAATTAATATTCGCGAGAGAATTGCGTTTTATTTCATACCTGTGTACCATTTCAAAGATTTCCGGTCAGTATTTACCAGTTGGGTTTGGGAGGAGTTTAGCCTCTCTCTCTCTCTCTCTCTCTCTCTCTCTCTCTCTCTCTCTCTCTCCATAACGTTGTCGTTTCTTATCTGCAAATCGTTGTTGTCCTGAAAAAAAAAAAAACGAATATATTTCGTAGACTCATCTGTGCTCGTCAGCGCCACCGAAGTCTCCAGAGTAATCATTAGACTATGTTTTTAGACATTCGTTTGATTTATGTTTTAATGATGTTTCTGTCTCTAGTTGCGTTATGTCAGTGTATTCCAAATCCACTGGAATATACGTTTGCACTTTCTTAAATTATAATGTCTGATATATTGATTATATATATGAAATATATTGATAGATATTCTCATTAGAGTACAGCCATTTTTAGTTTTCTGTAAAAGAAAACTATTGTGCCGGATTTGTCTGTCCGTCCGCACTTTATTCTGTCCGCCCTCAGATCTTAAAAATTACTGAGGCTAGAGGGCTGCAAATTGGTATGTTGATCATCCACCCTCCAATTATCAAACGTACTAAATTGCAGCCCTCTAGCCTCAGCAGTTTTTTTTTTTTATTTAAGGTTAAAGGTAGCCATGATCGTGCCTCTGTTAATGATATAGGATAGGTCACCACCTGGCCGTGGTTAGTTTCAAGGGCCACAGTTCATACAACATTATACCGAGACCACAGAAAGATAGATCTGTTTTCGGTGCCCTTGATTATATTCTGTACAGAAAACTCGATTGCGCCGAAGAAACTTCGGCACATTGTATGCTTCTGATAAGTTTTATCTTTTTTTTTATAACTACAGTTCACTCACATTATAGTATTTGGTGGAAACGCTATTATGAAAATCAGAAAAACACCTAAAAACAAAAATCATTTTTAATACTACTGCTTATTTTGCTGCATTAAGATGTTAAGGATGGATTGACTGAAAAGCATTAGGATGTTCTGAGGTGAAGAGAGTCGTCAGACGTATCCCCCAGAGGCCATAGACAAATGGGCCCACATCCCATGCTAAGAGGATTTCCCTCCTACCCCACTTAATCCGGACTCTCTCTCCTCTCTCTCTCTCTCTCTCTCTCTCTCTCTCTCTCTCTCTCTCTCTCTCTCTCTATATATATATATATATATATATATATATATATATATATATATATATATATATATATTTGTCTCCTTTATTTGTATTATTTACTTTCATCTTTGATATTTTGCTCTCTTCTCTCTCTCTCTCTCTCTCTCTCTCTCTCTCTCTCTCTCTCTCTCTCTCATATTTTTAGTCTCCTTTATTTGTATTTCCTATTCACCCACTTTTATCTCTCTCTCTCTCATTTTTTATTTTCGCATTATTTGATTTTGCTTTTCCTTACATCTGTGTGATACTCTCTCTCTCTCTCTCTCTCTCTCTCTCTCTCTCTCTCTCTCTCTCTCTCATATTTTATTTTCACATTATTTGATTTTTGCTTTTCCTTACATCTGTGTGATACTTCTCTCTCTCTCTCTCTCTCTCTCTCTCTCTCTCTCTCTCCTTATTTTATTTTCATTATTTGATTTTTGCTTTTCCTACATCTGTGTGATACTCCCCTCTCTCTCTCTCTCTCTCTCTCTCTCTATTCTCATATGATTATTCTCACTTAATTTGTACTGTTACCTTTCCTCCATCCTCGTGATATTTACCTCTCTCTCTCTCTCTCTCGTGAAAGTTGGTCACATCCGGTTTGCTTGCTGCCATGCATAGGAATGCGGCTGCAGGTGTCACCCTTCGATTTGCGAAAATTGTAGGGGTGACGTTGCTAGCCCCACCTTATTGCCCCAGTAGATGGTCAGGGTAGGTTATGTATTAGCAGTTACTGCCATTCATCAGAGGTCAACCATCCGAGTACTAACAAAGACCAAAACTGCAGTTCTTGCATGATAAGAAGACCATTATTAGTACACTGAAGATAGTATTAGTAAAGAAACTCGAACTCGGTCATCTGTCATCATAAGAACATTCAAATTAGTAGGTATATTTCAGTATTCCACATTTCACAGTTAAGGAATAATGCCATGTTCTCGCCTCAGACTTACCTTTAATGTCTCGACAGGAAAATCCTGATGAATATGAAATGGCAGGAAGTGGAATCCGCGATATTTCCACTGATCTTACGCGTCGGTATTCGGGAAATATTCAACAGACGTGAGATGAAATACTGGAGTCCATTGATCTTGCGTTCCGAGAGATGGTACCTGATTAAATGAGGAATATATCTGTTAAGGTTAAATTTTAGTCTATCGCATAATGTTTTTCTTGCTTTGCACCTTACGCGGTGCACTGTAGGCATTACTTCAGGTTCTTGCGGCGTCCTTACGGCCCTTAGCTGCAATCCCTTTCATTTCTTTTGCTGTAACTTCGTTCATATTCTCTCTCTTCCTTCTTTCCCTTAGTGGGGTAGTGCTGTCAGTGCACCTCACACTGTGCACTGTAGCTATTTCTTAACCCTTTGATTACGGCCGAGATGAGACCTCACACTTACCACAATCCGGAGGGTTTTCAGACGGTAGTCACCCGTAGCATGCTACCAGACGCACGAAATCGTAAACAATCATTGTAATAGCGTTTGTATTTGTTGTTTTGCTGCAAATTAACCTGTTTTATTTTATGATAATATTGTGATAGTAGCGATCCGTGATATAGATATTATGCAATTAATGTAACAACACAAATAAATAAACATAGGATAAGTACTATATATCGGGTTTAGTGTTGCCAGAGGTATAAGCACTGCACTGATTGAGGATGACAGTCTTCTTTTTTTTTTTTTGTCATTTTCTCTAATTCTGTTTTGAACTGTAAAGGACAGCTACATCACAGTTGTGTATTATAGTTAAAAATTATTTGTATATTCGTCAGAAAACTAATCATAAAGAATGTTCATCATCTTTATGGTTAAAAACTTACTATTCCACTAGCTGGGCAAAAAAAAAAAAATGAGAGAGAGAGAGAGAGAGAGAGAGAGAGAGAGACGTGACAGAATAAAAATTTTTACCTATGATTTATTCCTTCTAATTGTACATCAATAACATTGAGAGTAAGTAGACACAATCACAATATTGGTTGCAATATTAACCACATTTCTGGGTAATATTTTTATCAATGATCAAGCACCCAGCTGACAAGGGATACGCAATCTAGAAATTCAGATGAATTCTGCAGTGTTTGAAAAATGGTTTTAAAACCCAGCTTCTTCCCAATATAGGGCCATCTGCCATCATAGTGTTGATAACGCTTCTTATCATTCAGTTCGAATTAATAAACCTCCGACAATGTCTGCCAAAAGGATGAAGTTAAAGACTGGCTAATAAAAAATTAGTAAAGTTGCAAAGACATTCATGTAAAGAAAATGATTACGTGATTGACAGACTGGCAAGAGATCATGGACATAGTGGTTAGGCTGCCTCCATATCACTGCCAGTATAATGCAACAGAACTGATATGGGCGCAGGTGAAATCATACGTGGCAAAGAAGAATCATTTTAAAATCAGACCTGCTTCCTTTGGTCAAAGAAGCAATTGAATCCATATCTTCTGACAACTGGGCTAATGATGTGAGACATGCCGAAGATATAAAAAGAGATGACGCTTCAAAGAGATGTTTGCATTGATAAATATATAGATTCTTTTGTTATCGATGTAGCATCCTCTGACGAGGATTCTTCATAAGTAATGTCTCCTCATACTTCGATTGTAAATAAATTTATTGCTTTCCCTTGTTGTGTGATATCCTGTTGAACACTGAAATTGAAATAAATTGAAATATAGATCTGTTTTTTCGACAGAAAGTGGCAGAAATATCTTTAAAAATCTACATATAACAGAAATGCCACAGCAGTGATGAGTATCATATGACAGTGCTTTAAAAGCACAGGTAAATCTAATACTGTATAAATGTGTAATATATATATATATATATATATATATATATATATATATATATATATATATATATAGTTTGATATAGTTTTAGCTTTTGGTGCTTTTCGTGCATGTTGTATTCAGTCTTTACCTCCTTGCTGTATCAAGGTTGAATTTTCACTGTAAGATAAAATAACTCATAATAAACATTCTTTAAATATTGTTACACCCAATATATATATATATATATATATATATATATATATATATATATATATATATATATATATATATATATATATGGGTGTAACAATATTTAAAGAATATTTATTATGAGCTATTTTATAGGTGCACAGTGAAAATTCAACCTTGATACAGCAAGGAGGTAAAGACGGATCACGGCATACACGAAAGAAAAACAATTCAAAAGCTCAAAACTATATCACAATTATATGACTTCGATAACAGCAAAGGAACAGTAATAAAAAACTATAGTAGATGACGTAACTCAAGAACATTGCTCAGTACAGCATCCAAATAAACAAAACTGAAAAAAAATGAAAGCACATCTAGGTTTCCAAATTTCTTGCATCTATCATTTTCATATATTGAATTTTTTTTTATCTAAAATTTAAGTGGGACAACAAAACTTCATTCAGAACTTTTTCTATTATAGTACACGTGCTTGATAACAGGCGCAAACAATGAGAGCTTGAAGTCAGAAGGTTAATGGTCAGTTTAAGAGGGGCAAAAAGTCTCTTCCTAAAACGGTCGTACTATAGTAACCCTCCCCCGCCTTTCTTGTTTACTTGCTAACCTTGTTTACTCTTATTCAGTTTTCATCCTCTGACTTTACTACTGAAGGTAATCTATTTCTTGTTTTGTCATTGTCATTTTTCAATCTTTAAAGCATTTTAATTTTGTAAGCTCTGTTGTCAGTTTTAATTAGTGTTTTTGTATCTTTTTAGCCAGAAAAGATGGGATATGGTGATCCCGAAGCGCATCTATTAATAAATATATCAATGATGAGCTGACTGTTCTTCCTATCCGTACTCCTACTATATATATGCATATATGTATATATATATATATATATGTATATATATATATATATATATGTATTTATATGTATATATATGTGTGTGTATATATATATATATATATATATATATATATATATATGTATATATATGTATATATATGTGTGTGTATATATATATATATATATATATATATATATATATATATATATATATAAATATATATATATATATATCTTTCTATCTATGCATCTATCTCTGTGTCTAACTATCTGTTAATACACACACTAACACACACATATATGTATACATACGTATATATTAACTTTATCACATACACAATTGTTCTGTGCATTAACTAAATTATTAGTGACCTCATTCAAACTGGATGGTATCTATAGATACCATGCAGTTTGAATGAGGTCTTTAGTAATATTTAGTAATATATATATATATATATATATATATATATATATATATATATATATATATATATATATATATATATATATATCACGAAGGAAACAGTAGGAAAGGCATCATCATCTACAGTTTTATTTTCAATGCCGACGTTTCATGACGAATTCCAAGTCGCATTTTCAAGGCTATAAAATATAATATAATTTGCGAACATCAATAACAAATTAATGCAATGGCAACAGCTCTTTATGTAGTAAAAATATTTAAAACAAAACACTCATTCCCAGACAAGTCAATAATGAGTAAAAAGGAGTTCACTAAAAAATCTTAAAACAACCTACCTATATGAAAGAAAGAACAAGACTAACATAAATAAGTACAAACAGAGTAGAGGAAAACCAGTTGCCCAAACTAGCTATAAACAATTTCACTGAGGACGATTGAGTATTTAACGACGGCACAGTCTTCCTGATAATTATGGATTCTAGGATGGTTAAGTCGTTGTTGTTCTGCACTCGGCTAGGATGGAAAAAATCCTTGCTGTCAATATAAGTTTTACATAATTTTGAATGATTTCGTATATTTGATTGCTCAGAGTTAGATAACCTGCTACCTGTTCTATGACTTATGCCCTGTGGGGAATCTATGCCGGACCTTCAACAGCCTCCTCGTGCATCCCACATATGTATATCCCGTGATCACATCCCAGGCAAGTGTACTTGTAAACAACGCTGGACGAAAACAGAGGACTGAGCCGGTCTTTGACTCTGAACAGAGACCCTATTGTAAAGGGATTTTTCAGGATGATTTTCAGGTTTAAAGCTGGAAAACTCTTTTGAATAATGGCTGTGCATTTTCTCCTAAAAGTATCATCATGCACGAAAGGAAACTTGCATGCATCTTTAGTTTCGGCACAGTCGATTCAGGTGTTGCCGAGTCATTTTCTGTAGTAGCAGTTTATTTAGGATCTGAAAAAGTCATTGATGGAAAACAATTATTATTGAAATATTTCACTAAAAAAGGATATCTCATCGTGGAAACTCTTCCAGTTTGACGAGTGGGTGTAAGCCCTATGGAGGAGGTTAAAATAGAGTTCAGTTTCAAATGAAAGAAACACGAACTATAAAAATTCATTCCCAAACCAGTAAATGTATTTTTCTATACACACCTGTGTAAAAACCTGAGTCACCTCTGGAAATAATAAGATCAGGAAGGGAGTTTGTTATTTACCTCCTTCTCCATAGCGAACCTTATGTTTGGATGTTGTCGGATGACGAACTCCAGAAAAGGACTCTGCATGACATTCATGACGAAATAGGAGAACGTGTCGTCAACATATCTTCGATAAAATAGAGGGCGGAACCTAATGGGACATTCTTCTATTATGCGCTCACTCCAGGAGCACATGAAGATGTTAGCAAAAATTGGACCAAGTGGTGATCCATGGCCATCCCTTCAGTTTGTTTATACAAACTGAAGGCAAAAAGTCGTGTCCAGCACGGCCAGCTCTAAAAGTTGTTTAAAAATGTTCTACTAAAATTATTAAAAATTGCATCTTCATCAGTAAAAGTTTGCTTAATATTATCTCAGTATTATTATTATTATTATTATTATTATTATATTATTATTATTATTATTATTATTATTATTATTATTATTATTATTATTATTATTATTGGAGAAACAATTCCACAGTTATGTATATGTACATATATTTGAAGATAAATATACAACTGTGGATTTGCTTTTCATTTTAAGACTCATGCTACTATGAGTATTTTTATTACTATTATTTTTTTTTTTTTTAGAATATGAATCCAATTCATGCAGGACAAGCATATAGGACCATTGACTTGAAATAATAAGCCTCAAAGTATATGGTGAGACAGGTTTTCCAGGAATATTGAAAAAGTTTTCCGTGCGTCTTTAATAGTGTTCTTGAAGAATCTAAAAATTATTTCTTTTCCGAAGAAAATTTTTCTTTAAATAAGACAAGGATCTAAACTACTCTCTATCCTTCAAAAATCTACTATTATAATTTGATGCTGGTACCATAAAAAAACTATATATTTATAACTTACTCTGCTATGCGAAAAAACTTAATCATTCCTTGCTGGGCAGCCATCTCTCTCTCTCTCTCTCTCTCCCCCTTAATAAGGTGATCAATGGCAATGGAGAAGCCTTGTTAAAACAAAAAAGGTCACTTTTCTCTTGAAGCTGACTGGATTACTGGGCGCTAGTGATGACCATTTCAGAAACAAAATTCTTGAGACCACCTTATTTTTAACTATTGGGAAAATTAACGCACACAGACGCACAAACCAGTGTATACACACACACACACACACACACACATATATATATATATATATATATATATATATATATATATATATATATATATATATATATATAAATAAAATATATGTATATATACTTATATAAACATATATATTTATGTATATGTATCTATCTATAATAATAATTTCCAAGTTGATCTTGTCCTCCAGGGTGAAATTTTCTAGAAAGCTTTTATTGCCATGAAAATAGCATTTTTTAAAGAAATAAATGTAAAAGCAAAAAATCATCATCATCATATCCTTTTCTCTCGTCGTCGGGAGGAGATATCTATCTATCTATCTATCTACCTATCTATATGTATATATATATATACATATATATAGATATATAAATATATAGATATACATAGATATATATATATATATATATGTATATATATATATACATATATATATATATATATATACATATATATATATATATATATATATATATATATATATATATACATACATGTATATAATATATATACATATATGAATATATATATATATATACATATATATATATATATATATATATATATATGTATATATAAATATATATATATATATATATATATATATATTTATATATATATATATATATATATATATATATATATATATATATATATATATATATATATATATATATATATATATATATATATATATATATATTTCTCCCATGACGAGAGAAAAGGATACGATGATGATTTTTCACTAAATTTTTAATTTCTTTCTTTTTTTAAATATTGATGTTTTCGTGGCAATAAAGCTTTCAAGAAAATTTCAAATCATATGCTGCGAGAAAGAATCGTTGTCGACTGGTACCGTAATACCTTCGTGTCTTCCCCGCAAACGTTTTAGAATTCCTCTCAGCCCCGGAAAGGAAGAGAAAAATGCCAATTGCGCATGCGTATAGCGCCGTAACTCAGCAGGTGAACTGACACCAAGGTCTCCAGTGGCCTTCTCCGGGATCCTCCAGGAAGACGTCTTGAAGCCTTCAGACAGCATGGGAGCAAAGAAGAAGCTTATCGAACTGGATGACGAAGCAGATCGACTAAAAGAGATTTTCAAGAGGAAAAGTACATCACGAGAATGGCAGATAGCTTCAGTCTACAATTGTTTGCTGCTGAAAATATGGACTACTTCGTGGAGCAGTATGAAGTCGAGGTTCCTGCTTCTGCGATTATTCAGCACCTCTACAGTTGTATTGTCACTTATGGACGCAAGTTCTTCATTCGAAATAAGGAAGTAAATAATCAAGAAGAGAGGAAGACAGTGGCGTGGAGGAACTGAAGAATTTATACGAAAGAAAAGGTAGAGAACATGAAGTGTTTTCTAAGCTGATTGAGAGGAGATTTTGGATGCCCAAAACTACCACTTGGAGCAGTTCTTCGCTCGAATTAAGAAAGAGAAGAACAAAAAGAGACGACATCGGCGTGGAGGTATACTGAAGAAAAAGAAAAAGTAGATAACCTGAGGTGTTAGAAACTGCTTGAAAGATTTTGGATTCACAGAATTACTCTTTTGGAGAAGCAGGCAAAATCGAAGGGGATGATACATTGTCAGTAAGAGGGAACTCGTTTTAAGACGACTCCTTAAAGCAAAAAGCTGTTTATGTGCCAGAAAAAGACCTGAAGTAATGGTTATCGCGATGTTGAAATGATCTAAAACCTTCGAGATTTTCCTTGAAGACATTTTGGAATCCTTCAGTCTCCGGCTCTTGGAAGGACGAGAGAAATGCCATTTGCGCATGCGCCGAACTCCAAAGTGTCCAAGAACAATCTCCGAGATGCTTCAAATCGTCTGAAGCCTTCGGAGACAGAAAGTGTCATATTTGAAAAGCTGGGTAAGACGATAAGGGAAGGGCTAAAGGCTGAACTTCCTGAAGAACGCTGCAGGGTCTACCCCTTCACTGGAAAAGGCCAAAAATTCAGAAGGGCCCCAAAGACAAGGCTTGCAAGTCTTTGATGGATGGATGAAGGGAAGGGGTCCACAGGCTGCTTCCTCGAGGAGGAAAGCCCTGTCTAAGCAGGCCATGGGTGAGGCCAAGGATGGGCCCAAAGTCTCGCCAGTCTCTTAAGGCAGCCTAGAAGGAAGGGTCCGACCCAGAGGCTGCTTCCTCGGAGGAAGGCAGGCATCCTGCCAGGCTGGGAAGCAGGCCTGGAGAAGGGACCCAGAACTTCAAGGGTGAGGCCCAAAGTCCCCAAGGATCGCCAGTCTCTTGAGGGCAGCCTTGAAGGAAGGGTCCGACCCAGAGGCTGCTTCCTCGGAGAAGGCAGGTATCCTGCCAGGCTGGGGAAGCGGGCCTGGAGAGGGCCCAAGAACTTCAAGGATGAGGCCCAAAAGTCCCCAAAGGATGGCCAGTCTCTTGAGGGCAGCCTTGAAGGAAGGGTCCGACACAGAGGCTGCTTCCTCGGAAGAAGGCAGGCATCCCCTGCCAGGCTGGGGGAAGCAGGCCTGGAGAGGGCCCAAGAACTTCAGGATGAGGCCCAAAGTCCTCCAAGGATGGCCAGTCTCTTGAGGGCAGCCTTGAAGGGAAGGGTCTGACCCAGAGGCTGCTTCCTCAGAGAAGTCAGGTATCCTGCCAGGCTGGGGAAGCGGGCCTGGAGAGGGCCCAAGGCTTGGATGAGGGTCCCCAAGGCTGGCCAGTCTCTTGAGGGGCAGAGGGAAGGGTCCGACAAAGGCTGCTTCCTCCTCCAAGGAGGCATCCTGCCAGGCTGACAGGGCCTGGAGAGGGCCAGCCCTTCAGGATGGCCCCAAAGCCTACAGGCTCGCCAGTCTCTGAGGCAGCCTTGAAGGGAAGGGGTCCGACCCAGAGGCTGCTTCCTCGGAGGAAGGCAGGTATCCTGCCAGGCTGGGGAAGCGGGCTGGAGAGGGCCCAAGAACTTCAGGATGAGACCCAAAAGTCCCCAAGGCTGGCCAGTCTCTTGAGGCAGCCTTGAAGGGAAGGGTCCGACCCAGAGGCTTCCTTCCTCGGAGGAAGGCAGGCATCTTGCCAGGCTGGGAAGCGGGCCTGGAGAGGCCCAAGCCCTTCAAGGATGGCCCCAAAGCCTGCAAGGCTTGCCAGTCTCTTGAGGGCAGCCTTGAAGGAAGGGTCCGACCAGAGGCTGCTTCCTCGGAGGAAGGCAGGTATCATGCCAGGCTGGGAAGCGGGCCTGGAGAGGCCCAAGAACTTCAAGGATGAGACCCAAAGCCCCAAAGGATGGCCAGTCTCTTGAGGGCAGCCTTGAAGGAAGGGTCCGACACAGAGGCTGCTTCCTCTCAAGGAAGGAAGGCAGCCTGCCAGGCTGGGGAAGTGGGCCATGGGAGGGCCCAAGCCCTTCAAGGATTGAGGCCTAAAAGCCTCAAGGCTCGCCAGTCTCTTGAGGGCAGCCTTGAAGGGAAAGGGTCCAGAGGCTGCTTCCTCAGAAGGCAGGTATCCTGCCTGGAGCAGGCCTGGAGAGGGCCCAAGAACTCAGGATGAGGCCCAAAGTCCTCAAGGATGGCCAGTCTCTTTAGGGCAGCCTTGAAGGGAAGGGTTCGACCCAGAGGCTGCTTCCTCGGAAGAAGGCAGGTATCCTGCCAGGCTGGGGAAGCAGGCCTGAGAGGCCCAAGAACTTCAAAGGATGAGGCCCAAAGTCCAGGCTCGATGAGTCTTGAGCAGCCTTGAAGGGAAGGGTCTGACCCAGAGGCTGCTTCCTCGGAGGAAGGCAGGTATCATGCCAGGCTGGGGAAGTGGGCCTGAGAGGGCCCAAGAACTTCAAGGATGAGCCCAAAGTCCCCAAGGCTGGCCAGTCTCTTGAGGGCAGCCTTGAAGGGAAGGGTCCGACCCAGAGGCTGCTTCCTCGGAGGAAGGCAGGTATCCTGCCAGGCTGGGAAGCAGGCCTGGAGAGGCCCAAGAACTTCAAGGATGAGGACAAAAGTCCTCAAGGATCGCCAGTCTCTTGAGGGCAGCCTTGAAGGGAAGGGTCTGACACAGAGGCTGCTTTCTCGGAGGAAGGCAGGTATCCTACCAGGCTGGGAAGCGGGCCTGGAGGCTAAGAACTTCAAGGATGAGACCCAAAGTCCCCCAAGGATGGCCAGTCTCTTGAGGGCAGCCTTGAAGGGAAGGGTCCGACCAGAGGCTGCTTCCTCGGAGGAAGGCAGGCATCCTGCCAGGCTGGGGAAGCAGGCCTGAGAGGGTCCAAGAACTTCAAGGATGGGGCCAAAAGTCCTCCTAGGTTGGCCAGTCTCTTGAGGACAGCCTTGAAGGAAGGGTCTGATCCAGAGGTTGCTTCCTCGGAGGAGGCAGGTATCCTGCCAGGCTGGGGAAGCAGGCCTGAGAGGGCCCAAGCCTTCAAGGATGAGGCCCAAAAGTCCTCCAGGATGGCCAGTCTCTTGAGGGCAGCCTTGAAGGGAAGGGTCGACCAGAGGCTTCCTCGGAAGAAGGCAGGTATCCTGCCAGGCTGGGGAAACAGGCCTGGGAGGGGCCCAAGAACTTCAAGGATGAGGCCCAAAGTCCCCAAGGATGGCCAGTCTCTTAGGGCAGAATTGAAGGGGAAGGGTCTGACCCATGGGCTACTTCCTTGGAGGAAGGCAGGTAATCCTGCCAGGCTGGGGAAGCGGGCCTAGAGAGGGCCCAAGAACTTCAAGGATGAGACCCAAAGTCCTCCAAGGCTTTCCAGTCTCTTGACGGCAGCCTTGAAGGGAAGGGTCCGACCCAGAGGCTGCTTCCTCGGAGGAAGGCAGGTATCCTGCCAGGCTCAAAAGCAGGCCTGGAGAGGGCCCAAGAACTGTTTAAAGGATGAGGACCAAAGTCCTCCAAGGATGGCCAGTCTCTTAAGGGCAGCCTTGAAGGGAAGGTCTGACCCAGAGGCTGCTTCCTCAGAGGAAGGCAGGTATCCTGCCAGGCTGGGGAAGCGGGCCTGGACAACAAGAACTTCAGGATGAGACCCAAGTCCCCCAAGGATGGCCAGTCTCTTGAGGGCAGCCTTGAAGGAAGGGTCCGCCCAGAGGCTGCTTCTCGGAGGGAGGCAGGTATCCTGCCAGGCTGGGGAAGCAGGCCTGGAAGAAGTCCAAGAACTTCAAGGATGAGGCCCAAAGTCCTCCTAGCCTGGCCAGTCTCTTAAGGACAGCCTTGAAGGGAAGGGTCTGACCCAGAGGTTGCTTCCTCGGAGGAAGGCAGGTATCCTGCCAGGCTGGGTGGGGGCCTGAGAGGGACCAAGAATGGATGAGACCCAAAGTCCTCCAAGGCTGGCCAGTCTCTTGAGGGCAGCCTTGAAGGGATGGGTGGGCAGCCTTGAAGGGATGGGTCCGACCCAGAGCTGCTTCCTGGGGAAGGCAGGTATCATGCCAGGCCAGAAGACAGGCCTGGAGAGGGCCCAAGAACTTCAAGGATGAGGCCCAAAGTCCTCCAAGGATGGCCAGTCTCTTAAGGGCAGCCTTGAAGGGAAGGGTCTGACCCAGAGGCTGCTTCCTCGGAAGAAGGCAGGTATCCTGCCAGGCTGGGAAGCAGGCCTGGAGAGGCCCAAGAACTCAAGGATGAGAAAAATCCTCCAAGGCTGGCCAGTCTCTTGAGGGCAGCCTTGAAGGGAAGGGTCCGACCCAGAGGCTGCTTTCCTCGGAGGAAGGCAGGTATCCTGCCAGGCTAACAGGCCTGGAGAGGCCCAAGAAAAGGATGAGGCCCAAAGGCCTCAAGACTGGCCAGTCTCTAAAACCTATCTGGTGCAAGTTGGGTCTGGGCAGACTGACCCTAGGACTTTTTTCATTTTTAGATAATTTTATTTAATAATCGTTTTTAGTTGATTCTGTGATTACCAAAATATGGGAAATTATTAATTATTTTCATTTTCATTAGGGTTCTTTGCAGCGTCCAGCGTCCCCTAGCCACCATTTGTAACCTCTTTCACTCCTTTTACTGTACCTCCGTTCATATTCTCTTTCTTCCATCTTACTTTCCACCCTCTCCTAACAATTGTTATAATTGTGTAACTGTGGGGTTTTCCTCCTGTTAAACCTTTCAAACATTTTTATCTTCAGTTTCCCTTTCGGCGCTGAATGACCTCTTAGGTCCTAGCGCTTGGCCGTTGGCCTAAATTTTATATTCCATTTCCACTTGTTTTTAAGAGCAGGTGCACTAAGGAAATGATTCTTTAAATTGGTGTGGAAGTGTTCCCAGTTAGATAGGTAGATACGTGTAGAAAGATTTTACTCCGAGAGTGAATACTGGAGTCACTTGTTTGGGTGTCTGGTCATCTGCAACCCTTCCTGGCTTTAGAAATCCAATGTACTTGCTTTCTCAGGAAGGGATTAATTCAGTTCGTTTCTCGTTTGATTTAACGGCCAGTCTGCACTGTGTCCTATCTAGAAACCAACCTTAGGCCGATCTCCGACCTCATGCATTTAGATTCTCTCTCTCTCTCTCTCTCTCTCTCTCTCTCTCTCTCTCTCTCTCTCTCTCTCTCTCTCTCTCTGTACATATAAAATGAAGAACAGATTACACATTTATTTTCTTGTCCATCATAAATTTTGATATAGTAGAGTAAATTTTTTATGGATTTTATTATTTATATTGTTGTTAATAATGTTAGTTTACAGTTTAAAAATGGTAAACCTTATAAGATGATATGGAGTTGAAGAGGATGAACACTTGAATTCCATTTAGCTTCCGCTTATAGTTACTTTATGGAAGTGAGTCGTGCAACATTGTCTTGGACGTTAAAATTATGTCACTGAATGACCAGAATGTATTGATGGGCCATTTTAGATTATTGGCTTTCCATTTCATAATAAGTGAATAAAATTATTGCTGTTTTGAGATACGTTCATTAAACCACTCTTCTGCCATCAGGGACTTTGAGCAACGATGTTTTATTTGGTCACTACTTGGATGGGTGACAGCAGTGAATGCTAGGCCAGGCCTGGTCACTTCATCCCAAAAATTCTATGTACAGAAAATTACACAAATCCTTAGGAGACTGTTGTGAGTAGTAGTGCGTTACAATGATATCCAAAAAGCCAAAAAAGGGTGTGAAAATAATTTCATTTTGTTTGCTCATATTTTGAATTTAATTTGTAAATGAATGGCGAATTCTGTTTCGCTAACTGGGGGCTGCATTGTTAATTTATGCTCGTTTCTTTGATAAAAAATTCTAAATAAGACGAAAAAAGTGCCCAGAAAACGCAAACCAGCGTTTAATCCCCGAGATGTGATTTTGGCTTTTGAAAACAAAAGTAATCGATCCATCCCCTAAACGATCCCCTTCTCCCCAAATGGTGAAGTTGTGTCTTTCCCAGAATCTAATTAATAGTTGTCTGTCGAATGGCACTCCGCCCCCCTGTTTGTGCGTGTTTTTTTTTTCTTTTTCTACAAATCCGCTTAATCTTTTTGCGTGACCCTGTTCTTAAACAAGAATAAACTTGGCCAGCTGTATAGCAGTAAATGATATCTAGGGGTGGAAGTCCCTGAACTCGAAATTTCCTACAACAATTCTTTCAGGCTCATACTTGCATTTATGACAGATAGCTTCAATTTTTCATCAGCCGCAAAAATGTATAAATATTAATAAAAGCTGAGTCAAGCCGTATGTCAGTTGACAGCTTACCTCCATGGTTTCTTAGAAGTGTATAGTAGTAGTGATTACAACCCTTAAAAATGAAAAAAAAAAAAAAAAAAATCATCTCGAGGTAAAGGAAAAGGTTCAGTTCTGGGCTCATTTTTCATAATAAGCGTCAGTCGCTTAATTGGATTTCACTAAGCACTTGTTGGTTCTAAAAGGCGATCATTCATCTTCCCTCCAGAGAAGAGACGAGGCCACGTTAAAGCAGAGAGAGAGAGAGAGAGAGAGAGAGAGATCACGATTTTACTTGAGATAAAGAAGTCTTTGTACGAGCAGCGACCAGGCAGAAGCGCAAGCATAAACGGGAACTGGACGTTCTCACATATTAAGGGAAAAGAAAATGTAAGATAGAAAAAAAAGGGAAATGAATAGATTATGACAGTGTTGATGCGTGACTATGACATCTCTCTCTCTCTCTCTCTCTCTCTCTCTCTCTCTATATATATATATATATATATATATATATATATATATATATATATATATATATATATATATATATATATATATATATATATATATATATATATATATATATATATATATATATATATATTTATATGTATATGTATATATATATATATATATAAATAAATAAATATATATATACATATACATATATGCATATACATATACATATACATAAAATGTGCGTACGAATGTCTCTGGATATGTGCGTTACAATATGCATGTACTTATTTCGTGCTTATAACCTTCGTATATTAATCGTGTATTATAAAATAATTCATCGTATTTTGTCGAAGTACTTCAACGATCTGTTCGTGAGATTTAAGAGACAATTCATTATTTGTTAGAAATTTTAAGGTTTTATTGGGCCTCATTTTTACAAACTGAGGAAATATTTCATAAAGCTAATTCCAAAAAGTTTTCATTATGGACGACCTAATTTGGTTAAACAGTTTTGATTATTTTAATGGATTAGAAATTTCGTGAGAATGGTTCGAAGGGTAATATCGACACGACCAACCATGCTTTTTTTCAAAATTCCTCTTACATTAACTTTCTCTGATTAGGTAAGTTTAAAAACGTAATGAATTTCACCACATTCCTTCTCGAAGTTGAATACAAAAAGTTCGAATAGATGTAATAATTTTTTAGAATAAAAATATATATATATATATATATATCATATGTATAATATAATATATATATATATATATATATATATATATATATATATATATATATATATATATATATATATACGTAATTTATTGCCGTAAAAACAGGTCAGTTTTAGTTTTGGTAGTCTACCAAGTTTAGCATATGCTTACAAAATATTCTTGAAATTATTATTATTATTATTATTATTATTATTATTATTATTATTATTATTCCACCTTCTGTCAACACGCTGCTCGTTTCCCACTAAAACTTTCATCTTGGATGTTGTTTAGTTCTTAACTCGCATATCCGTTCATCCATATACTTTGAAAACAACCTGGCCGCATACTAAACAGATGTTGGGACCTACTTTCAAACTAAGCCTGGTGACGATGTCACATGTTGATCGCTGTTTAGAAATTTCACATTTCTTTGTGAACATTTTGAATCACATTTTCCACCTTGCTTCGCTACCTGTCCCAGCCTCCCACAAAATGTTGCTGGAATTTTTTCTTAGCTTTTGGACAGACAGACAGACAGACATATCGTCACGTATGAATTCGTAACGTTTCATATTCATAATCACCCTCAGGTCAGCTTTCTTTGCTACCCTAAATATTGCTTCTAGTTCCCAGGCATTAGGCATTACCTTTTCTTCCATTCCCCCCCCCTCCCCTCCCCCGTTTACTGCAGATTCCTTTGATAAGACCAGTTCTTCATTGGAGGGGTGGGTAGAGCTCTCGGCTAGCACGCTGATGGGCCAGCGTTCGACTCTCCTACCGGCCAATGAAGAATTCGAGGAATTTATTTCTGGTGATAGAAATTCATTTCTCACTATAATGTGGTTCGGATTCCACAATAAGCTGTAGGTCCCGTTGCTAGGTAACTAGTTGGTTCTTAGCTACGTCAAATAAATCTAACCCTTCGGGTCAGCCCTAGGAGAGCTGTTAATGATCTTAATGGTCTGGTTAAACTAAGATATACTTAACTTTTTTTTTTATAAGACCGCAACTTTCAATCCACTTCATGTGATTGCCATGATGACGGAAGACCTTCCAAAACATTGGGATGTGGATGTTAAGTAAAGTATACCTTAGTTTAACCCAGACCACTGAGCTGATTAACAGCTCTCCTAGGGCTGACCCGAAGGATTAGATTTATTTGATGTGGCTAAGAATCAATTTGTTACCCAGCAATCGACCTACAGCTTAATGAACAACCACATTATAACGAGAAATGAACTCTATCACCAGAAATAAATTCTCTAATTTTCATTGGCCGGTCGGAGAATCGAACGCGGGCCCAGCAGAATGCTAGCTTAGAACGATACCAACCCATCCAATGAGGAACTGGGATGTGGAAGTTGTGAAATGCTTTCTCAGAAGGGATTTTTAAAATTCGTTCACTGATGTACTCTATATCCCAACAAATTTGATCTATGCAACTCCTACCTTTTCTAATTTCGGCTTGTACAGATCTTAAGTTTAAGTTTATGTCAGTTTCCTTCTCCACTGTATTGAGAATAAGCATACGGAATATTTAATTACAACCAGCATATGTGCAATGCCCGTGTAGTTACCTTAGTCATTAAAGTCAGGTTTTTTTTTTTTGTGTACCTTTGCTACAACTTCCAATTCCCAGTTAGCAGGCTTTATTTACTCATCTCATATTCTGCAGAACATCTCTTTGTTTCTTCCCCGTAGGGGGCTAGTGCCGCCAGTACACCTCACGGGGTGCACTCTGTGCATTAATAAAGGTTTTTGGAAGCGTCCCTTCGGCCCCTGGCTGCAACCCCTTTCATTCCTTTTACTGTACCTCCGTTCATATTCTCTTCCTTCCATCTTGCTATCCACCCTACCCTAACAATAAATTATTTCATAGTGCAACTGCGAGGTTTTCCTCCTGTTACATCTTTCAAACCTACCTACGCTCAATTTCCTTTCCAGCGCTGAATGACCTCATAGGTCCAAGTGCTTGGCCTTTGGACATATATTTTCCGTACGGGGGTAGTGCCGTCAATGAACCGCACGTGGTACACTGTAGGCATTATTAAAGGGTCTTTGCAGTGTCCTTTCGGCCCCTAGCTGCAACCTCTTTCATTCCTTTTACTGTACCTCCGTTCATATTCTCTTCCTTCCATCTGACTTTCCACCCTCTATAACAATTGTTTCAAAGTGCAACTGCGGGGTTTTCCTCCTGTTACACTTTTCAGACCTTCTTACTGTCAATTTCCCTTTCAGCGCTGAATGACCTCATAGGTCCCAGTGCTTGGCATTTTCCAAGGGTCAACTTGCGCCCTTTGACATCGAGGCATGTGAGTCAGTACTTAGTTTGCAATAGATCTGAATGAATTTGCAAGATGCATACAGTAAACTTGTAAGAGGACGACGTCTTGTAATGCATTGTGTGTGTAAATAGTGAGTTTCGATGGTTTTAAGACATGTAAAAGGAAAGACTTCAGTGTGGTTAAAATGAAAGAACACCAGTGACAAGTGTTGTTAGGACCCACAAAAAAAAAAAGGGTGAATTGCCCTTCAGGTACGTGAAATGATTTCTCAGTCCAAAAACTTTTCTCTTAACTTCACAGAGTTACTTCATCCATACTCGGAAGTGTAACAAGTTTGCTCTCTCTCTCTCTCTCTCTCTCTCTCTCTCTCTCTCTCTCTCTCTCTCTCTCTCTCTCGCCATTTTTATTCCCAGATATTTTTGTTCCTGCTGGCATTTTAATCAGCGCTATTGAATCCGACATTAAGCATTTAGTACCGTTAAATATATAGCAATTCTAAATGTAAATACAAGTAACAGATTCGCCTCGAAAGTATGCAGTCGCTTTCATTTTACCAACAACAAACGTTTTGAGAAACTTCTTTTGGTACCCTTTACTTCCCTTGTTGCCACTCTCATATCGAACGTTGATTGCTCCAAACATTTCCCCCACAACTCCGTTTTGCTCTTCCTTTGGCTCTTCTAAAACTCTTCAAACGTTTTCATACTTGACTGGAACTTTCAAAAGCCCATTTGTGGCGTCAGGGAGTTATCACGCAGCGCCATTTTATGCGCAATTTCATTCCGGGGAGACTTGGGCTTCTAGAGACCTTCCTTGACTCCTCGTGGAAGTTTGTTTCCAAGATTTTTCTTTTATTTACTTGCATTTCTGTTTCTTCTTTCTGAGAGTTTTATTTTTTTAACCAATTACTTAACTGTGTAAAGGATTCGTTTACAAAGGGTACAAGAGGTTAACGAAAAGGTTTTCGAAACGCAAAATAGGAAATACTGAATTATCTGTAATATCTGTGACATTTGGTAGCCCACCTTTTATGCTTCACGTTTATTTCAGATATATCTTGATAGTCATTTTGATGGCTGCCAGGATTCTGCAAAAAACAAGAATTTAATTCACTATTGAAAGGAATTTGATTTATCTTTAAAAAGAAGTTTCGTCAGTTCGCTGTGGTTTAACAGTACAATATTAGACAATGGCCGAGTCATGCTTGGGCACAAAAAGGTTTCATATTTTTAGATATGAAATCATAGAGCTTGATTTTCCTGATCTGAATAATTATATTTTGGGCTCAGAAAACTTACGTTCTTAACATACATTTGAATCTATAATTAAACACTAAGGTTCTGGAAAAGCAACTGAAAGAACCTTTTGCGAGTAACTCATCATATTTGAGCATGATTTAGAAGGTGAAGTTCCAAGTACTTCTCAAGTACTTAAAAAAGTATCTTTAAGAAATTTGAATTGAATTGAACTGAATTGAATTGAATACAGAATTTAGGCCAAAGGCTAAGCACTGGGACCTATGAGGTCATTCATCGCTGAAACGGAAACTGACAGTAAAAGGGGTTGAAAGGTGTAACAGGAGGAAAACCTCGCAGTTGCACTATGAATCAATTGTTAGGAGGGGATGGAAAGTAAGACGGAAGAAAGAGAATATGAAAGGAAGTACAGTAAAAATGAACGAAAGGGGTTGCAGCTAGGGGCCGAAGGCACGCCGCAAAAAAACCTTAAGTAATGCCTATAGTGCACCGCTTGAGGTGCACTGACGGCAGTACCACCCTGCAGGGTGTAAGAATATTGAGCAGTAGTTTATAGGAGGTCTAACAGGGTTGGGTTTAGTGCCTCAAGTGTGTCGTGTGTCGTGAAAAAGGTATGAGTGTTAACCCTGTATGTCCAGCCTTCTTATTTTGTACGGCCTTGGTTTTGGTATAGTGTAGAAGGTTCCATTATTCCTTTCTGGGTAATGTTCAGTTTCCTTCTTTACAGTATATATAAAAAATCCATTTGTTAAAACCTTTGACCGCACTCGAACGCAAGGTCTATGCTTGCGGTATTCTTAAAAAAATGTTAGCCTAGGTCTGTCATTCAACTGTGACATTTCAAGTCATGGCATAAACAAGAAGACACTTGAAGCATCCTTCTCCATCTACTCGCTGATGTATACATCCGACGCCCTTCCTCAGTTGAGATCTTTAAAGCTAAGGCGTTATTTCATTCAGGATTTCATTGAGGATTCTTCTCGCGTTTGTGAAATGAGAAATTCTATCCGAAGCGGATGTTAGTGAATAAAAGAATGTGGAATTGCCATAGCGTTTCGGCTTGTTTTGTTCATTTTGCTTTTGAGGGGACTTTCTGTGGCATTATGAACCCAGTTTATAGTGTGGGCGAACATACCTGCTTTAAGAAATGAGACAGTGAAAATTCTTGACAAGAATAGCTTTGGGTGTCTGCCACCGCCAACAAAGTGTATCAATCGTCTTTTGTTTTTCGCTGTGACCAAACGTCATTAGTTTTGCTTACGCCATACGATTTCAAGCCTTCTAGTGACCCACTGCCGCATTACCAAACTGCTAAGGTTTGTTGTATGCTTAGATATGTTTCCCTTTGAAGGTAGGAGCTTCAGGTATACTTGTAACCCTCCAATTTTCTCTCGGCTGGGACCACCAAGTACGAACACGCGAAAGTGACACTTCATAATTCTATTTTTTTTATTTGTTTTATTCTTGTAAACAATCCTGTACTGCGGACTTGTATATTATTTTTTATTCCAGACCACTTAAGTGAGCTTTTGATACATTCATTGGTATTTATCCTATAATGGAACACAATATGCAAAGCGTTTGTTTGTTAACTCTCAGTTAGGCTAAACTCCCAACGTTTTTTAACGGTCAGCAAATGACCATTTTCATAAGTGAATCGCAAACAATTAAGGCGTTTTGCTTGACATATTTTGTGAAAACGTTATATGATGATTTCCATTTGCAGAAAGGATTGTTTTCCTTTTCTCGAATACTCTTTGTGATGACCTTTTTTGTGACTCCGGTACAAAAACATGGTTCCCTTCAGTTACTCCTTAGTCAATGATCCCCACCTCGCTCTCCAGCCACAACCCTGTCTGTATAACCCCCAAACCCCTTCATGCCCTGTCAAGCCTCTTTCTGTGACCTGTGTGTGTGTGTGTGTGCTGTGAGACCGAAGGGGAAGTTAAGAAGGAAATCTAATTGGAGGAATGAAAAAGCCAACAGGTGGAAGGATTTAATGGAGGGTTAATTTCGCGAGTGGATTTGCACTCACGTCATCGACTTCTCATTACTAATTCTTATCAGATCATTAGTGCTTGATAGAAGGACCTTGTCGAGCTAATTGTCCCCAAAGCTGAGAGAGAGAGAGAGAGAGAGAGAGAGAGAGAGAGAGAGAGAGAGTGAAACTTCAAGAAGCTTATGTTGAAAGGAGGCATTGATAGTTTTTGCTTTATTTCTTTAACCAAAAGTATGATATTTATGTCCTAACATATGTGCGTTTAGTAAATCAGACCCACATTTTGGTCCGATTTACTTCTCCGTAGCATTTGTCATCAACACCGTTTTTCAGTGTCAGACCACTTGTTCTTCCAAATTAAAATGTTGCAGTTGTTTGTTCAGAAGTAAGTATACCTTAGTTTAACCAGACCACTGAGCTGATTAACAGCTCTCCTAGGGCTGGCCCGAAGAATTAGATTTATTTTACGTAGCTATGAACCAGTTGGTCGCCTAGCAACGGGACCTACAGCTTACTGTGGAATCCGAACCACTTTATACCGAGAAATTAATTTCTATCACCAGAAATAAATTCCTCTTATTCTTCACTGGCCGGTCGGGGATTCGAAGTCGCGGCCAGCAGAGTTCTAGCTGAGAACGGAACCCACTCTCCCGACGAAGAACTTGTTTGTCCAGAAATATTTACATCATACCAACAAGAATTCTTTACATATTATTCAATCCGTTTTAGGTAACAGGTGAGGAACATAAAACTTCTTTTTTTAACAGTTATAGACGACATGTTAGCGTTTATGTTCTCGTCTCAGAGAGAAAAAAAGTTTCCTGTATATAAAAATCTTTTTTTTATCCTCTAATTTTTAGTAGAGTCTCAAAGGGGTCGATTTTTTAATAGTCTCAAAGAGGTCGCTAATAGTAATTAAATAATAAGCAAATATTATTCTTGTCAAGTGGCAAGGACGCTCTTTAACGTCAAGTAAGGTTCTCTTAGCTTTTATGGGAGCTTAAATATTACAAATAGACAGAGAGAGAGAGAGAGAGAGAGAGAGAGAGAGAGAGAGAGAGAGAGAGAGAGAGAGACCTCCGTCAGAAGTTGAGTATTGTTTGACATCCACTTTGGATAAAGAGCAACACTAATAAGGTGCCGAAAGGTCAAAGCAAGAAAATGCCTCCCGGAGAGATCAGGAGTTCGCTCTTTTTATTCATTAGGTTCAGACGCCAGCTGCGGTGTTGGTCTGTCGGTTCTAAAGGGGATGGGGAAGCGCGGACTTCATTTGCTTCTGCTGGTCTTGGTGTTTGCTGCAGGTCAGAATTAAAGAGAAAATAGAAATATATACAAGAATTTTTTAGATAAAACGATGTGTCACCATTACCTTACTGTCATATATATATATATATATATATATATATATATATATATATATATATATATATATATATATATATATATATATATATAAAATGTATAATATGTTTGTGTGTTTGTGTTTGAGCGCATGTCCGTGCGTGCGTCCACGTTTTATGGCAGTGTTTGTCTGTCTGTAATCCTGTCAACATATATTTACGAATATTGTTACGGCTCTCTCTTTTGTCTGTCTGTAATCCTGTCAACATATATTTAGCTCTCTCTCTTCTCTCTCTCTCTCTCTCTCTCTCTCTCTCTCTCTCTCTCTCTCTCTCTCTCTCTTTTGTCTGTCTGTAATCCTGTCAACATATATTTACGAATATTGTTCTCTCTCTCTCTCTCTCTCTCTCTCTCTCTCTCTCTCTCTCTCTCTTTCCGAGATGAAGGCGAGATCTGTCTTTGGAAAATAATTTTCATATCTGGTGAGGATTGAAAAGTCGTGTTTGTCGAAAAAGGAGATTCTCGTTTGGGATGAAAGGTAGAAAACTTTTATTTTTTTTTTTAGTTACGAGGAACGTTTTCCGGAACTGAGGCAAAAAAAAAAAAAAAATTTCTGTTGGGAATGGGAACAAAAGAAATCTGATTTGAAGGAGTCTGCATCTTTGAGGCCGCACAAGTTATAAAGATTAATATTTTTTTGAGATTGGGAGATTTTTTTTTACATCACACTACCTTTTATATAATAAATGTTGGTCTTCATGTTTTAAACATTTAGATTTCATTTTCAAAACTGCATAAGGAAGAAATCGATTCATGTGGAATGTAAAGTAAAACGAAAGGATACTTTAAACGAGGTTTTAAGTTTTGATTGAAATTTAAAGTTTAATTTTTTTTTACATCACACTACTTTTATATAATAAATGTTGGTCTTCATGTTTTAAACATTTAGATTTCATTTTCAAAACTGCATAAGGAAGAAATCGATTCATGTAGAATGTAAAGTAAAAAGAAAGGATACTTTAAACGAGGTTTTAAGTTTTGATTGAAATTTAAAGTTGAATCGGTTAATTAGAGGAATCTGTTTACATTTCGTTGTGACTTGAAGATATTCTGTTGCGCGAGTTTCAAGGGAAATGGTTCTCCCCTTCTCTCCCTTTCATTAGATAGTTTTATTTCAAAAATAAACAAATTGTGATGCCGGATCTTGGAATCCGCACTTGTAGCCAGTAATTTTAGAAGAAAAAGCGATGGTAAGTTCGTGGACTTAGTGTTTCAAACATGATTCAGTATTTCAAACATGGTTGACCTTCCAACTCTTGCGCTGTGAATCATTAGACTACTGAGGCCTCTTGCAAGATCCTTACCATTGATTTTTAGTTTTCTGTAAAAGAAAAATATTATGCCGGCATTGTCTGTCCGTCCGCACTTTTTCTGTCCGCCCTCAGATCTTAGAAACTACCGAGGCTAGAGGGCTACAAATTGGTATGTTGATCATCCACCCTCCAATCATCAACCATACCAAATTGCAGCCCTCTACCTCAGTAGTTTTTATTTTATTAAAGGTTAAAGTCAGCCACAATCATGCTTCTGGCAACAATATACGACATGCCAACACCTGCCCGTGGTTAAAGTTTCATGGGCCGCGGCTCATACAGCATTATACCGAGACCACCGGAAGATAGATCTATTTTCGGTGGCCTTAATTATACGCTGTAGCGGCTGTACAGAAAATTCGATTGTGCCGAAGAAACTTCGGCTCATTTTTTGATTATTGTATCTGAAGTTGTTGACTCCCATGCTCATGTCACGATAGGTAGGCACCTACCTGTACATGTGTGTGCGCGCGCGAGCGCGTTTTGCAACTGGGCTTCAGACATATCGATTCCAAAGTGAAGAAAGATTTTTTGAAATGTTAAGAGTATCTCTTTTAATTACCTGAAATAATAATCATCGCTGATTTTTAATTGTCATTTATTTTTGTTTTTATTTCAGGTAAGTGCTGATGCATCTCTGGTTCTGCCTGGGACAGTATTGATGCAAGTATTTTGGTATTTTTACGTGTTTAATAAGTAGTCAAATAGCTATACAGAGCATCAGATGACTTCATTTTTTACTAAGCAACGGTTTTGTTCCACGTTTAATTGTTTTAATCTTTTCTGAAGTCAGTGTTTTGGTGCTTACTCCCAGATTGCTGTTTTGGTTAAATCAGTTTCTACTGGTTTTACAAGTTTTAATCGTTTATGCGACTTGAAAAATCGAGGTTTATTGTTTTTTCACCTTTCCATGTTTTTAAACTATATTTCTTCATGTTTATTCCCCGATTTTGTTTGTAAAAGTATAGAGTTATTTTTTCTTGTTTATTCCGCGTTTCCCAGTTATTCTTGTTTATTCTTGGTTCTCTGTTCTTATAGCCTTGGCGAAGGGAAACGTCTTGTATGGGGAAATGTATTTTCATTTTTATTCTGAGTACTCAAAAGTGTAAGATTATTCAATCTATTCTTATTTTATCTTAATGTGGCCGTGCGATAAAAGGCCGTTTCCTATGAGTTGATTTTTTTTCTTTGCCTATTCATTGTTTCATTTTTTTTGAACGGTTTATGATTTTTTATATATTTTTATTCCCTATTTTCTTGTCATATAGCCTTGGCGAATATCCCCTCCTCCTCCTCCTCCTCCTCCTCCTCTCTTCCTCCTCCTTTCTCCCCATTGTCCTCAAGACCTCACCAACTGGGAAATTGTCGTTGTCCTCTTAGCCTCCTGCCTACCTCAACAGCAGCATTGGAGAGAGAGAGAGAGAGAGAGAGAGAGAGAGAGAGAATCCCCTTGTCTTAAAGAACATTCACATATGTAAGAGATCATGCACCTGATACTGAAGCTGTTCAAATCCTCACCATGATTGGCCCAGTTCGTCCCCGGGAGAAATTGGGTTGTCGTCAACGCTCAGCTCCCCTTGAACTTAGCCTGACCCATAACAATTTTCTGTACGTCATCTAAACAGCAGCATTGGAGAAGAGAGAGAGAGATATATATATATATATATATATATATAATATATATATATATATATATATATATATATATATATATATATATATATATATATATATAGAGAGATATAGAGAGGAGAAGGAGTAAGAATCAGAACTCCATGAAGAGACAGAAGAGCAACACTCTATTTTTCTACCCTAAAAGAACAGAATTCTCATTCTCAAATGCAATTAGATCATCAGCACCTGATACTGAAAGCTGTTAAAATCACTCGGGAGTTAGGCCTATTCCTAACAAAAGATTTAGTAGCTGAAAATATCCAAACTCACGTTGCCTTCCATATTTAACCATGTTATTCGCACTTTAGTGGCACAATTCCGGAAGAATACTGTTCGTAACTCCCAAAATTTTTGCAAAACACTTAATGATATTAGCCAAGCTCTGCAAATAATTGAACATATAAGAATAGAATTAAACTCAGTTGTTCATAGATTGAAAATCATTAAAAATCACAACAATTTTCTGTACGTCATCGCTAAACAGCTGGAAGATGTTGCAGTTGAGGAAGCCTTTAAGTGCAACTCAAATTTAATTTATACATAACACTTATCAGTTTGAGGAATCAAACTATTTGTTGAAACAAAGATTTTTACCTCGAGTCTCTATATCCATCTGATATATTGCCATCACATCTTAAAGCATTGAAGCTATGAAATATATAAAATATATATAATATATATATATATATATATATATATATATATATATATATATATATATATATATATATATATATATATATATATATATATATATATATATATATTTATTATAGAAAGGTATAGATATAAATATAAAATGTGTGTTTGTTTGCGTGTTCGTTTCTGCTTAGTGAAGTTTTCTGCCTCATAAATGATTAAATCTGCATTTATAAGTCTATTTTCTGATTTCGAATTAATAAGGTTCTTTGGCTGAAAGTTCCTTGTTCTTGCCTTATTAAAACGATTCTCGCCTTGGGCCTAGGCGTTCAACACAGGCGTATGTGCGTATCTCTCTCGTCTTGCCTTGCATTTCATACGGAACCAATAATTATCTACAGTGATTTTTCATTACATATGTTACAAGCAGATAGCGAAACCAGGCCTTTCACTAACTGCCTGGAAATTTCAGGCAGGTAGCGTAATGCACTTAGGGACATTTGATCCCCCAGGGAGTAGTATTAAACACGGCAAAATACATTTAACCCCCCGGGGGCTAGTACTAAACACACGGCGAAACAGTGTAGGCGAGTCACTGTTTCTCCGTGTTTAGCACTAGCCCCTGAGGGCATCAAATGTCCCTAAGTGCATTTCGCTCTCTGGATGAAATTTCAGGCAGTTCGCGAAATGCCTGGTTTCGCTATCTGCCTGTTACATATACATGTCGTTAGTGATTTTCTTTTATGGAATGCTGTGTGATTTTATTAAATAACTAAGCGTACTTGTCTCTGTATTGCTGGAAGAGAGTAATAATTACTGTTTGACCTTAAAGGCTCGTGGCAACATTTTTGCTGCTAATTAATATTTTCGGTGCAGGGAACGAATATAATGTACCCTTAAAAATGTAAATATGATTCCATACTCCCTGTCGGTTCCTAATTAATTTTGGCTTCATCTGTGTCAGTGTGTGTGTGTGTGTGTGTGCGTGAGAGAGAGAGAGAGAGAGAGAGAGAGAGAGAGAGAGAGAGAGAGATGGTGTAGGGTGTTCGTTGTATTTTTTATTAAATTTTTTTAAGGAACATTCAAAGATAATCAAGTATTAAATAATTTAATATGCAGTATTATTAAAAGCCCCAAAGGATATGTATAAAATGTCATTCATTGTGAATTTCCAGTCCAGGTTCTCACTGTCTCTTGTAAAGGGAGTGAATTACCATACATTTTAAATGTTTCATTCGTGTTTAGAATTACTTAAGCAAAGGCAGTTGTATTGACAATATAACTGTGTAATGTTACAGTAAATATATGTAATATATCGAGTTGGAGACATGAGGAAGCGTTGGGTTACGTCATTTCTTGGAAAGCTGACCGCCAGTGAATGCCAGACAATACGTTATTAACATGCGTCAAAACCTTCCCGGTCGGTAAATTTAAGCAACATTGGGTCTGGTTAGTATTTGGTTAGGTGCCTGTGCATGAATGGTAGCCACCGTTAGTAAAATAAAAAGTCTCTTAACATTTGAAATTCTAGGCTGACCATAGGAGTGTGTTGGGAGTAGCAGTATGAGAGACAGTTCTACTCATTCAAGGTAGTTCAAAGCCTAATGAGGAAACCGGTTTAGAACAATCGTTTATTATCTGTGTTCAATGACAGATGGCACTGTTGGAAAGGGGGATATTGGGGGATGTTGGGTTACCAGGGTAGAGCGAGGAAGAATAGTGGACGAAAATCAGCCCTTTACCGGGTAGCAGATTCCTGAGATGTGTTGCACCAGCCCTTTTTTTTTTTTTTTTTTTTTTTTTTTTTTTTTTTGCCATGCCCGGAGGTTAGTTAGGTAGGTTAGGTTAAGTTTGATTAGATTAGATTAGATCAAATTAGATTAAATTAGACTGGTATCCCTGTAGTAAGATTATATTAGATTAGGTTAGATTAGAACTGGTAATCCATTAGTAATGTGGGTGTGGGAAACATAATGAGGTTGTTTTCTAGAAAATTCTATGGTTACTTTTTTAAGATAAGGCGTCCCGCTTTTTTTCAGGGAAAGGTTACATCTCGGGGAAATGCTACCGGGCATAATCTGCCGAATGAGCTGCCGCAGATCATCATCAGTTTCTGTCACGTCTTTTACTATCGTTTGCCATTTCATTCCAGTCACACAAGGGCATCAGTGGTCCCCCCCTCTCCCCCTACCCCCTCAAACCTCCCATCATCCAGGACGAACATCCTCCCTCCGTTCCCCACAGACAGGGACCGTAGTGGGATAGTGCTGTCAGTGCATCTCACGCGGTGCAATGTAGCCATTATTTAAGGTTCTTTGCAGCATCCCCTCGACCTATAGCTGCGACCACGTTCATTCCCTTTAATGTACCGCCATTCATATTTTCATTCTTACATCTTACTTTCCACCCTCTCCTAACAAGTGTTTCATGGTGCAACTATTTCTCTTTCAGCGCTGAATGACCTCATAAGTTCCAGCCTAAATTTTGTATTGCGTTCCATTTCACTCCCACACACAAGAAAATCTCTCCCTTCCAGCTTCCAGGACCAACATCCTCCTCCCGTTCCCTACACCAAGAACACTCTCTCTCGAAGTGTCCACAAATCAGCCGTTGCCGGACGTGTTCTATTTCCACCCATCAGTATCTGCCCCAGTCTCCTGCAACTCACTTGGGCTGCGTCACTAAATCCAGGCTTCCCACAGCCCCTTCACGCTCACCGCGACCACATTTAATCAGCAGTTGAGGGGACCCCGTTCTGTTTCTGCAATTAGCGTCGTCGGTGCCTCAGTTTCTTCCATCAATCGTCCCGTTTACGAATATTCTTCCTCTTACTTTTTAGCTTTAGAGTAGTTCATGATTTTTACGGCTTTAATAGTTTCTGAAATAAAAACGAAAAAATTTTATTTTCATTTTTTTATTTTAATGGCTTCTAAAATGTGTTTCATTTTTCCAGATCTGAATGTTTCCTATTATATAGAAAATCAGCTTTCCATAACATTTCATTTTTCCTTGCATTTAACGGTTTATAAAACCCAGTCTTCCTGTGTAGTTCACGTTTTGGTTGCTAATAGTCTATAAAATATACTGCTAATAGTATTCCAAGATTTTCTCATTATCAAAATCTTTAACAAAAAAAAAACAATTATTTGTTTATTCTCAGGTGACCTGTGTGGGAAAGTGAATTGTTCATGATTTTTCCCAGTGGGCAGTTAGCAAGGAGATTGAAATGTATTCCTGTGTTTAATCTCATTTTTCTTTCGACATTGCCCTAAGTAGAAACACAGTCACTTAGAAAACGAATTTCATCATGCTATTCTTTGTTATTGTGATATAAATGGTTTGCAGAATTCACGTTCATCTGTATTCGCAGTTTTCTTTTAGTTTACTATGGGAGAATGACGATCCTCTCTCTCTCTCTCTCTCTCTCTCTCTCTCTCTCTCTCTCTCTCTCTCTCTCATTAAGATCAAATTTTCATATTGGATGTACGTTCTTCCGCTTTAATAGGGTATGCAATATCTGTGTTTAGGTATCCCAAGTTTTTTGTCATAGAACCTTTTCGCGTATATGGGGCCTCCTCCTCCTCCTCCTCCTCCTCCTCCTCCTCTTGGCATCTTTTCAGGAAAGTCGTTCGCTAATCTGCTTCCTTTTTCCTCCCCATTGTCTTCTATTCCCTCGTGTCAAAGACCCCATCATGATTGGCTTGTCAATCCCCGGGAGATATTGGGTTGCGGTAAAAGAGAAAGACGGACACAGTAGAATATAAAGCAAAGTTTTAACAGACGCTAAGAGAAAGACGGACAGTTTTTGTTTTGTAGAAGAAAATTTGTCAATGAGGAAATGGGAAATGAGAGAGAGAGAGAGAGAGAGAGAGAGAGAGAGAGAGAGAGAGAGAGAGAATCAGAAAGAAGAATGGAAAGAGACTGGCAGAACAATAAAAACTGTTATGAAACTTAAAGAAATAAGACAAATTTGAAACCACAAACTGCAATTTTACAAAAACAAATATAGGAAAAAGTGCAGTACACAGCAGAAAAATGATTTTATTTTCATCAAGACTCACTGTTAACACCTGTATCCAAGTAATTTCTTAAAGTTACTTTCACAGTGATTCAACAACCAGCACAGGACAAGCAAAACCAGAAGGGTCAAACAAACAGTGAGTTAAATTGACTATAGTCGACGCATTTTAAGAATCTCACTCGGCCACGCCCCCTTCCCCTGGCACCATAGATAATGCATGACATTATCGCACCGCACTCGCAGACGATTTCAGTTGCTGCTTGGCTATGACACTGAACACATGAAAGGTCGTTCATCCTAGTAGACCCCAGAGAGAAGCAACCCCCTCCCTCCACCCATCCGGAGACGGGAAGGAGGAGAGACTGATAAGAACAGGCTGCCAGCCGTATAAGTAATATCTGAAAGAGGGGAGGTGGTTAGGATAGGTTGGCGGAGGGGGGGTGGTTAGGGAGGATGTGGGCGTGGCCGAGTGATTTTCTTAAAAAATGTCGACTATAGTGTTTCGTAGCTATATTTTGTTTTCCCTCGTAAATCCTTTTAACTTAAAATGACTCTGTAAACAGTATGAAAAGAATTACGTAAGTGCAGGTGTAGAGAGAAGAGCAGATGGTATACTCAAGTTTTTATTTTTTTTTTCTAATCTATGTACAAACGTCAGCAACATGATGAAAGGGTTTATTCTTTATCTGTGCACTGAAGTCAGCGATAAGTATGAATGAGGCAGGGAATACTGAAGGAAAACTTTCTTTCGAATTTGTTCTGCTTTTTCAGGATAATTCCTGACATTGGACACGCGATCGTGGTCAAATTACACAAATTTAGTCAAGACAGCAAATATGATAGCGCCCTGGTAAAGGTAAGTTTTGCTCGGTGCGATTATCGCTCAGTGATGATCAGGTCCGTCAGTCGTTCAAAGCAAAACAGCCCAATTAAAAACAAGCAAATCAGTGCTCTAAAACTCGTTTGACGATCATCGTTAATCCATGAACGATCATTGTTGAGCGATAATCGCTCCGAGCAAAACCTGCCTTAAAGAAGGGACGATAACCTCCTCTTTTATCTGACCTCGGGGCCATTATGTCTGTATTAAATGAATTGGCAAAATTTTGGGGAAAGTCATAAGTATACCTTAGTTTACCCAGACTACTGAGCTGATTAACAGCTCTCCTAGGGCTGGCCCGAAGGATTAAACTTATTTGCGAGGCTGAGAACCATTTGGTTACCTAGCAACGGGACCTACAGCTTATTGTGGAATCCGGACCACATTACAGCGAGAAATGAATTTCTATCATCAGAAATAAATTCTTCTAATTCTTCATTGCCCGGCCGGAGACTCGAACTCGGGCCTAGCAGAATGCTAGCCGAGAACTCTACCGACTCGTCCGAGGAACTAGGGGAAACTCTGATATGCGGGTAATTGAAAATGTATAGGCCATCTTTCCTAAATATGTTAGAGTGTGTGTAATTTTATTTTCACGCTGATAGCAGAAAGAGAACGCGATAAAAATCACGTTTTCTTAAAAGACGTGGAAAAGTGTTCTCATTTTCGTTGTGCAAAGAAGTGAATTACTTTATGTCCATTCTTATTTCCTAAATTGAAAAACAATGAAAACTCGAGTGAACATTCACAGCTCTCTCTCTCTCTCTCTCTCTCTCTCTCTCTCTCTCTCTCTCTCTCTCTCTCTCTCTCTCTCTCTCTTGGCGTCGAGCTGTTTCATCATGGAATCTGGGGATTTTACGATATTACGGCCTTTTGAAAACTGTAATTGGATCACAGATTAATTAATTATCCGTATTAAAAATTTTGGATGCCATTAACTGGAATATCTCATAGTACGACGATTCCCTTGCTGCCTGAGAGAGAGAGAGAGAGAGAGAGAGAGAGAGAGAGAGAGAGAGAGAGAGAGAGCGCTGTAACTTACAGCACATTCAAGAATGATTAATTTAGATCAAAACTTGAATATATATACCGTTTGGCGCCATCCCCTTCAAAGAGGATAAGTTGTATTGTACAAATATTATATATATATATATATATATATATATATATATATATATATATATATATATATATACATATATATATATATAATGTATATATATACATTAATATATATATGTATATGTGTGTGAGTTTTGTGTGTATGTATGTATGTATGTATGTATTTATATATGGAGGAGTGGCTTAGACTTGTATGGGAAGTTCCCAGTACCAGAAAAGAGCCATTCTGCAAAACCAGGGACCCCTTCCTCCCCCCTGGAATCCTCAGAGGAGTGCCAGTGATTATGATTTGACGTAGTTTTATATTGACAAGAGACCCACACTTTGCATCCCGAGATTCTTTGAAGACCCTGATTTCATTCTATTAGCCGTCACAGCCCACATCGAAAGCTGTAAGTCTCATGCTCCACTGCCGCACCCGGTTTAGCTGCCAAGGTCGGCAGCCATCCCAGAGCCTCTCGCTACCGCGTGGTCGTGAATACCCGACATTACCTAAACCACGTGTTCCGGGTCGCCTCCTTTTCTGTCCGTAAAATGAAACACTTAAGCAAGCTGTTGATTATTTTTTAATAGTTTTCCTTCTCTTGACATTTGCTACCCGCTGATATTGGGAACAGATTGTATGGTAGAATGAAAATAAGTAGTATGATTATTAAAACGGGTTGAAGTGAAATTGAAAGTAAAAACAAAGGAAAAAAATAAATAGTAGTGGCTTGTGTCTGTGTCATGTGAAGCGTCAGCCGAATACAAATAAAGAGCTTTCATCAGATAAATTTTGTTACAAGTTGAAGTTGAGTGACAATAAAAAAAGTTGTTGGAGGTTTTGGGGAAAAGTGCTCTGGACGGTTAGATTGTGTTTGTTAAAGGCCGCCCAGTCACGCTGGAATTTATGGAACGAATGTTGTTGATATTTTTTTCAACATTAATAATATTGTACAAAAAATATTTCTTAGGTAATGTATTAAATTACTGTCATAATGTTACCTGCATTAGGACATATTATACCTATTACGAGGCCACTAGTAGTTTTGCTTAGTTCCCTATCGAACGTTAAGAAATGATTGAAATTCATTTTCACCGTCAAAATTGCATTTGATTTATTCGTTAATTAGTGCGTAGAAGATTTTTGTCCATTGTCATTAGTAACTGTATAAAGAAATTAGCTGTATTCTCTCTCTCTCTCTCTTCTCTCTCTCTCTCTCTCTCTCTCTCTCTCTCTCTCTCTCTCTCTCTCTCAGCGTCCAGCTGTTTCATAATAAAATTTGCGATTTTATGACATTACGGCCTTGTGAACTCTTCAGTTAGATCATAGATTAACTGTTTATCCTTACTAAAAGTGTTAGAATGCCATTAACTCTTCGGCCCCCAGCTGCACCTACTTTATAGCCTTTTACCGTACCCCCATTCCCGCTTTCTTTCTTCAGTCTTGCTTTCCAACCTCTTTAACTAGTGCTTCTTAGTGGAAATGGTCGGTTTTCTTCCAGATCCGTCTTTAAATCTCTGTACTTTTATCTCCTTTATTTTCTGGATATCTTTAGCTTCTGTACAACCACTTCAGCTCCCTCCTTGTAATTGTCTGAAGCTCTGAATGGAGCTAAGAAAGTACCCTATATATATATATATATATATATATATATATATATATATATATATATATATATATATATATGTGTGTGTGTGTGTGTGTGTGTGTGTGTGTGTGTGTGTGTGTGTGTTTGGCGTGACAGCGTAAATTTCATAAAGTCAAACTTCGTCACTCACTTGTATCTCCCATTCACTCTTTTGCTGAGGCCCTCCTTTCAAATAGCTCTTTCACTCCATCGCCCCATACCCCATATTATGTCTTTCTTTCCTACTCCCTGCTACATTTCCGAATAACGTGATCCTTTTCTTCTAATTCCTCTTCCGTATTCTTCTTAGCATTCACACTTTCCCATCTCCATCCTTTTCGACATATCTTATTCTTTCCCCTATTCCCCTTCCTTCGGACTCCCGTACCACGATGCTCACCCAACCTAACCTTTCTTGCTATCTATCCTTCCTCTACCTCTTCTTCTCACTTACCTTCTCTCCATCACCCCCTTCCCAGTATTAGGCTTGACAGACGGCCGAGAGAGAGAGGCAACTGTAACCCTACGGTTCTTTTCCTTGCAGTTCATTAAAAGCTAATTTGAGGGGAAACTGTTGGGGAAAAAGTTGGAGGTGAAACATATGAAGCAACTCTGGCAAGATTAGTAGGTAGAGGGGAGGGAGGGGAGGTAGTAAGGGGACTGATAAAACTGCCAGAGAGTGAGTGACAGGAGAAGAGAATAGTGAGTAGACAGGGGTTGGGTGGGGAAAGGGGAAGGGGATAAGAGGAAGGGGCCAGACGAAAATAGCTACAACAGGACCATAGCGGTGGGGGGAGGATGCCCGAGAAGATTGATAAGCTGTTTGGTGTCAGCGCAAGAGGAAAGAAAGGGTCCGTCAAAAAATGTCAGGACTAGAAATGTGGACGAAGTGTCCTCAGGACTCTGTTTAATAGAAATAAAACAGAAGCTAATATGTAATGAATTTTCTTTTACCGATAGAGCGAAGATCTGTTCGAGGCCTTCCTATTATTATATATTATTATTACTTCAGTAGATGAACCCTATTCACATGGAACAAACACACAGGGACTTGAAATTCAAGCTTCCAAAGAATGTCAGGTTTCAACCTCCCACCGCAGACCCCACGCTGCAGAAGTAACTGATCATGATACATGAGCTGGTGACTGTTCATCGCCCTTGGGGATGCCACGATACTAACCGCTATACCAGCATCATATAGTGGGAATACTCCGACTGAACCGTAGTCTTTGAGAACGTCTATTATCTTTTTCTTAATTTCTTCACCTCCGGCACACCACTGTCTGCGTGTAGCTTGAACGTTTTTAAACACTTTCTTAAATAAGTAGAAGGGTCACTTAACCCATCTTTGATGCTGCAACCGCTGAACTAGAAGATGTGTTCCCTAGAAAATAACACTTGTATTCATGGCAATTGCTCCTCAATTATAATACTTGTATTTCTCAGATTGGATACAATAAAAAAATGATTAAACTTTAGCTCTGTCACATTAATAAACAATCGAAGTAAAAATATTCGTAAGTTCTTGATACAAAATAATTTAAAAGAAAATGTTATCTCGACTGTCTTTTTCCAGGGTCCAAATTTAGCACTTCAGAATTCCTTCGATAAGCCTTTCAGTCTCGTCTCTCGAATTTGTTTTTCTCTCGCCATCCTTGTTTATCGAACAAATGTTTTCCTCTCTACGCCCTTTGCAAATATCGAAAAACATATCCATATCGCTGAGAATGTTGGCATCAAATTCTTTGGACACGTCTCTGTAACTAGGTGGCGTCCTTCTATTGTTTTTCGTTTCCTTTCCTTTGCATCCTTTTTATTGTTCCTTTCTTTTCTTTCCTTCTTTATTGACTTAATGAATTCTTTTGTTATTGTTATTATTCTCCTGCTTCTCTTATCTCTCCCGCTTCTCTTCTTTTCCTCATTTGAAAGAGGTATGCTCGTTTTGTCTCCCAGAATATCAGGCGTGAATTTTGCTTCCCGAATTAAAGGTGAGACGGAAGGAGTCTCTGGACACCGAATGGCTTTCACGCTGCTCAAAAAATGCTACCTTCCTCGCTCGGAGTTTTTTTTTAAAGTGATTTTCTGCTGTTTTTTTTTCACAATCCTCTTCCTTTTTTCCCTCCGCTTCATTTTTATCGCGTCCTCCTTTCTCACTTCCCTTATCTCTCTCTCTCTCTCTCTCTCTCTCTCTCTCTCTCTCTCTTTGCTCTCTCTCTCTTACACACACACACACACACACACACACATATATATATATATATATATATATATATATATATATATATATATATATATATATATATATATATATATATATTATATATATATATATATATATATATATATATATTATTATAATATATGTCTCTCTTATAAATATATAGAAATATATATTTAATATAATGTACACAACACACACACACATATATGTGTGATTATATATAGATTGAATAAATAGACTGACATAGATATAGATATAGATATAAAGACAGGCGCTTTTAAGGTGAAATTTTGTTTGTCTGAAAATGTGAGAAATGTAGGTAATTTGACAATTAATAAAAAAATTTAGCGACGGTGAAACGAAGGAAAAATGTACGGTAGTAGTTAATTCAAAGGTGTACAATTGTGTATGTATACCGAACATTTTATTGAGCTCTTCCTTATAAACACAAATTGTCCTCTCTAACTGAGGAAATTCTTTTTATCAGGTGTTATCAAAACATTGTGTCCACGGCAGTTGATAATACCCAGTTACTAATCGATAATCTATCTGTTATATTAATTTCCTTGATTGCCTTTCTGTGTCTGCATGCCTGTGTGTGCCCCTCCCCTCCCCCTTCCCCCTCCCCTTTCCTTCCTCTTCCCCTTCCCCTCCTCTTGACCTTTAGAATTTATGAAGTGTTAATTAACCTCATGTGGTAACTATGAACCACCTGCATTATGAGGATCACAGTAAATACTACTGTCATACAACTTCAATATTAATTACAATCAGGACTTTAGCAAGAAACTAGCAAATTTGAGCGATAGCAAGCATCAGCTAGCATTTTTTTTTTATTCTATGCATGTTTTTGAGATTATATTTCTGTCCTGAACTTTAGTCTCTTAAACTTGTAAAACTCGAGGTATTTTGGTTCAAAATCTAAACTATTGCAACGAGGCCTGAGGGATATTGCTTACCAGATGTCGTGAATGAAATAAGCTAATTCCAAAAGCGAGAACTTATACTTCCACCAGTACTGTTATCTGTCTGTTTATCTGTTTATCTTTTTTCCCGTCTGTTTTGATGAGAATAACTTTGCAGCTTTGTCAACAGGGTCTTGAGACTGTATTACATCAGGCACCTCGAAGATCCATCGTTTTTGTACACACAAAAGTATGCCTAGACAAGAGTTAGAAGTCTCCCTTACACTTTTATTTTCCTCTCTCTCTCTCTCTCTCTCTCTCTCTCTCTCTCTCTCTCTCTCTCTCTCTCTCTCTCTCTCTCTCTAAATTGTATGACGCTAATTTTGCAGGCTTGAAGACTTTCGGGTGATCGGAATGTTATGAAGACGGAGACTTAAGCAGAATGTGTTACCCTTCGGTTTTGTTAAAAAAAAAATGGGATGAGGCATAGTACATTAGAATATGACTCAGTTTATATATATATATATATACATATATATATATATATATATATATATATATATTTATATATATATATATATATATATATATATATATATATATATACCCTTCAGTTTACTAACTTGATTGATCGAGAGGGCCATTGATGCACCAGGTGTGCAACGACAAGTTCATTTGAAAAAAGCGTAATAAAATATAGCAATCCTCAACATGACATTAGAATCGATAAGTAAATTTCAGTATTGCTATTATCCAAGTTACCGAGTCCGGGAATATTATCTCAGTATCACCCCGTTCCTTCCTTTGACAGTAAAATGCTCATGAATACGTAATGGCAGGAAGTGGAATTCGCGATATTTCCATTGACCTTCATCACTGGTATTCGACAAATATTCACCAGCGAGAGAATGTGAAATCCTCGAGTCCTTGATCTTGCATTCCGAGAGGTCGCCTCAGGTAAAGAAGGGTAATGTATAAACACACTCCTTATACTCGTTTATAAATATACACATAATATTTATATATATATATATATATATATATATATATATATATATATATATATATATATATATATATATAATATATATATATAATATATATATACATATATGTATATTTATATATATATATATATGTGTGTGTGTATGCTTTAACACATTTAGCTATCATTTTAATGTAAATGTAAATGTGATTCATATACATTTGTTTAGCTTGAACTGCACTTCAAGGTTAAAGCCCAGTACTGATGATATCAGGGGTTGATCCACTTTATGTGACTCAACCTTTTTGGGCGTCCTGTATGCGTATCTTTTTTTTTTTTTTTTTTTGCTGCGCCTCTCACAGGATGGGAGGGGGTGTCCAATAAATTAGCCTCTCCCGAGGCCAAATCAAACTCCAAAATCCTTCCCATCCACTTCCATCCTCCTTTCCCGTTCGTTCACTTTCTCCTTTTTCAAGCCTATATAGCTTACGAGGGGATAAGTTATTAATATTTTTTCTTTACGTAGTAGAGGCATTGAGGCCAGCGTGAAAATTCTCGTAAGGCCAATGTTATAAGTAAAAAATCTGAATAAATTGTCTATATTTTTTCGTAATTTTATTTTATTTATTTATTTATTTATTTTTGTTTTATTTATTATTATTATTATTATTATTATTATTATTATTATTATTATTATTTATTTATTTATTTATTTATTTTTCCCCAAAAATTCTTAATTTTTTTTAAATCCTCGGGTAGATAAATTCGTTGAGCAGACCGTCCTACTGGACTGAACGTAATAAATAATTGACGCATTTTTGTACATCATTAGGAATCAGTTAGATGGACTTCATATTTACTTCCTCTGAAAATCAGCTTTATACATTATAGTCTGGATAAGTGTATCTTAACTTCAACAGTTTAAGGGCCTTAGTTAATAAAGTATAGTTTTTAAAACAACAAATAGGTATATAAAATATACAAAACAGAAAATATTTTGATTTTGTTGGGGGGAGGTGGGCGTTTGACTGGTGAGAGCAACGTACAGAAGGTTTGGTTTACTCTCTTGGTTCACTCTCTCTCTCTCTCTCTCTCTCTCTCTCTCTCTCTCTCTCTCTCTCTCTCTCTCTCTCTCTCTCAAAAGATGGCTTCCCAAGTCTACAGAATTTCTAATATCGGTACTATTGCTACAAGAAACGATTCCAGGAATCAAAAAAAAACTCCATGGTGGGGAACGAAGAAAAATAATTTCCTCAGAGAGAAGCCAAGGCAAAGAAATCTTTCGGAAGGTATTTCTAATTAGTTCGCCTCTCTCTCTCTCTCTCTCTCTCTCTCTCTCTCTCTCTCTCTCTCTCTCTCTCTCTCTCTCTCATACACACTGTTTCTATTTATGTCACCGTGTTCGTTTATGAAAAAAAATGGTTTTAGTCGTTTCACAATTGAAAAAAGTCAGTAATTTTAATGGGCATTTGTATTATTTGCTTTTCTTCATTTTATTCCGTCTTTTTTGCGTTAGAATTATTTTATCACTTACATTTTTACCTGTTTTACTGTCATGTATTGCAAGGGGGTCCATCTTGTTATATCCTCTCCCAAATATCGATAACCCCTTTCCTCCCTCTCTCCTTCCCTTCACCTGTGACCCTTTCCCACTAAGTATCCTCCCATCCCCAGCTTCCCCCAACCCCTGCTTCCCCGAATAATCGCCCCAATCCCTCAACCTAATCCCCAGTAAAGAGCCGGGTCCTCCATGGGGATGGAGAACTAAGGAGGTTGCAGTTCTCTAACCTCCTTGGGAGAGACAAATCCCACAACAAAGCCTCAGCGATCTCTGTCCCTCCCTTCCCACCTCTCCTCCCTTTTCTTATGCCCCCCACCTCTTCTTTAGTTCCTCTCCATCTCCTCCAACCCAGACCCGCTGCAGTAACCGTCAGGCACTTGTCTATGTATTACTTGAAGTATTTTCTCCGTGATTTTTTACTCTTGCTGTATTTTGATCAACTCTTTATATTAATCTCATGGTTTTTTAGCCTTGCTGTGTTTTGATCGGCTCTTTCAATTAATTTTCCTCAAACGATGATTTGTGCCACGACTGGTGATTGTGAAAATGATTTACTTGCATTTTTATCTATTTATTTATTTACTAATTTATTTTTCCTTTTCTAACAACTTATCTCTTCTTTCTGTATTTTCTATTAGCTTCTGCTACTTCTTTCAAATGAACACCATGTTCTTTGGCAGCTTGAATTTCAAGTCAGTGGCCTCTGTGGGCTTGTTCCATATGAATAAGGTTCAGCTTCTGAATAATTGCAATAATAATAATAATATTGACGCTTTGTACGGTATGATCTGCAGCTCACTGCGTGTTACGTTCCACCAACTTTTACTTCAGTTCCTCAGTAAACTCTGTTCTCTTTCCATCTGCATAGTTGTTATTTTTATTTAGAATTAGAACCAGGCGAATGTAAAGTTGTAAACGAAATTCGAAGGGAAACCAGTTCATTCCTGTTCTGTCTGAACGAAAATTTCAGTGCAACCGGTAAGTCCCTCGGAATTCACTGTAGTCATCACTGTAGTTTATATTTGCATATTTTATAAAACAAAAACTACATTTGTGTCGAAAAAGTAGATATTTTTCAGCGCATTTTAAAACTGAAATTAAAACCATAGTATGTCGAACGCGCGTAACACGCCTCTGATCTTTTTAAGCAACAAACGTTGTTCACCAGACATTTTTAGTTTCCCGCTAAAAGGGAAAAGATCTCAAGGAGAGGTGATAGAGTTAATTCGTTGAATACTGGAATGGGTCGCTCTTGTTTGTGGGGCAACGAATAGAAAGTATTTGAAGAGCGGCACAAGGAAAACGGAGTAGGGGTTTCTTGAGACTCGAGATGGTAAGTGTGCTCCCTTGTACGGTGCATTAGCCATAAATCTGAGGTAACCGTTAAGTCATCGGTGTCGGTCATGTTTATATTCTACTTAATTTTATAGGTACAGTATTCGACGAATTCATTTAGGTTATATTTATAATGCCATTTACAGACAAAAAACAGGTAGTCAGTCTCCTTACAGAAAATAAAAGCTGTCACACCACAGTTTACGAAAATAATGTTAGGCCTATGCAGTGAATTTAGGTTATTTGATTACTTTAGCGAGAACGATCCTGGTTGTACTCGATTTCGTGAGTAACATAAATTCCCCATAGGAATTTAGACAGGACATTAATTATTAGAATAAAAATCTCTGTCATAAATTATATAATACAATGAGAGGACTTACGAAACTGACATTGGTGGAAAGGGAGTTTAAGCAGAAAGGGAAGGAGAGATTTCGAGACACGGTGGCGAGCGAGTGCACTCCCCGCTGAATCTTGGAATGGGGTTCATGTGTAGTACTATTTCATTTTGTGTAGTACTATTTCATTTTCCCTTTTACCATCACTGATATTGGAGATGATATAACGGCAGGATACAAAGCAAATTTATTTGTAATCGTTGCAAGAGAGAGAGAAACGTCATATAGGTCTAGATATTTTACTGCTCCTAGTCTTCCACTTCGTTTCATGACAATTGTTTAGATAAAAATAAAATCACACGGTATATGAATTACTAATCTAGGGAGAGTGAATGTGCAACGTCATCTTTGAAAATTGACTCTCGTCAATACATTTAAGTATTGATAAATAGATAGGAGTATTTACATAATAATGCTTGCCGAAGGCACAGATGAAGTATAGAGCTTTACATAATACTACCTCCTTTTTCCCCTTGCGCTAAAATTCAATAAATATTTTCAGCAAATACAAAATAATTATAAGTATACCAGGGAGTCTAATACGACGAAGTTTATTGCATGCAGCCAAACAGCGTTACTTAACTTCTTTTTGTGAGAACTGCTGCTGAATGTTTACTTATAGTTTATTATTATTATTATTATTATTATTATTATTATTATTATTATTATTATTATTATTATTATTATTATTACTTAAACGCTTGACTCGAGTGATATTTGAGGTTTATATTACAATATTAAAAAGCCACGTGCGTTTCAGTGACAAAAATTACACATTATATACATATATATATATATATATATATATATATATATATATATATATATATATATATATAATGTGTGTGTGTGTGTGTGTGTGTGTTTACTCTGCATACAAATTGCCCATAAATCCTTGTGTTTTGCATGTCTAAACCCTGTATGGCCGCACTGCTGCTAAGGATGCATTTTTTTTTATATGACATAACTTTCAATATATACGATGCCAAAGCGCCTTATTTGACATGCAAACTCCACTCATGAGGCCAATGTGCAGAATAAGATCAAGGTCAAGTATGATATGAGGACAAGGTTCAAATAGGAATTGCCACCGGCGGGGCAATGAGGTTCTCAAGCACATCTTTGAATTTGCTCGTTTTGCGAGGTTGCGAAACTAGCCTTTCATTTTTTCAGATAATTTATCCGAGATAGCCTGAATCTGGTATTATTTCCTTGGTTGTTATTTGCTTTCTGCATGGGCATTTTGCTTACGAGGTACCAAAGCAAATCATTTGGTTTTTAGCTTCCTAATATTTATAACAGAGTTTGGATCGAGTACCTGTTGATAGTATCGTAATCTTGGAAAAGCCTAAAAAATATCAGCTAGCTAAACAAGGTTTTACAGAATTACCATATGCGGGAAAATTGGCAAAACAGAGTGGCGTTTAAGATACATAAAACAAATGAATGACACAACACCTGCAAGATATATATGTAATCATACAAAGCTACATCAGCCATAAAGACAATGCCCATGTCTTCTTTTTTTCATAATGATAATCTTCCATTTACTATACTACATTCTCTCTCTCTCTCTCTCTCTCTCTCTCTCTCTCTCTCTCTCTCTCTCTCTCTCTACGTTGCTGGGCCCACGAATCTTTTTTGACACCAGCTGACGCTAGTACCCATTCACAACTGCTTCGAACGAATGGTAACCTTTGACCGAGCCATAGTCCTAACCAATGCAAGCTCAGTAGCCGCGGAGGTTACAGTACCTGCATGCACACACGCAATATCTGTTTTTGTGCGGGTGTATGTGTGTCGGTCCCCGTGTATATGCATATGTAAGAAAGCTCGTTTTGTGTGTACTCGAAAGTTCCCTTATGCAAAGGTGAAAACAGTGTAAAGTCAACTAAAGAATGTTCTTGTTTAGCTTCTTCTTCTTGGGTGTTATCGTTAAGATAAGTATGTTACAGAATGAAGAAAATAAGGAGCATTTGAAGTTGTCCGCATCGCGCCTCCACAATTACCTTCTCTAGACTCATGACAAAGGGCTGGACAGGAGTGAGACAAGACATGCAAACTTTGATACGTCTCTCTCTCTCTCTCTCTCTCTCTCTCTCTCTCTCTCTCTCTCTCTCTCTCTCTCTCTCATAACTGACCCCGAATAAGGTTCAGCAGACGGGGGAACAAGAGCGACCATCTCACAACCGCTGTTCCAGAGACTCTCCGTCAACACAAAACGTGGACAGTTGTCTTCTTCGGAATGTTGGACACAAGGCGTCTGACACAGTGGACCTTTCAGAGAGAGAGAGAGAGAGAGAGAGAGAGAGAGAGAGAGAGAGAGAGAGAGAGAGAGACTAAAGTAATTTTAGAAAACTCTAAAAGAATAGAACCATAAGTGTTAAACGAGATACAGATAAAAGGGAGTGAACGCACTTTAAGAAATATAGTAATCGTTTTGGAGAGAACGTTGACGTCTAAGTAAAATGGGTCGTTACGGTAATAGGCATCAGACTGACTCGCGTGTCAAAGCTAATAGTCTAACCAGGTCAAAAGATTGAGGTTACGCCAAAAACATATATAGTTATGAATATTGAAGGTGAAAATAGATCGAAAAGCAAATATAATTATAGGAAAAAATGAAAATAACACATTTATTTTATATCCGTGGCCATGTTGTAAGCCATGAAGCGTCTGTGTATGTTATACATTAATAGAATTACGGACTTTTTCTTGCTCTTTAATCAAGAAGGTTGTCTGCGGTTAGAGACAGAGATCCTTACAAGAAATCACTCCTTTTCAACAAGGCTGGTCGCATTATCCCGAGATGTAACCTAGCACCGGGATCTTTCCCTTGAAAATAATCTCATTATGTTTCCCACGCTCAAATTGCGTTGCAGTTACTGTTCTAACCTAAACAAAACCCATTCTAACCTAACCTAACCTAGGGTCATGGCAAAAAAACCGGGGCTGGTGCAATACTAGCATACATCTCAGGAATTTGCAGGCCGGTCCTGTGGTTCAGGAAACAAGGAGAAAGTCTAGAAGTGACTGGCGCTAAAGTCTAATCAGTCCTGTTAACCCTCGATTTCGTGACGTACGCATGCCTGTGGGATTATGAATCCTGAAGGGTGCAACGGGATGGAGTCAAATATGCATCAGTACATCCAGATGGTACCAAAATATATCTGGGAATGTATTATTTGCCAGCCATTTAACAGTGTAAGTTACTAACGTTATACAGTATTTTCGTCAGTTGAACTGCAAATTTTTCTGTATTGAAAATGTTTTTAACATGACAAAAATCATTTTGACGATATGAATTCCATCAAAATCGTCTTATAACATTAACATTATTATCTGCGAGCTTCGTGCAAATGGAATTTTACATGAAGACGTTTAATTTCATGTCTTGTCCAATCCGCATTTTACTTTGAACAAATTATTAGATTTTAAAACTTCTTGAAATTAACTTTGTAAATGGCATGTGTTGTTGTATGGATAAAGAAATTCAAGTTACTGCAATACCTGTTTATTTCAAATTCTCGTCAGTTTTATTATCAGTGGCATGTTTATTTATTCTTTTCCAAAAGACTGCCAGAATTTCTGTTTTAGCACCTTTAGGACCACTCAGAATTGATGTTGGAGGAATCGTTTTGGTCAGTCCCAAGACTTACTTTCTGCTCTCGGATTGGGATCTAGAACGAGAACCCTACACGATAGGAGGGGTGTCAGGAGTCTCTCTTTCTCTCTCTCTCTCTCTCTCTCTCTCTCTCTCTCTCTCTCTCTCTCTGTAAATGTGTGGGTGGGTGTGTATATGTGTATAACACTTCTGGAAGGGATATATTTCCCTGTACGGTATAAACTTTTATAATATAAAGTGTATCCACAATTTAACAATCTATCAGGTTCAGCATTTATTTTTCTTTTTCTTCTTATCCCACTTTCAGTTTCCATCTACCTCTTCTTGCACTTCATCGATTGATTGATTAATTGTGGGTTATCTGGCGTCACAACTACCAGGGTCGTGCATTCACCTACCCACCTTCATCCTTATCGACATTTCTTATTCTTTCCCTGCTCATCTTCCTTCTGTCTCCATCCTTCCCTACTTCTCCTTTTATAATTCCCCAGGATCTTGCTCCACCTCCTCCTCTCACTTTTCTTCTCTCCTCCCCAGCCCCAACCCCTCTTCAAGAACCAGCTGGTCCCATCGCCCCTCCCCTCAGCTTGACAGACGGCCGAGACAGAGCCAGCTGTAACCCACTCGTTATTTTCGGTGCAGCTCATTAAAGGTTAATGTGAGGGGGAAACTGCGGTGAAAAAGAGTGATGAAAAATATGAAGCAACTCTGGCATGTGGCAGGCAAGATTACTCTGTTTAAGAGAGAGGGGAGGTTACGAGGGGACTGACGACGCTGTCAGAGTGAGTGACAGGAGAGGAGAAGAGTTTAGTGGACAGGAGATGCGTTGGGAGGGGGTGTGAGGGGAAGGGGGGATAAACGGCAATAACTTTCTACTCGGACGAGGAACCCTTTTTTTCAGATATTCCTAGAGATAATCTCGAGGTGGGATCTCTCTCTCTCTCTCTCTCTCTCTCTCTCTCTCTCTCTCTCTCTCTCTCTCTCTCTCTCATAGTGACCCTATAATGGATGATGATTTATTTCGTCTTGTGATGCCCCAAACGTGCTAAGATATAAAAACCATTCTTTATATATATCGAAATAAATTAACTGTTGAGTAGGTGTTAGCCAGATCTGAAAATGTTTAAAATTCCTATTAGAACTTGTGTCAAGATTCAGAAAAGTGGAGTTTTCGATTTTGAAAGAAGAATGCAGAGACCTATTATGTGGAGAGATAAAAAGGCATTCTTTGTAAAAATGTCACACAGCAAAATCATTCCATAGATCTTGAAAACATATTGACACATTGGTTCAATCAACAATATTGGGTACAGACGGGAACTTAGTGTTTAAAAATTTTATTTAAAAACAAGAAATTCAACATGTATCAATGCAATTTTAAATTAGATTTTCCCTGAAATGTCTTGGCGAGAATAAAGTAACAAATATAGACAGGCTGTTAAAAGGTGTGAATAAGCCTTCCTGTGTGTTTTAGTTCTTTTAAAAATTCTGAGGAGTGATTGATAGTGGGCTGCCCTTCCAATTGTTTTCGGAGAGAGAGAGAGAGAGAGAGAGAGAGAGAGAGAGAGAGAGAGAGAGAGAGAGAGAGAGAGAGAGAGAGAGAGAGTCCACACAAAGCCATTAGTAAAAGAGGCATCTGGAATAGGGGAACAGATTTGTATATGAAACTGCTTCATGGTTTTCAAAACCAGTTAATTAATTATTTTCTGAAGATAATGGTTTCACTTTCTCTTCAATTATACCCTCGTGCTTTTCAAACTTATTTCATTATTTTCTTACCGTTTAACCGTTTATTGCACATTTCTAATTAGATTAATCTTATCATTATAACTCCTGTGCTTTTTGGGAAATCGAGCACAGACTTTTTATATCTTACCCTCACAGTTTTTCTTTATATAGCTCTCTATATAGATCTCTTTTATCATGTCTCTGTTTACATGAAAAAATCTCTCTCTCTCTCTCTCTCTCTCTCTCTCTCTCTCTCTCTCTCTCTCTCTCTCTCTCTCTCTCTCTCTCTCTCTATATATATATATATATATATATATATATATATATATATATATATATATATATATATATATATATATATATATATATATGTATGTATGTATGTATGTATGTATGTATGTATGTGTGTGTGTGTGAATGAGAGAGAGAGTTAGTGTGACTTTTGCTATGAGTAATCCTTATACGTAATGAGGAAAGAAAAGCAGGCCATGTATTAAAACTCTTGTATTTAGATTTAAAAAAAAAAATACATATTTCATAGCCCAGTTTTGCAAATATATATTTTGATCTGACTTCGAAAAAGAGAGCGGTGCACTTTCTGAAGTTTCCCCGGAGGCATGCTGGAAATGGGCGAGTGAATTTTGAGCACACATTTTCGCCTATAAAACCGTCTTCGGGGAAGATCCCAAGCATTTCTCTCCGGTGGAGTCTTGGGTGTCATTTGGCGATTTCCATAACGTCAAACGACGGAAAAGGAAAGCTGAGTGTTTATAATATTTTATATTAATTCTACACAGTGCGCAGTTACTCAGTTACTGTAGATACTATTATTATGATTGTACCTCTTATTATTAATGTCTCTTATTATTATTATTCTGTCTCATATACTGTGTCCGATTTTTTGCACTGAATAACTTTGACGGTATCGGACATATTAGAAAAGCAAAAGGTCTCTGGAGGGGGAACGAAAGCTTCAATGCGCCAGCCGATATCATTTCCCTTGCGATCCATGTGTGGTTGGAGGACATACACTCTGCTCAGCTGGTCAGGGGGTTCTCATGTCACTATTTTCCGGTTTTGGAGAATCAGTTTAAATTTGTTTCAGGTGTTTGTCGAAGAGAGAGATAGTGAGTTTGAAAATTAACCAAAGACAAGATACTAATTGGGAAAATGATTATATATACAGTATATATATATAGTTTTATATATATATATATATATATATATATATACATAAGTGTGTGTGTGTTTGTATCATATATATATATATATATATATATATATATATATATATATATATATATATATATATATATATATATATATATATATATGGTGATAAGTCATATAAAAGACCTCAGCAGAAAACGTTTATTGGTAACCATAAACCGGCTTACTACATGATAAAACTTCGGACACAACAGTAACAAATAAAAATAAATAATGTAGATGAATATATACAACTACCAACAATAAAATTCAGAACTAACGCAGTCTTATGGACATGAAAAACGATTCTCCTCCCAAACAAAGCATAAACAAAGCAGCCCTTTGTGAGCATAAACTAAGGGGGGATACAGGCCAAGTTATGTTGACAAACGTGTAAAGGAAACCCCTTAATAGGGAAAGTTTCCCCCTGTAATTTCTAGCTCTCCCCTCACCGTCTCGCCAAACTTATAACTTTGTCATCTATTTTCTTCAACACATGATAGAAACTTTGAATGAGAATAGCACGGAGTACAGGGTTGTGAGAGAGAGAGAGAGAGAGAGAGAGAGAGAGAGAGAGAGAGAGAGAGAGAGAGAGAGAGAGAGTATATCCTCGTTGGAAATGAATCAAAACTTTGGAATAAGAATCGAGTTGACTAGCGGAAACCGTTTCATAGGCTGGATTCAGCCCCATTCAGGTGCCTAGTTCGAGTTATATATAGTATGGCTTTATTTGGTCCAAATTCATCAGTTATTATGAATATAAAAACTTTCAGTGGGGAACCAGAGAGAGAGAGAGAGAGAGAGAGAGAGAGAGAGTGAGAGTATCCTCGATGGAAATAAATCAGAACTTTGGAGTAAGAATCGAGTAGACTAACGGAAACCGTTTCATAGGCTGGATTCAGCCCCATTCAGGTGTCTAGTTCGAGTTATATACAGTATAGCTATATTTGGCCTATATTCATCATCAATCATAAATATAAAAAACTTGCAGTAGAGAACAGGGAACCAAGTAACTGCGAAGAGAAGTGAAGTGTTTGCATTGGAAAGGTTAGGAAAAGGGATGTGGTAGGAAAGCATTAGGAAAATGCCGAATTTAATTGATGCGAATAGATTAGGGCTTTTGGATTTTTAAGTCAGAATTTCTTTGTTTTGAATTTGACATCATCATTATTATTTCTAATGGAAACACCACAACATGGTTAAAATATCTGGTTATTACTTAATTATTTTTATGGTAGAAAGGAGTGGTAACTTTTTTTTTTTTTTTGTCCGTTCGCAGGACCGATTTTAAGTGTATAAAAGAAAGTGGATGACTTAACGATCGTCTTCTGCAGCGACAGTAGTTCATTATCCAGATAAACGTTGCCTGATTGGAATCAAGACTAAGTCGTCCTCTTCCTAATTGTTATTGCCTCATCTTTCAACATCCGACGTAATCATAATGAGCTAAAAAAAAAAAAAAATCAGCGTTCCCAAAGGGAGCCATTTTAATCACGTCCGTGTGGCCAGAGTCCTTCATGCGTGCAGGAAAGGCTGATTGGCAGATCTTGATAAAAGCATTTCTTTCCAGCCAATATCAAGCGACGAAAAGGAGATTTATTTATTTTTATTTATTTATTTTTTCGTTTTAGTACAACCCTCACGCGTTGATCGGACCATAGCTTGGAAGAGTTGTCACCATTTCTAAAATACTGGAAACACAGAAGGACTGTGATTTAGGAGCGAAAGTTCTAAAGCGCCCACCCCTATCATTTCCCCCTCCCACCTTCTCAAGAGAGAAAATCCGAAACCTCGCATTCCAATCCCCTCCCCACTTCCCCAAAAAAAAAAAAAAACTCGAATGGATTGTTTACAGTTTTGGTCATATACCTCAATTTGATTTCTAGTTCACGTTGGTCAGATGAATATTAATATTATTATATTGACAACGCTAATATTAAAGGCGAAAAAAATTGCATTATGTTAAATCTGGAGTTTCTTAAATCTTATCTGTGAAATCAGTAAAATTTCTGTTTTTTTTTTATTCAAGATGGGCGAATTTTCATATCAGTGTAACGCGGAAAACAACTCGAAGACGTACTGTTTGTTTTCACCAGAGGCGAAAACAAACAAACAAATCTTCCTGGCCTTGGATGCCTGTCGTTCATTCTGACGTCGATCGTTGCCGAGCTTTTCAGATTTCGAACTCATTGCAACCTCTTGGGATACATGACTGCCTTCGGGTATTTATATATGTATGGAAAAGGCTAATCACCATTCGATGTTTTTAAGAAAAAATAAAAAAAACTTTTTTAAATGGATGTTGTATTGCAAGCCTAAAGAAAAGTTGTAGTAGCGAGAGAGAGAGAGAGAGAGAGAGAGAGAGAGAGAGAGAGAGAGAGAGAGAGATTCATTGAATTTCAGAAAGACATTATCACTACAACAAGCATCTGTGAGAGGAGTTAATACCTAGATATTTTAGCTTTATGGATGAAAAATTGGATCTGTAAGGGTTTCGTAGATTCATTCGTTTTCCCTTTTTAGTTTTCTGTAAAACTATTGTGCCGGCTTTGTCTGTCCGTCCGCACTTTATTCTGTCCGCCCTCAGATCTTAAAAACTACTGAGGCAAGAGGGGTGCAAATTGGTATGTTAATCATCCACCCTCCAATCATCAAACATACCAAATTGCAGCTCTCTAGCCCCAGTAATTTTTATTTTATTTAAGGTTAAATTTAGCGTTAATCGTGCTTCTAGCAACGCTAGAGGATAGGCCACCACCGGGCGGTGGTTAAAGTTTCATGGGCCGCTGCTCATACAGCATTATACCGAGACCACCGAAAGATAGATCTGTTTTCGGTGGCCTTGATTATACGCTGTACAGAAAACTCGATTGGCCGAAGGCACTTCGGCGCGTTTTTTACTTGTTTCTTATATTACTTAATCCTTCGTTCATCAGTATCCTACCTGACTCTATAGTTTTGTGCCAAGTTTGTCTGTCAGTTATTTGTCTTGTCACAATAACCTTGCATAGCAGTTCCTCCTGAACATTTGATAGCAGTTCAGCTCAAGTTGATGCCTCATAATATTGAATAGAGGGAGTTAATCCGTTTGTCGTAGAACCCACACCCTCCCCTCCCCCGTCCGCAAATTCCTGAGATGTATGGTAGTATCGCACCAGACCCGGTGGTTATGCCATGCCCCTTAGGTTGGGTTAAGTTAGGTTGGGTTGGGTTTGATTGATTCTTCGTTGGTGTGGGAAACACAATGAGATTATTTTTAAGAAAGTTCTATATTTAGTTTTTAAGATATGGCGTCCCGCTATTTTCAGGGAAAGGTCTCGGTACTCGATTACGTCTCGGGAAAATGCTCCCCCCTTCCGTGGTTTTCGGTATGTCTGTCCCACAATTCCTCAGTGAAGCTAGATATTTTCATCCGAGAAAGTGTTCGTACTTAATTATGCTTTAGGCTACGTCCATGTTTGAGCAATCTGTATCAACCATAGGTTCCGAGACACCAGAGAAACCCAGTCCTCCAGTTCCCAGGATTAATTTCATTATTGTTGAGTTGATCATCTCCCAGCGATCGACCTCTCTTGGAATTCGACCTTTGGGCGAGACATTCCATGAAGGTTTGAATAAGAAGCAAGTTGGAATTTCGTTTATACCGTTTATTATCGCCTCCGCCCTTCATGCAAATTTATCTGGAAAATTTGCGATTTCCTTGACCTCCGCTAACCTTGGGACTTATTCACAGCCAGGTCGACTGGAAGGCACAGGATAAAATTGAACCACGGACCTTACGAATGCAAAGCCGATATTCTGCCGATGTGCCAGCAGCATAGAATACGAGTAAATCCGTCATATGATTTATGTACAAATTTTCAGAAAAAATATGTTTCAGCTTTAATAGTAGGAAACTCAACATAACAGTCAAACCTCTCAAAAAAATAAGTAAATAAATAAACGTGAAGGTAAGCAAACAAACGGATAAATAATTACATACGCAATGGGCTAAAAACACTGAAAAATTATGGCATCCTTATCTACATGAAAAGTCAGTTCCTCAAGACAAAGTAACCTTTTGAAAGGGTAAACAAAATAATCCAAGAGGGGTTAAACAGAGTAACAGTTCAAAAGTTCAAAAGTAGTCCTTCACTTTCAAAACATGAACATAGTAACGCTTTTTTTTTAAAAGCATAAATAAAGCAGCCCTTTCGAAGTGTTAACAAAGCAACTCTTTCAAAGTAGCCTTTTTCAGCTCATAGAAAAAAAGTGAGCTTTCAAAGCAAAGTCAAAGTAAGACTTGTCAAGTCATGAAGCCCCGTAGGGGGTTAGTGCCGTCAGTCCACCTCATGCGGTGCACTGAGGACATTACCTAAGGTTCTTTGCAGCATGCCTTCGGCCCCTAGCTGCGCCCTCTTTCGTTCCTTTTACTGTACCCCCTTTCATATTTTCCTTCTTCCATCTTACTCTCCACCCTCTCCTAACAATGAATGCATAACGCAACTGCTTTGAGGTTTTCCTTCTGTTACACCTGTTACTGTCAGTTTCCGTTTCAGCGCTGAATGATCTCATTGGTCCCAGTGCTTGGCCTTTGGCCCAAATCATATATTCAGTTCAATTCAATTCAAGTCAAGTGGCCATGAAGAAATAAGCCCCTTAAATCATAAAGAAAGTGGCCCCTTTAAAGCGTAAACAGATTAGCCCTTTCAAAACAAAACCAAAGCAGCCATCTGAATACAGTCCCTTTAAAGTGCAAATAAAACATCTGTGCCAGAGCAGAAACTGAGGAGGAAACGTAAACCAAGGCACGTCGGCAAACAGACTTGACGCGTAGAGGGAAATCCTAGGTATGGAAAGTTTCCCCTGCTGGTTCTAGCTTTCCCCTCACGGTCTTGCCAAACTTATAACATTATAATTATTTTATTCGGCTCGAGATAGCATCATTAACATATTAATGAAGTTTAAACAAAAGTGAGGCGTCAGCGCTTAGGGGAAGCCGTTTGGAAGCATACAGCCAAACTTGAAGTGTAAATGGCTTGATATATATGAGAGAGAATGTACATTTTATATATATATATATATATATATATATATATATATATATATATATATATATACACATATATATTTATGTATATACTTATATATATCCGATTACGATATAAATCTGAACATGGGATTAAGAGCAGCATTGATAAACGGATACTAGCATTGTAAGATGAGTGTAGAATATTATATATATATATATATATATATATATATATATATATATATATATATATATATATATATGCACACATATATATCTATTTATATATATATATATATATATATATATATATATATATATATATATATTTATAATATATATATATAACATATATATTATAATATATAATATATATCTCTCTCGGAAGACAGGAATCTAATCAGCATCATCAACGCTTTGATACTTGATGATGGAACACGTGATTAGCAGCTCAGTGTATTTGTTTATTACTGCAGAACACAGAAAATGATGAAAATAATGAGCCACAAGATTCTGAATGTGCTCAGATGAGATTCAACGTGGCAAAAGTGTTCAAGTTGGGAAAGCTTAAATGTTATTGTATGTGGAAAAACCGACTCTAAGTGTACCTAGCAGAATCGAACTAAACAAGTAAAAAATGCGCTGAAGTTTCTTCGGCACAATCGAGTTTAACGTACAGCCGCTTTAGCGTACAATCAAGGCCACCGAAAATATATCTATCGAAAATTTCTGTGGTCTCGGTATAATGCTGTATGAGCCGCGGCCCATGAAACTCTCAGCCGGCCGTGGTGTCCTGTGTTGTTGCGTTGCCAGAAGCACAGTTATTGCTAAATTTAACCTTAAATAAAATAACAACTACTGAGGAGGCTAGAGGGCTGCAATTTGGTATGTTTGATGCTTGGAAGGTGGATGATCAACATACCAATTTGCAGCCCCCTAGCCTTAGTAGTTTGTAAGATCTGAGGGCGGAAAGAAAAAGTGCGGACGGACAGATAACTCCGGCTCAATAGTTTTCATTTACAGAAAAATAGAAATAGCTCGGCAACGGTTTTAATGTGTTTCCGCAGTGTAAAGCTAGGAGTGGACAGGTTGTTAAAAATAATGAAATTTTCATCTTTTAATACTCTGGAGAAGGAGGACTAGGAATAGCTGCATTGACAGTGTGGCAGAAGTATTGAATCGAAAAGGCATGAACCTCGTGGAGGGGCGGCTAGCGCTGTCAGTGTACCTCACGCGGTAAGCTGTAGGCTTTACTTTAAGGTTCTTTGCAGCGTCCCTTCGGCCCCTAGCTGCAACCCTTTTCATTCCTTTTACCGTGTCTCCGTTAATCATCTCTTTCTTCCATTATGCAGTTTCCACCTTCTCCTAACAATGGTGCCACTCCGAGGATTCCCTCCTTTAAAACCTCTAGAATCTTTTTATTTACAATTTCCCTTTCAGCGCTGAATGACCTTATAGGTCCCAGTGCTTGGCATTCGGCCTAAATTTGATTTCCCATTCCATTCCATCTGAAAGAACCTTATTATCAATGTTGTGTGAAGATGGGTGCAAGATCGATATAAGCAGTGATTTATATGTCAGGGGTGTCACTGTACTGCTGATCAGACTGTTGTGCAGATGCATGGAGCATCTGACAATGTGGGAGTTTTCTGCCCACCAAGCACATACTACAACCTTTTAATGAATTAGGTATTGACTGATGTGTTAGTATTTGAGGAACACCTCAATGGCGAAAAAAATATTGATAATGATTTAGAAGGAGGGGGAGGAGGTGGCTGGTAAATGGGACATATATTTCGTAAATAACAACATACATTTGATATTGGTCAGTGCGAATCTGGCACTGAACTCGACTTCGGCACCAAATATGATGAGTGAAAGAGAAGTCATTCTTCTCTCTCTCTCTCTCTCTCTCTCTCTCTCTCTCTCTCTCTCTCTCTCTCTCTCTCTCTCTCTCTCTCGACAAAACTTCAAATTTCGATGGCAATTGAACGGACATAAACCCCTCTTCTTCTCGTGACTTGGAAAATAAGTTATCTTGAGAGAAAAAGAAAGATTGGCCAGTGTTGGGATTTTAGGGAATTTTGTTTTGGCAAGATTAAGACGGATGAGATGTTCACAGAATAAAAATGAGATGAAAAAGGATCTGGTGTTTATGGAATTGCTAGCCAAAATGCGATATTATTTGCACTTCTCTATCTCTAGAAAGTGAGAAACAGGAGGATATGAGGCTCAGGAGAGAAAGAGAGAGGAATATGACAGAAAAGGTGACGCTTGTATTTGTATGCTGGAAATAGGTACGTTTTGCTGTAAAAGATTTTGCAAGTGCATTATGTGCTGTTCTCTACATGTTAGAGGCGTTCATGTATGAACATATATATATATATATATATATATATATATATATATATATATATATATATATATATATATAGAGAGAGAGAGAGAGAGAGAGAGAGTTTGGCCATAAGCGTTACACGTGCACAGTGTCATGAATACTTTAGGGTAAATGCTTGTACAAACAAGAAGCAGTATTATGTGGTATTCTTTCAAAGATCAATTCCTATTTTATGATCCACAGGCGAAAATCTGACGATCGTTGCTTCGTAGAGTGTTTTCTGAATTTGATGCCTGAATTTACCCATTGCAGATTCTCAGAGAGAGAGAGAGAGAGAGAGAGAGAGAGAGAGAGAGAGAGAGAGAGGGCAGTTGATTGTATCAGACCCAAGGTCAGAGTCAAGGACGGTGGCTTATATTTATTTTGTAGTTAAAGATAACTGGAAAGGGAACCAATGAATTGTAGCCTTTGAAATGTCAATGATTACATACGACCTTTCATTCTATAACTCTCTCTCCTTCTCTCTGTCTTTAGAGTCGGTCGTGACCTACAACCAGACTCTTATTTTTTCACCAGCGGTGATGTGATATATATATATATATATATATATATATATATATATATATATATATATATATATATATATATATATATATATATATATATATATACGATCATCATAAGTTTCCTAGTGATGTTGAGGAGAGATGCAATGTCTGTTTCTGGTTGAGTACACAATCAATTCCGGGTACTAAAAAGGTGTTCGCTATACTGTTCACGTCTTGATTAGTGAAGTTAGCCACAAACAACATTGTGGTCTGATCATTGCTTGGATGGATGACCAACAGTGGATACCAGATTCTGCAGTCATTAAGTTCCATGATACTCGTTAGACCCCAAGTCTGTCCTAAAATGGAAAACTGCAGCATCTGCAGTCTGCAAAGTTTTCGAAATCGAGATATGCCACCTATTGGGCTCGTGAAACATTAATACACAAGTTACTGCAGTTTCACAATGATTCATCAATGCTTTATTTAGGTTGTCCCATTTGCAGCGTCTGCAAAATCAGTAGTAAGGCAAGGGAAAACTGCAGTATCTACCCTTTTTCTCAGTGTTGTATTTTTTCAGATGCTGCAGTCTTCCATTTCAGGGCAGAAGTAAGATGGAATGAGGCCCAGAAAAGGTACAAATAGAAAATTATATTTTGACCCATATGTTATAATTCAAAGTCTAGATATTGTCAGTTAACTGTGGGGAAGAAGAATTGTTGGACATTAATGGTCTCCGATACATGACTGTTAAGTTTAGATGGTTTGATAAACAATGCAGTAGCTCCTTCGAGCATTAATGCTCATGGTGTGAGAGAAACTTTGTCCCCTCACCAAGATTGAGTGATTGTTGTTGTGACAGCTAAGGCATTCGGTATTTACGCTTAGGTAAGGTCTTTGAAGTTAAGTAGTTGCCAAGGGCTATCCAATTCCCATTTAAACAGTCCTAACAATATACGTAAAAATCAAAACAACTGAGGAGCTTGGGTAGGGGCGGTTGGCCCTTTGCTTCTATACCTTGACAGGTTTGAAATACTCTTCTGCTAGCTTGTGTCCGTAAGTGGCCGTTTTTAGTTTTATGTAAAAGAAAACTATTGCGCCGGCTTTGTCTGTCCGTCCACTTTTTCTGTCCTTCCCTCAGATCTTAAAACCACTGAGGCTAGAGGGCTGCAAATTGGAATGTTGATCATCCATCTCCAATCATCAAACATACCAAATTGCAGCCTCTGGCCTCTGGTAGTTTTGATTTTATTTAAGGTTATAGTTAGCCATAATCAAAGTTTCTGGCAACGATATAGATAGTCACCACTGCCAGTGGTTAAATTTTCTTGGGCGGCTGGCCCATACAGCATTATACAGAGACCACCGAAGGATAGATCTATTTTCGGTGGCTTGATTATATGCTGTAGCGCCTGTACAGAAAACTCGATTGCGCCGAAGAAACTGGCGCATTTTTTATTTGTTTTAATTACATGTGGCAGTTGTAGAGTAACGAGCAGATGAAGAGACAGGGTTATTAATGAAGCTGCCATAGATGATCATCAATTTTGAACATGTATTTTACTTCCGCTATTTCATTCCACTCCAATCCTAGCACTTTGGGGTACCTGCGGTTCCTATCAATCATTGATTTCATCCTCTGCCCACCACCACCACCCACTTATATTCCAGGATCGTGGTCATTCCATTCCTCTCACACCGCAGTGTTCTCTCCGAAGTGTCCATAAATCAACCAATCCCGGACGTGATCTGTTTCCACCAATCATCTGTCGTCTTTACTCGCCCATAATTCACTTGTGCTGCCTCAGTTCAGGTATCCCAGAGTGCCGTTGCGCTCCCTGCAATCACACTTGTCCTACAATTGAGGGGATCCTTTTGCTTGTTTGGGATTAGTTTTCCATCCTTCAGTCCTTTCCTCTGATCATCCCTTTCCCAGAAGCAACTTTCCTCAACCTTTATTATTATTATTATTATTATTATTATTATTATTATTATTATTATTATTGCTAAGAAATTCACAACTTCGTAAAAGACAATCTGTGTAGTAAAAATCCACAAGTATATAGTAATTCTACATAGTTATTTATTTACTATATAATCGTGGATTTTTATTACACAGATTATTATTATTATTATTATTATTATTATTATTATTATTATTATTATTATTATTATCTAATAATAGCGTAGGTATAACGTCGTTCTTATGTGTATAAATCAAGGTTTAGTGAACATTTTAACAAAGGTTACTTAAATCAAGCTACACTAACATTTCAACAGAGCTCAGCTGTCTAATGCAAATGCCTCGCTTGTTGGTCATGGTCATGGAAAGCTCGAAAGTCAACACAGTATGTGGATAATTATTTTCTAAAAAGAAAAGTGAAAAGATGAAGAGTGAGACTTTGAGTTCTGGAAATGGTAGAGAAAGGTAGAGGGAGATTTGATTTAAGAGTGTGAATTTCATTTGTGAGAGAGAGAGGGAGAAAAAGAATACATTATCCAGTGTTGGACAGACAAAGAAAATGCCGTCGTCTCGTTCCTTTAGTCAGTAATATTCTTATTTGCATTTCAAATAAGCCACTACACACCGGAATCGACCCTATTCACAAGAGAGTGAAGAAGATCAGTGAGGGTACTGTATATAAATTGCCAGTACCTTTAATAATTGCAGCTCAGATGTCTATATTGGGTCTTTAGCTCCTCCAAGGCGAATACTGCCTTAAAATGGAAGACTGCAGTATCTACAAAAATACAAAATGAGAAAAATGGTAGATAATGCAGTTTTCCCTTGCCTTACTACTGATATTGCAGATACTGCAAATGGGACCCCCTAAATACCAGTGGAAAGCATTGAAGGATCATTCTGAGACTGCAGTAACTTGCGTATTAGTGTTTCACGTGCCCAATAGCTAGCATATCTCAAATTCGAAAATTTTGCAGGTACTGCGGTTTTCCATTTTAGGGAAGAATAGGCCTGAATATTTCAAATTCGTGTCGGTAGACTGTTTCTTCCCAAGGTTGTTTGTTATAACTCCAAATTCGGTGTGAAATTCAGCGTTGACGAAAGTGAGATCGCGTTAAATATAAGGGTATTTTTTCACTTGGCGTCACTGGGTTACTTATTATTATCCACCAAATTCGGTTTTCGTTCTTTTTTTTATTTTTTTGGCAAAAACAAAGCTTGAGCGTTATTAGCGCTGCCATCACGTTTTACATGTGAAAATTTGCTAGATACAAATGCAGCTTCCAGACCATTTTGTGTTAACATATATAAAGTCCACCACTTTACTGTTATCATATAAAGGCCACCCCTTTACTTTCATGTTTTCTTATAAAGCCCACCCCTTTACTTTAATGTCGTTTTAGAGTTGTTGGTGTTGATGAAAATTTCAGATATTATAATAGGGACTGGTTTAATTGCATGTAATTTCTTCAACTTTTTACCTTATTGTTCGGTTTTTCATAATTTGTGTAATTCCAGGAACGTAAAAAAAACTCTATGAATTATATATGATAATCGACGTTACTGAAGCCTATGTGAATTCACTGATATGCACTGATACCTTTCTGATCGTCTACTTCTTGCCTTGTTTGATAGTGGTGTTTTTAAATAGGGTAATCTCACTCGAACACATATATTTGATATATTATGGTATGTTGCTGCAAAACTCTTCTCTAAATATTTATTTTTTATATATTTTAGTTACCTCTATTTATAGAATAGTATTACATCATCACTAGCATGAGTGACATCTATGTTGCCAGCATTAGTGGCTACCTTGTGCAGCCTGGAGGTAGATGCTAAAAGATGCATTTAAATATTATGCATCTGGGTGTTTTTCTGTACTTACTTTGGCGTATAAATTAAGAGGAAATATTGTTTAGAATTAGTCCAGATTTTCACTCGTAGTATTCTGTTTAACAGGTTTATTTGTTATTTATTTAATTTTGTTTATTTCCAGGTAGGTGCTGTAACGCCGTTGGGATTGGTTGGGATTGTGTTTAATGTGAGTGTTATAACAATCTTTTCTCTACATGTTATACCAAAGACTTTGCATCAGATAGCTTCGTTAGCCGACCTAATTTAAAACAATATTCCCCTCAGAAATTTTTTCCTTTCCTGAATTTATTTTCAGTCAGTTTCGTTGACCAGATGCAGTTTCTTATCAAAAATGGAGACAGGAAATAAGTCCATCGCGTGGTTTGGTTCGACGAAAACTTCCACAGGGAAAAATAGTACTTAAATACTATTACTGTCACGTAATTAAACATTGGCTATATTATGTTGGGAGAGTTTTTTTTTTTTTTTAAGCCAGATGTATCTCATAATAAGTTAGGCAAGAATTGTTTTATTTTAAAGGAAAATCGGAATTCGTGCCATCTTTTAATGTCATGCAACTGCATGATTTTTAGTCACCTTGTAAAATGTTTTTAGCTTTCCAGTAATCGTCTGATGTATCCGGAATTCTTTGCTGCCTTCTTCAGTGTTCCTGAATCCTCTAACCTTCCTTTTTTGAAAGGCAGCCTTGTAATCAGCTAAGGCTTGAAGGCCAGTCGCTCGAAAACGCTTCTCTTTTCTTTCGGTTCCAGGCTTCTTGTGAACAGATTAACCCGTCTCGGCCTCTACGCCAGATACAACACAGTATAAATTGGAAGGGATCTTTTCTTCAGAGTCTAACGTCACTTAAAAAGGAATTTTAGTTTTATGTAAAAGAAAACAATTGTGCCGGCTTTGTCTGTCCGTCCGCACTTTATTCTGTCCGCACTTTTTCTGTTCTCCCTCAGATCTTAAAAACTGCTGAGGCTAGAGGGCTGCAGATTGCTATGTTGATCATCCACCCTCCAATCATCACACATACCAAATTGCAGCCCTCTAGCGTCAGTAGTTTTTTTCATCTTATTTAAGGTTAAAATCAGCCATAATCGTGCTTTTGGCCACGATATAGGATAGGCCACCGCCGGACCTTGGTTAAAGTTTCATGGGCTGCGGCTCATACAACATTATACCGAGACCACCGAAAGATAAATCTATTTTCGGTGGCCTTGATTATACGATGTATAGAAAACTCGATTGCGCCGAAGAAACTTCGGCGCATATTTTACTTGTTTAATCATGCCCTCTGATCGTAATCACGCTGTTAGTTTTTCGGTATTGAATCGCCATCCACTGGCGCTCACATCTTCCAAGGTCTCTTGCAAGTTTCTTAAAAAATTTTTACATCACTGTTACGCTTGAATATCTGTGGATCTAATGTGCCAACAGCTTGTGTCTTTTATTTGATGGTAGATTGCTTAGTAACTGACCTAAACCAAGCTCCTTTGACATTTCGCAAAATAAATAAATAAATAAAATAAAATAAAAAATTTGTAAAGGAAGTAAATTTTCCTAAGTGTACAATGTAAATTCACTTTGTTGAATTTGTTAGTACGTTCACGTGGTCCGTTTGGATTAAAGATCCCCTTGTCAAATTTACCAGAAATGCATTTGTACTCACATGGTTCAGTAATTATTTTGACAGCTTAAATATTTTACCGGTTACCGCAATTATACTTTTTTCCGCACTTGATACTATCCAGGCTTTCCTGCATGAGTCTGTTATTGTTTACTGAGCAGCTTCTGTCATCTTTGTATTGGTATTTCTGAAGGTTCGTTATTGTGCACATGTACATGTGAGAGACAGATGTTGGACAGAATATGTGTTATATGGCAGCTGCCTAAACTCTGGAGTCAGGTGTGAGGTTGAGAAACTCGAGTAAAGGCTGATTCACATTATACCATCACGTCACCGACACTTCACGTCACCGTCCCATCAGCCGTGTCTTGTATTCACACTATCCATCACAATTCCGTCCAGTTCGTGCCGAACCTCAGCGACTCACAGATTAAGAAACTTGGATAAGCACCGTCACGTCACTTCAAAATATTCTTTCCAAGAAAACGTGTCGTGATGTGACGGTGGATGCCGTGTGCTTGATGGTGATGTGACGTGATGGTGTGAACAAGTCCATTTGATTACATGTAAGAAATTCTAACGTACTCTGACGTGACGTGATGTGTCGATGACGTGATGTTATAATGTGAATCAGCCTTAAGGCGTTGGGGAGGGAGTCGGGTAGGGTCTTCTAGAAAGAGGGGCGACGGTCAGGGGGACGAAAGGAACCTTATAAAGGAAACCATTTGGGGAAATCCTCTGCGACCTGCCAATAACTCAAGTAACTGTCAATTTCCAAAATGATTGTCAATTTCAATTCCAGTGGACGTCTTCCACAGTGGTGTTTACTTTCTGCTTTTGTATTGCTCTTCGGTCCCCACCTGTACTCCGCCTCCCCTACCCCAGGGCTGTAAAACTTGGTTGTAAAGTTCTGTATCATGAAAAACCTTTCTCTTCCTCCTCCTCCTCCTCCCCTCCTCCTCCTCCTCCTCCTCCCTCCTCCTCCTCCTCCTCCTCCTCCTCCTCCTCCTCCTCCTTCCATCCCTGCCCCTTCCCCTGTATCCCTCTCACAACTCTTTCCCCTTATTACATATATATCTCTTTAGTTCTCAGTAGATATAAAATATTTTTACATTTTCTTAAATAAATACGTTCCTGGAGGAAATGATATCAGTTTGTAACACGACTCAGAGGAGCTTAGCTGTAAGAACAGAAACCGATGAATAATTGATAAAATTTGTCAAGTTTTAAATATTATATGTGGGTTACGGGAATTTAATTTCCCTTACCTGACCTTTTCTGATATTCTTTGGAGTTGGCTATAGAATGGCTTGCCATTGCCCGTTCCGTTGGCCTGTCTTTGAAAGATATTTTCAATTTTACTAATAAAATATAAAATAGGGTCATCGGAAGTCTGGGTCTGTTAGAATTTCTATAAAGAAAGTTTATATATTTTGTATTAAAATTCATAGAATAACGTCATATTTTTTTTTATTTCCCCCGAAAAAAACCGGTTTTCATTTCTCACTAGATAACTTTTGGGATTTATATTAATAATTTATGGAATATTTAATATGACAGAGAGCTTTTAGGTTGAGAGTTGGCTTGAAGGGCCGCAGGAGATTAGTTTAATCTTTGTAGTTCGCCTGTTTAAGTAAACAAATTTTTTTTTTGTATTGACATATGCATTTTTCAGTAAATTCTTTACATCTGTGTGTATGTGTGTTTACCGCATAGAATTTAAAACGGATCTCTCTCTCTCTCTCTCTCGCTCTCTCTCTCTCTCTCTCTCTCTCTCTCTCCACCTATACATTACATCCATTGTTCTTGAAGCATTCAAAATTCGCGAGGTTCAGTGATGTCTCTTCTAAACTCTTCGCCCTTTGAAGAACTCTGCATCCCCGAGCGGCAGGTAACATTTTTCTGTGTGTTAGTACAACTTGTGTGTGAGTTAGCTGGATACCTAAAGAATGGGTGAATGGATTACTTTACTCGAGGGTGAAGGCACCCCGTGTGTGATCCTTCCAGATAATTGACGCTTGATGGACATCGATGAATATAGGACGTCTGTCTCCATGGAAACCACATAATTTTTAAGGGTGCCAACCTTTCAAGAGTGAAACCCAGTAGCATTTTCCCGAGATGTAACCGAGTACTGAGTCCTTTCCCTGAAAAAAGCGGGACGCCATATCATAAAAACTAACCAAAGATTTTTCTTGAAAATGATCTCATTATGTTTTCCATACCCAAATTATGGTTAAGGTATTAATTCAACCTAACGTAACCTAACCTAGGGGCATGGCTAAAAAAACCGGGGCTGGTGCAATACTAGCATACATCTCAGGAAGTTGCAACCCGGTAAGCACGCAGTAAGTCATGACCAAAATAATGGTGTCGTTTCCCAGCATAGTCTGAGTAAGATTGTGTTCTCTAAGCAACTGAAGTTTCTGTTAGCTTCCCACTGCTAACCGATTCTGGTGGATAAAAATGTTTTGGCATTAGCGGAGGTGGCTTAGGTAAGCTTTCGACGAAGTGGTCTATCATTTTAAAGTTTACTGATAATCTTGAGCATGTCTAAAATTCCATCGATTTGCAAAGTAACCTTTCATAAAATACTGTGCCTTTAGGTGAAAAATTAGAAAATAACATAAAACCTCATAATTAATAATAATAATGACTTATCTTCATTCAGCAATATACTTGCTACCATCCGATATGAGGAACAATTTGCGCAGTTTAGTATAAATGAGTAGTATAATCAGTAAAATGTTTTAAAGTGAAATGGAGAGAGAGAGACTTCATCGCTGCACTTTTGAAGCTGAGTGCCAATCAAAAAACCTGTTGCAGTATTGGGAAAAAAGGGTTCTGGACGATTAGATTGTACCCGTTGCATGCAATACCGATCATGCTGGAATTTACGGAATAGATGCACCAGATGACTGGATATTTTTTGAGTTTAATGATATAGTGTGAAACATTTTTAGAAAATATATTAATGCCATGCAGTTAAGTGTATTGGGAAACATTGCCATGAGAGTTTATACCAATGTAAGTAGAAAGAGTATGGTTGAGCGATTGCTGCAGCATACAACCAACTTTAGGATATGATGTAAGCAGTAATGGTAATGAGGCTGCATGAATGCATTACTCCTGATCCGACGATAATAAAGGAATAATTAAAAGGAATAATTAAAAATAATTTTCCCTGTCATAATTGCATTTAATGTGTTGGACGAGATTTGTAGACTTTTTTGGAAACTGCAGTTGGACATTACCTTATTATCTAATTATCATTATAAAAATATGTTCCCCTGATGCCCTTAAGTCGCTCCATTACTATCCTCAAGGTTGACATTACCTTTTATCTGGAGACTCCCTTATAAGATATTTCAGTTTCTCCCTTCCCCCTCCCCCCCTCTTCCCGGCTCCATTTCTTCCTCACAGGTTCTTCAACACCCAGCTGAGTCTGTCTTCCCTCCCTTATCACTTGATTTGTCTTCCTTCACTTCCTGATTTTGTCTTCCCCCATTCAGCTTGATTCTGTCACCTTCCCTTCTAGCACATTCTGTCTTCAACACCCAGCTGATTCTGTCTTCCCTCCCTTCAGCTTGATTCTGTCTTCCCTCCCTTCAGCTTGATTCTGTCTTCCCTCCCTTCAGCATGATTCTGTCTTCCCTCCCTTCAGCTTGATTCTGTCTTCCCTCCCTTCAGGTTGATTCTGTCTTCCCTCCCTTCAGCTTGATTTTGTCTTCCCTCCTTCAGCATGATTCTGTCTTCCTCCCTTCAGCTTGTTCGGTCTTCCCCTCCCTTCAGGTTGATTCTGTCTTCCCTCCCTTCAGCTTGACAGACAGCCAAGACAGAGCCAGCTATAATTCCCCCGTTTTCTTCATTGCAGCTCATTGAAGACTAATGTGACGGGAAACTGTGGGAATAATGAATGGCGAAAAATGAAGTAACCCCGGCATACATCAGGCAAGAATAGTAGGTGAGGGGGAGAGGGGAGGTAGTGAGGGGACTGAGGAAACTGCCAGAGTGAGTGGCAGGAGAAGTGAGGAGTTGTAGACAGGAGGTGGGTGAAGGAGTGTGAGGAGAAAGGGTCTGAAAAAAATAAAAACTGAAAGGCGGCCTGTAACGGAAGGGGAGGAAGGTTAAGAAGATTGATAAGAAAAAAGATTAAGGAGTAAATTGGAAGATTAGAAATGCAGACCAAGTGTCTTTGGGATGTTTCAACGAAATAAACAAAGTGAATACCTGATGGATTGGTCCGCCCTGATAAGGATGAAGATTGCATCATCGAGGTTATCTCTATTTGATTAAGATTAATAGATTAATAGTGTACGACTCGACTGAACATCTCGTCTTCTCCACACCAGCTGCTACCCAGCACAGTCAGCTGATTACCAGGTACATGATATTTTCCAGTGTCAAATGAGGTGTAATAGATGTAAGGAAATTGGCATAACTCTAGCATCGAACCTGGTTCCTCAAATTCGGGAAATTCGGCCAGAGCTCTGTATGCTGAATTTTGTTGTCATTAAAACATTTCCTTCTCTTATGAAGAAGTCTTTTTCAGATTATTCTTCAGATTTATATCTCAAAATGGGACACATCCTGTGCTTAAAATGAGCCAGGCTCCAGATCTGTGAAAAATCCTGAAGTGGAGGTTCAGAAATGTTATTCAAATTAAACGCCATCACATACAGGGCTCTTAATGGAATCCAGGCTTTCATGGATCAAAACATTAAGATATTCTCTTCATTACATTACATATTAAAAAAATCCTTACTATGTATAAAATCTTCAGGGTAATATCTTGACCTTTCTCAAAACCAAGGTACGTTGTTGCAATTTAAAAAAATGTTAAGTACTGAAAAAAATATTAAATACTGTTTGTCATTCTGAATGGCCTTTGATATCTTACATCATCTCAACTCATCCACTATAATTTATTATTTTCCTCGTAGGAGGGTAGTGCTGTCAGTGCACTTCACACGGTGCACTGTAGGCATTACTTAAGATTCTTTCGTAGGGTCCCCTCGGCCCCAGCTGCAATTCCTTTCATTCCTTTACTGCACCTCCGTTTATATTCTCTTCCTCTCAGCTTACCTTCCACCCTCTCCTAACAATTGCTTCATTGTGCAGTTTCGCGAGTTTTCCTCCTATTGCACCTTAAAACCACCTTTACTCTCAGTTTTCCTTTCAGCGCTGATTGATCTCATAGGCCCCAGCCTACATTCCAAATCCAACCATAAATATTGAATATAACGTGAAGGATACGCCTGTCTCACCTTCAATATTTTATTGCACCTTCCTTGCATCATTCTTCACTTGAAATCTTTAAAGCTTTGTCGTTGTTTCATTCCGGGAAATTGAGAATTCCTGGAGTGTTTTCGAGATTAAAAATTCCCTGTGAAGTGGATGTTTTAGGAACAAAAGTATGCGGGAATGTCACTGCATCATCAGTTGTTGGTTAAGTTTTGCTTTGACGGGCTACTTTTTGTGGGTCTGTCGAACCCAGGGTGTGTTGTGATTAAACTTGCTTGCACTATGAGGACTTGAGGCCCAAAGGAGATTCGTCGTAAGAAAACAACAGGTATTTACCACAGGTAACAAAGGCTGCGGTCGCCTTTGATGTGTGCCTTTGACCAGTATTCTTGATCCTTATGCTTTTATTCTGTTCACTTTGAGCCTCTTGATGACCCATTGCCGATTTCATCATGCTGCTTTTATTTTTTTCATTTGAGACGATTATTATATCCTCAAAGACGGGAAAATGAGCCCTTCGCGTAATCTTCCTATTTCACGTTATTAAAGGCAAGTATTGCCTTGCCTATTACCTTGCCTTTAACACAGTTGTTGTTGAATATCGTAGTATGGAACACACTGCAAAATACCGATTAAATACGAGAGACGTTTATACAGTATTTTGGAGTTCACCGAACGGTCATTGCCCTTAGCAAATCATGAATAATTCGTTATGGTAGTATTTTACAAACCACGTGTATTGAAAGCAAATTTACAAGAACAGTTTCAAAAGTAGGACATACTTTATTTCCAACTTGAACGCGGGGACAGTGTACATTCTGTGACTTCAGTATGATGACGAATCAGTCAATCTATCCTACAGGAATATTTCGTTACCTCCATTTACTTCTCTTTTATTCAGTGAAGCTCATCTCGGTATCAGTTCACAACTCTCCATCTCCATACTATCCCCCCGTAGGTGGGTGGTGTCGTCAGTGCAACCTCATGCGGTGCACTGTAGGCATTACTTAAGTTTCTTTGCAGCGTGCCTTCGGCCCCTAGCTGCAACCCCTTTCGTTCCTTTTACTGTACCTTCTTTCATATTCTCTTTCTTCCATCTTACTTTCCACCCTCTTCTAACAGTTGATTCATAGTGCAATTGCGAGGTTTTCCTCCTGTTACACCTTTCAAACCTTTTGCTGCCAATTTCCGTTTCAACGCTGAATGACCTCATAGGTCCCAATGCTTTGCCTTGTACCTTCCTTCTATCCCCTTCCTGCCCATCTGATGGCTGAAGGGAAACTAAATAAATTCCAATTGGTGGAAGGAGTGTAAGCAGGCAGAAGGATTTAATGGAGGGTTAATTTCGCGAATGAATTTGCTCTCGCTTCCTCAACATCTCATTACTGGTTTTTATCAAGTCATTAGTGTTTGATAGAAGGCGCTTATCCATGTAATTGTTCCAAATGAGAGAGAGAGAGAGAGAGAGAGAGAGAGAGAGAGAGAGAGAGAGAGAGAGAGAGAGAGAGAGAGAGCTCCAAGAAGCCAATTCCGAAATGGGGGGTCCGGAGAAAGTAAACATAATTAGCTGATTGAACGGTTCTTGGCTTCTTGATTAGATGATTGGAAGCATTAATTTAATTTAGTGCTTATTACTTTTTGTTCACCTCTGGAAAAAAAATCGGGGCCTTTGATATCTGGTTTCTACGGAAGGAAAGTAGTCGTTTTGCTGATGAGATGGAAACCCTGCTTTTCTTCTCAATCCATTGCTTCGGGCGTCTTTTAACTGCCCCTTAGTTCAAATGGATAAAACTCCTTGTAGAAAATTAGGAATTTCATACGTATAGGAGGGAGGAAAACAGTGCTTTTGTAATTTTTTACATACACAGACACACACACACACATATATATATATATATGTGTGTGTGTATGTGTGTGTATCATATCACTGATTATATATATAATACATATATATGTATATATATATATATATATATATATATATATATATATATATATATATATATATATATATATATATACATATATATATATATATATATATATATATATATATATATACACACATACACATATGTTTGTGCGCGTGGATGTGTGAGTGCGTTTCCTTGTTTGTTTGTTTGTATCATTCTGTGGTTATGTACTTGCCTGTGGCAGTCTCTTCCCAAATTGACTAGAAGAATATTCGGTAAATTTTGAAGTGACTCTGCATCTGGATGTGGAATCTTTTAATTTATTTGATAATTTTTTATTTATCAAGTTATTTATTGTTTACTTAATTTGTTTACATATTTTGATTATTTTCCGTTTGCTACAGAGGTACGCGCTTCCTGAAAGCATCCGAGCTGTAGTGCTTAATTAGCTTTCACCTACATGATATCAAGGCACGTGCATTTTTGGGTATCAGGAAATATCAAAGTTTCATTACCGAGTCTTATTATTTAGACCGGCTCGTTTTCTCCCCGACCAATCATAATGTTGCGTTATGCTGCTGTGAGCAATCCGCCCCACCCCCAACTCTCCATCGCCTTATGTGCACGCAGTCCAATTTTATAAAAATGGTGCAAAATAACTTCATCAGAATCTCTGTCTCGTCATATGTAAAATAAGATTTGTTTTTTCTCCCGTTTTCTCTTGGTTTGAAATGTATATTTATATAATCTTTCCCTTCAGTATTTGAAATGTTTTCGAAAGAGAGAGAGAGAGAGAGAGAGAGAGAGAGAGAGAGAGAGAGAGAGAGAGAGAGAGAGAGAGAGAGAGAGAGAAAGACTCCTTTCAGTTGTAGGGAGGTACCTCCAATTAGGCGAATGGTACGTACAAATTGAATTGAATCGGCAGTTTCTTTATAGTATATAGAGAAAACGAATTTATTTTCTTAAATACCCTCTGGGGATTCCGTGATTGGGGAAATAGCTTTATTGGCAAATCACCAAGTGTGGAGGAGATCTTATAAAACGTTGTAGAATGTTATTCAGAATCTGTTTCATGCATACATGTGAGTGTGTCTCCCTTCGTCCAAGATATAAGTGGATATAATACAACGCAGAGAATATTATTTATGCGTAAACTTCTTCAAATATATGACGCAATTAACATTGGCTCCCGTGAAGACTAGAATTCCTACTGTACGATATTTAAGATGAGAGAGAGAGAGAGAGAGAGAGAGAGAGAGAGGGGCAGGCGGGGGGGGGGGGGAGAACGGAGTGAGAGCGAGCCAGAGAGAATTTATGGTATTGAAATGGCTTCTTCAGAGAGAGAGAGAGAGAGAGAGAGAGAGAGAGAGAGAGAGAGAGAGAGAGAGAGAGAGAGAGAGAGAGTTAAACTGCTAAACGTGCGACGTGAGAGAGACAAAAAATTGATATTATTAGTGGCATTGAGGGAAAGAATGATTGTGAGAGTGTTGTGAGAGCTCAAGACAATATTAAAAATTGTATAATTTGTTTAAGCAATGCAGTCTTCGTAACGTCTTTATGGAGAGGGATAAAAAGTTAACTTGTTAAAGGTGTGACGGGAGAGAGAGAATCAGAAATTTATATTATCAATGGCATTGAGAGAGAGAGAGAGAGAGAGAGAGAGAGAGAGAGAGAGAGAGAGAGAGAGGGGAAAATTAGAGCTAATGCTGTTAGAACTCAAAGTCATGTTAAGCATTGAAGTGTGTTTAAGGAATCTAGTCGTCTAGTAAAATAAAACTGTGTTCACAGAATTAAGATGGACTAACAGATGTACAAGGAACTGTACAATTCTCCAAAATATTCACATTAAAATCGAATCTTAATTCATACAATCCTTTAATATTTAAGATAATTATAATAGCAATGTTAAAAACGCCAGACCACGTGATCTATATATAAAGAAGTAGCAAGGAAAAAATGAGATACTTGGTTTAAATTCTGAATGGTTTCGAATTTAATTTAATTTCAAAAAGAACACTGTCATCGTGCAAGTATGCTCAGCAAGAATATATATTATTATATATATATATATATATATATATATATATATATATATATATATATATATATATATATATATATATATATATATATATAATGTATACATATATATAGTGTATATATAATATGTATGTATGTATATATATGTTTGTGTGTGTATGTAAATAATTCTTATATATATATATATATATATATATATATATATATATATATATATATATATATATATATATATATATATATATTTTACTAGATACATTTGTAACTGTAATAGCCACGCCACAATGCCCTCTTAACTTCTCGAATTTTTCGCGGTTTCTTGGATACGCTTGTCACTACAAAGCCTTAAGTTTCAAGTGCAAGAAATTTGGTCAGGTCGAGAACGTGACCTTCTTGTGATTATGGTGACACGGGTTTGTTTTCCGTTACCGGACATCACAGCCACTTCAGTTTCTTGCACTTGGATCTTAAGGCCTTTGTAGTGACAAGCGTATACAAAAAAGCGCGAAGAATTCGAGAAGTTAAGAGGGCATTAGGGCTATTACAATCACAAATACATATGTGTATGTATATGTATATATATACATACATATATATACATTCATATGTATATGTATATGTGTATATATATCTATATATATGTGCATATACATATACATGTGTATGTATATGGCACTGGGCCACCTACGTGACCCGACGTCTTTGTACTTAGAAAAAGATAGGACTTAGTTCAACATTAATTTATGTGTATATATATATATATATGATATATATATATATATATATATATATATATATATATATATATATATATATATATATATATATATATATATATATATATATATATATATATATATATATATATATATATATATATATATATATGTACGTGTGTATTAATGTTAAACTAATTCCTATCTTTCTTTCTTTTTTTAATTGCAAAGCCTTAGGGCCCCAAAGGTGTCAGTGCCATACCTGGTACTTCAATCTCATTTTCCCATTTCATCCATCCCTTTCCCCTACTCCCAGTCGGTTTTTAACGGCTATGGCATCCTGGAAATTTCATTAGCCGATACATCTACGTTTTTTCCTTGGTTCTCTTCAGATTGAATGGATTTTCCTCATTTTTATTTGCCACTGAAAGCGCGAATGATTCGAGTTGGATTTTTCATGTTCAGGGTAAAAAGGAAGGCGAAATCACTCTCTGATACGCTGGATTGGTTTCATCGAGAAATCTTTTGAATTTTCATTTTGAATGCATGTGCTTTTTTGCTTTTGTGTGCTTGATATTTCTTTACCTACATACAGTTTGTGCATGAACATTTGCTCTAGTATTTTATCATTTTTTTTTTCTTCTTTAAATATCAAGTTAAAAATAATCCTTTGATGTCAGATTCACTTTGCCTAGGGAATAACTTTCCCCTAAAAGGAATTATACAGTATATGATTGGCAAATCTACCCTGACGAGCATTCGAACTTATACTTCATTGGAATGGTATTCGGGTGCCATTGACATAATTCTTTCAGCTATCAAGAGAGATGAAGAAATAATTTCGACTGCGTAATACATATTCCTGTCAAATTCATTCTCTGCACTGTACTTAGAGTGGAAATTAGCTTATTCCCACCATAATAGTTCGGAAGTCAACTTATTCCCACCATATTAGTTATGGAAGTCAGCTTATTCCTACCATAATAGTTACTGAAGTCAGCTTATTCCCACCATAATAGTTATGGAAGTCAGCTTATTCCCACCATAATAGTTACGGAAGTCAGCTTATTCCCACCATAATAGTTATGGAAGTCAGCTTATTCCCACCATAATAGTTACGGAAGTCAGCTTATTCCCACCATAATAGTTACGGAAGTCAGCTTATTCCCACCACAATACTTATGGAAGTCAGCTTATTCCCACCATAACAGTTATGGAAGTCAGCTTATTCCCACCATAACAGTTATGGAAGTCAGCTTATTCCCAAAATAATAGTTACGGAAGTCAGCTTATTCCCACCATAATAGTTACGGAAGTCAGCTTATTCCCACCATAACAGTTATGGTAATCAGCTTATACCCACCATAATAATTATGGAAATCAGCTTGCTCCCACCATAATAGTTGCATTTTGCCCAGTATTTCAACTGGACTGGATCGAAGCAAAAGTCAGCTATTCCCACCATAATAGTTTTTAATATTCCCACCATAATTACTATTACATAAAGATGAGCTTATTCCCACCATAATAGTTAGAACAATTTTGTAGTTTTTATTTAATTTCTCACCAAACAGCTTATTCCAGACAAGATTCAGCTTACAAGCCCATAATAGTTAGGAAGGTCAGCTTATTCCCACCATAATGGTTATGAAGTCAGCCAGTGCACCTCATGCGGTGCACTGTAGGCATTACTTAAGGTTAGCTTATTCCCACCATTGCGGAAGTGTGCCTTCGGCTTATTCCCCCATAATAGCTGCAACCTCTTTCGTTGAACTTTTGCTGTCCAAACCTCCGTTTATACATATTGTCTTTCTTCCGCCCTACTTTCCATCCTCTCCGAACAGGAGGTTTTCCTCCTGTTAAACCTTTCAGACCACTGTCAATTTCCGTTTCAGCGCTGAATGACCTCATAGATCCCAGTGCTTGGCCTTTGGCTTAAATTCTATATTCAATTCAATTCAATTTAATTCAAAGATTACAAGAAAACAACGACACGATAAAACACATGCACACACAGCAGTAATTTACGTTTTCATTTAGACAATCGTAGATCTGGTTTTAGGCCTATGCAGATTGCAAATGAATTTTTTCCTCATTTTTAAAAGTGTTTTATGTTCATTATTGTAACGGAATTAAACGTCTAAAATCTTGATTCTTGAAGAGTTAGAAAAGGAGTGAAAGAATAGACGCAGCTATTTCTGAGATTCCTATAAACCAGTGTTTCTTAACCTTGGGGCGTCAGCAATTTCCAGGGGAGGCGCAAGCCCTAGGGAAAATTTAAAAATTCTCTTATTATATTCATTATTCTCTTAACAAGAGTAAGGAACTAATATTCAGAAGTTTATAAAAAAATGCAAACGTATCGCTTTATAACGGTAGTTTCCTATAGTCTACTACACTATAGTTAGACTGGTTGGGCTTACCATGTCTTGTAATTATTTACTTCCCTCCCTATCCTTCGAAACCCCTTCTCTTTATTTTTTTTTTATTTTCCTTTATGTCTGGGTGGGAATTTTACTTACAGATGCAAGGGGGTTGGCGTTGGAAGGAAGAACCAACTCCTTGAGGGGGCGCGGTAATAAAAAGGTTAAGAACCACTGCTATAAACAGATCTGTGAACCAAAACAGTAGAAATATAGGCATTATATTCACACATATTCGTGTGATAAACATCAGTGTTGTGATTTCCCTTATTTCTACTTTTACAAAACTTTTAAGATGAACACTACATTTTGAGTGGAAGTATACTTTTTTCCGAAAATTTGTAAAATGAAATCAATTTTTCCCCGTAGGTGGCTAGTGGCGTCAGTGCACCTCGCGTTGTGCACTATGGAATTACTCAAGGTTCTTTGCACTGTCCTTCGGCCACCAGCTGCAACCCCTTTCATTCCTTTGCTGTACTTCCATTTATATTTACTTTCGTCCATCCAAACTCCATCGTTATTTGATTGGGTTACATTATAAGCGCCATTCTCTGAGAAATTCAATCATTCTCTTTATTGAGAGTAAAAGCCTTTATAGCACAGTTTCGCCGAGATAACGTGTTAGACCTATAAAATTACTTCAAGCGTATTTCATTCCTTTAGCGGGGACGAAACCTTTTGAGATTTGTCGTTTCCATGGATAACAAATATTCCCCGTAGGAATTTAAAACGAGAGATTTGCTGTCGCTTTATTGTCAATTGAAAAACTGAGGCATGAAATTAGATTAGAAAACGGAATGACACTGAAACTGTGACATTGGTGGTGAAGAGACCTTGAGCGCAAAGGGGAGGATAGAGAATTCAAGACGACTCTGGAGAGAGAGAGAGAGAGAGAGAGAGAGAGAGAGAGAGAGAGAGAGAGAGAGCATTCTCTGTTGAATCCAGGTTTGAAGCTAAACAATAGTCTTATTTCGTTGTATCTGTTGGCATCATTAATTTAGGTGAAGATATAACAGCAACATAAACAACATATTTATTGAAAACCATTATTGGAGAGAGAGAGAGAGAGAGAGAGAGAGAGAGAGAGAGAGAGAGAGAGAGAGAGAGAGAGAGGAAAAAATCCTCTTATAGGTCTATCCGTACAGTACTATTGTTCCAGTCTTCTCTTTTGTTTCATGGCAACTGGTTGAACGAAAATCAGATTATATGGTATACAAAATACTTATTCATAGAGAGAGAGAGAGAGAGAGGAGAGAGAGAGAGAGAGAGAGAGAGAGAGAGAGAGAGAGAGAGAGCACAATCAAAATTGAAACCTGACTTTATTTTATGCGTTTAAATTCAAGTCAAGAGAAGGCCCTTACATAAGAGTGCTGGAGAAAGAAGGCACAAATTCATCTTTGAAATCAAACCTGCCTTCCGTCTACGTTCAGATATAGGCCTACACACTCTAAGGCATAATGGAATTGCTTGCCTTATCGTTTCCATTCACAGGGTGGAGGAATAATTGTTCGATATACATGGTAACCTACTTGGCCATTCACAGTTTGCCTCTGAACTCGTAATCGCAAACTCTCAGGGTAGATGTTTACAAAGCACTACCTCATTTGTTCCATTGACTGACACAAAATTTGCTGAGGCCATCGTAAATTCTGATGAACATTTTGAACAAATACAAACATGTTAAGTATTTCTCCTTGTCAACCGTAAGTTCGTTTGTTTTAGTAATAAGACGATTGAGCCCTTTAATTAGTTCTTGCTGCTCAACACTTTTCTTTTAGGTCGAACTACTATTGAATGCTTACTTAGACGATGTATGTGTGTGTATATGTATATATATATATATATATATATATATATATATATATATATATATATATATATATATATATATATATATATATATTTATTTATTATATATCTATATTTATATTGTTTGTATGATTGGGTTTATGCTATCTTTTAGATTGAACTGCTGTTGAATGCTTACTTAGACGATATATATATATATATATATATATATATATATATATATATATATATATATATATATATTGCTTGTAATATTGACTGGGTTTATGTTTGTTCCATAAGCTTGCGTATGTCGTTGTGGACGTGTCTGGCGAGAGAGAGCTTGTACTACAATAGATGTCAGAGCGGCTGATGATGACCTTTTTGGTAATTAATCAATGTTATGGGAATAGGGAAAGATTGAGATGAATCCTTAAAAATGAAAATGATTCCATGCGACCTATTACTCTATAATTAAATTTTGATATGGGAAAGCTTGCCCTCTATCTCTCTCTCTCTCTCTCTCTCTCTCTTCTCTCTCTCTCTCTCTCTCTCTCCGTGTTTTTCCTGTAGCCATTTATTAGAATGAATGAAATGAATCCTTATAAATGAAAATGATTCCAAACGACCTATTATTCTCTAATTAAATTTTGTTATCGGGATAGCTCTCTCTCTCTCTCTCTCTCTCTCTCTCTCTCTCTCTCTCTCTCTCTCTGTTTATATGTTACCTGGAGCTGTTTATCAGAATTTCAATTGAAATAATTTTAGTATAAAGAATATATTGTGTTTATATATATATATATAAATATATATATATATAATATATATTGTATTGCCTTAAACCATTCTATTACTTTAAATGAGTGGAACTGCCACTCACTCATTTTTGTGGTTTTTGGCATCTAAAGTTGATCAATAATTATTGTCGCTCCTACCAGATGCTAAGGAAGCGGCAGTTGGTCTAATAGACGCGAAAAGCCAAAGAAATGAGTGAGTGACAGCTCTACTCATTTAATGTAATTTAATGGATTATAACATTAAAAACCACTATAAGAAAACAGGTACTAACAATCATTCATAATTAGTGGTCCTTGACTGATGACAATAATATAGAAAAGGAGATTATTACAGAGAATGTTTCAGCCAGTGGAGAGAGAGAGAGAGAGAGAGAGAGAGAAAGTGGTGGAAGAGACGCGATACTTAAAAACAAGGTGTGGAGAGAGAGAGAGAGAGAGAGAGAGAGAGAGAGAGAGAGAGAGAGAGAGAGAGGTAGAGACGCGACACTTAAAAACAAGGTGAGAGAGAGAGAGAGAGAGAGAGAGAGAGAGAGAGAAGAGACGCGATACTCTACCGAGGTATATAATTTCTTGAAGAACTTACCGCAGATCATCATCAATTTCGGGCCTGTCTTTTACTGTCCTTTGACATTTCATTCTAATCACACTAGGGCTGAGGATCCTCCTCTCCCCCCACAACCAGACCACAACCCGCTACCAATCACCCCACCCCACGCATCTTCCAGGGCTAAGTTCCTTCTCTCCGAAGTGTCTATAAATCAACGCATCCCCGACGTCTTCTGTTTCCACCAATCAGCATCGGCCTTTTACTCACCCATAATTCACTTGGCCTGCGTCACTTCGTGGTTTACCAGAGTCACGTCTCGGTGTCCGTAATCACACTCTGCTTCCAGTTGAGGACTCTTTCTGTGTTTTGGGTTTGACGTCTTTCGTCTGGCAATACTCTCAAACAATCTTCTTGTTTACATTAATTTTGCCTCAGCCTTTTCCTCATGTACTTGAACAATAATTTTCCTCTTGGTACTTATTAACACATTTTATCTTATTATTATTACATACTGTGACTGCATCGGAGCCTCGATGGCGCAGTCGGTTACAGCAGCAGCTTCGGACTTCGTAGAGGTCTGTGGCGCGGTTTCAAATCCGCAGCCGACTGATCAAGAGAGGCGGACACTTTGCTATCCGTGTAGACATCCCGGGATTATATCTGTAATCAACGGATTGGTTTGCTTAAAAAGCAAATGGGTGTTACAGACTAAATACACACACAAAACAAAGCCACTACAACACCTTCTAAAAAACATAACAAACATCTCACACGTCTCGAACTCAGCCCTACCCGCGCAACAACTTCGCTGCTGGGAAGAAAGGGCGTTGGGTCGGGTATGATACATGTAACATACGCTACCGGGGTCTAAGCGATGTCAGGCAGGGCAGCCGATCGACACTACGGTCTACCCCAAAGCCAAATCAAAAGTCCTTCAAAAAGAAGGCATCGTGCTTTACCCCATACAAAAATGGGAAAAAAGCACGTTAAAAGAAGAAGAAGAAGACTGTGACTGCATCAGCAGAATCTTATACATGACCTTCTGCATGTTTCTCATTACTGCTTTCTCTTCGGCTGATTTTAGATTTTCATAGTTTATGAAAAATACCCACGAAAATCATATGGTTGCTTTACTTGTACAATACCTTGCAGCAAAAATACAGATACAAGTCCTTAGAAAATAGGTCTGGTTCGTGCGGGGGCGGGGGGTAATAGGGATGGTCCAGTGGACAGCATCGATTATCTTCAAAGTTGACCAGGGATAGTTGTTATTATAGTGTACCTGTAATCTGCATTTCAGGTCGCACTGGAATCTATCGAAAAGTGCCAAGGCCAATTACTTGTTTGATTTTGTCTTTTAAAATGTACAAAAATATTTAAGAATGAATGGAATTAATATCATAATTTACGCAATTAGGAAATTTTGCCATGAATATTTTTACACATACCATACTTGGATAAAAGTCAGAGTTCAACGTTGCTGAAAATTGCAATAAACGTTAATGTACTGGTGCAAGCGGCTATGTTTCCTTCCAAGTTCCAAGGTAATTAAGGATTTTTTTTTCATTCCTGGTGCTCCGGATTGAATTGGAACCAATATTTTCCATTGGAATTACGCATTATCAGTCCATTCATCAGTCATCGAGAATTTGTGGTTAAGACTCTCCAAAGAGCTTTAGGAGAGCTTTATGGTGAATTTACTTACACTATTTTTTCCACTTTCTGGTTTCATCTGTAAATGAAACTGTCAGTTCTTATCTAAATGTCGAAAATTGCTCAAAACTACTTTGTATATTTTCGTACTTAGCAGCTTCAAGCATACGACCTTTCCTGGATATTCATTAGACATTGTTTACTTTAGGGATGTCTCTTACAAAAGGATGCTTCCCGTCATCAAAGCTTACTTTAGGGATGTCTCTCATCAGAGGATGCTTTCCACCATCAAAGCTTACTTTAGGGATGTCTCTTATCAGAGGATTCTTTCCGCCATCAAAGCTTACTTTGGGATGTCTCTTATCAGAGGAGTCTTTCCGCCATCAAAGCTTACTTTAGGGATGTCTCTTATCAGAGGATGCTTTCCGTTGTCAGAGCTTACTTCAGGGATGTCTCTTATCAGAGGATGCTTTCCGTTATCAAAGCCTTCCATTATCATTAACCAGACTTCTAGAAATACAAGTTGGCATTTTCAGAAAATGTTTCGATACTTCGAAATGTGAAATTATTCCAAACAGTCTCGAATAATATTCACATAATAACTGTAGCTTCATATTTTTTTCTTGTACTTCTAAACACTCTTTTCCCACATACATAAATAAATGTGTGTTTTGTGTGCCTGTTGTGATGTTGAGTTCAAATGGTTATCTACTGGGTAGGTAATTTAGCTCTGAAATAAAATTTTTTTTTATCTAAATGTGACACCAGAACTTTTAAACGTCTATTTCTTTTTGGTGACTACTACTACTACTACTACTACTACTACTACTACTACTACTACTACTATCACCCCAACAGCAACATGTTGATTAAATAGAGGGAAAAAAAGACCTTTACTGAGAAATATTAAGACGTCGAGGGGTGAAGGGACACGTCAGAAATATCCCTCAAAAGCCGTAGACAAATGGACCACACAAGCCATGCTAAGAGGATTTCCAGCACCCCCACCCCCACAGCCTCCCTGCCCACGCACAAATCTTTTTCCTTGCGCCTCTCTCTCTCTCTCTCTCTCTCTCTCTCTCTCTCTCTCTCTCTCTCTCTCTCATTTCGTTGAAAGGAGCCAGTTTACTTGACAGGTCCATTCACCCAGTGCTTTCTCTTTAGGCTTCTTTTTGTTTTGATTTTATTTTTCATATAATTTTTTTGCTGATGTACTGTATGCCTTTGGATATTGTATATTCATCTGAAGTTTCTTCAGATAGTAAGATATTACCTATATAAATTTTCTCAAAAATAGACCCTGATTTTGGGTTAACGTATATGGGCTATGTACAGTATATACTGTATATATGTATATAATATATATATATATATATATATATATATATATATATATATATATATATACACAGTATATGTATATGTGTATATATACATGGTATTCGTTTGATTCTGAAAATATTGTGATATTAGGTTGTAATATTACTCAAATTACCTATTTAAATTTTCTCAAAAATTGATCCTGATTTTGGGAAAATGAGTGTGTATATATATATATATATATATATATATATATATATATATATATATATATATATATATACATATACATATATATATATATATATATATATATATATATATATATATATATTTATATAATGTATATATGTATATACATATAGATGGTACTCATTTAATTTTTGAAGATGTTGTAATATTAGGTTGTGATACTATTCAAATTATTTCCTTAGGCTTCTGACATAGAATAATGTCTGTGATTGTTTGTTTGTTGGAAGGTCTATGGTCATTCATACCTGCTTTGTTTGCTTGTTTTTCCCTTCTCCCGGTTTATCATCCTTCCTTACTTGTGCTTTCTTCCGTGTATCGTTTCAGATTTCCAGAAAATGATAAATAAGGAAAACGTACAACGGAAGGGGCTGATACTCAAACTTTGGTATAGCTTCAAGGGTCGTTTCAGTTGTTGGAACGCAAGTTTGTACTTTGCTAATAAAGCTTAAATTTTTCTGTAACGAACGACGCTAGTTGATGGCAACATACTGCCAAAGGAAAACAAAGATTTAAGAAAACCTGATTTCAGAATTACAGCAGAAACAATAAACATCATCCATTCAAGCCGGTCCCAAGCCTGGTTGAAATATGAGGGTTGAGTGTGCGTTGGCATTCTTGCCTTGTAAAATATCAAGCGTTTCTTGAAACTGAAATAAAGTTTGCTGGTCTCTTACAAGAAGCAGGAGTGTAAATGAAATCAGAAATCCAGAAGTATCAACGATAATTATGAAACAAATAACTTTTGACGTAACGATAATGATATATGCACTTTCTTTCTCTTCAAGGTTTGGAATGATTTTATGTTTTCTTTCTCCTCAAGGTTTGGAAGTAGTTAAAGAGGTTCAGGTTCATTCCAGTACAAAGTCTTGAATCGCTGCAGTACGTTGGAACAGACACGAACCTCTGTTAACTAAAGAGGAAACTTTTCCTGAGTGGAATGAAGCCAAATTTGAAGAAAAAAAACAGAAAATGCAGAGAAGGAAATGTTTGGAAGGTGAAATAAAAATAAGTCAAGAAACATGAATACTCAGATGCATAACATATCAAAATTAACATAAATACAACCTTTTGTTTTCAGTATCAACTAACATAAGAATAGAAATTTAAGCATTCTCGCAGTCGGATTTTCACCTACATCGAGCAAGGTTCAAAACGTAATCTACGGTAATCCCCGGAATAATATAATGGATTTTCTTTAGATCAGATAAAAAAATATCCGGATTGTTCAGTATTTAGGTCATTCGAGGTCTTTGCTGAAATGGAAATTCTTTAGACGATATAAAACGCGGGATTAATGGGATTTACTTCCTTGCGCCCGGGATTATCTGTCTGGGTGTGTTTGTTTATAAAGTTCGCCGGGATATTTTCGGTTAGGTTGTCTGTCTGTCAATAGCTCTGTCACTGTCCGTCTGTCAGCTTGGGTTAGTGGGACTAACATGGATAAGGAACGTGTTTTTAAATATTTTTTTGTAATATATATATATATATGCACATATATATATTTGCTGACCAACCCAGTGCTGCCCAGGAAAACTCTGAATGAATTCACAATATTCCAGGAAACGATTAGCCTTTATGTGAACCGTTTCTAGGTCTGGATCCAGAATTTTGTAATTCTCACTTTGCTTATTGTTGCTGATTCTTATTAAAAAAAATAAAATAGCTTCTTGATGTATGTGAAAGAAAACCGTTTTTATTCGAAAAACAAGTAAAAAATGCGCCGAAGTTTCTTTGGCGTAATCGAGTTTTCTGTACATCGTATAATCAAGGCCATCGAAAAGAGATCTATCTTTCGGTGGCCTCGGTATAATGCTGTATGAGCCGCGGCCCATGAAGCTTTAACCACGGGTCGGTAATGACCTATCCTATATCGTTGCCAGGAGCACGATTATGGCTAACTTTAACCTTAAGTAAAATAAAAGCTACTGAGGCTAGAGGGATGCAATTTAGCATGTTTGATGATTGGAGGGTGGATGATCAACAACCCAATTTGCAGCCCTCAAGCCTAAGTAGTTTTTAAGATCTGAGGGCGGACAGAAAAAAGTGCGGACAGACAGACAAAGCCGGCACAATTGTTCTCTTTTCAGAAAACTAAAAACGTAAAATCCTTGTTAATTGGATTGTCTGAATTCCGAGTGTTTCATTTATTAAGTTTTTGTGTTTATGAATGGTAACATTACACTAATGCGGAACTGTTGTTAATGAACAACATCTTTTATAGATTAACTATAAATATAAGGAAAATGTAAAATATATAAGGTAAACTTGACTTATGAAAAGTTTTCCTTTCTTGGACTTTCACGCTTTTGTTAAAAGTTTCACGGCACGTCAGGCATGTTCCTTGACATTTCGCTTTTTGTGTAAAAAGGAGTGATGGGGGATCTTCAAAATCTCATGCAATCTTAGCCTTATGCTCCAAACTAAGGTTAGTCTCTCTCTCTCTCTCTCTCTCTCTCTCTCTCTCTCTCTCTCTCTCTCTCTCTCAAACTATATATATATATATATATATATATATATATATATATATATATATATATATATATATATATATATATATATATATATATATATATATATATATATATATATATGTGTGTGTGTGTGTGTGTGTGTGTGTGTGGTATATGTAAAAACAGTCCTAAAGAAATTTTAGGTATAGGAAGATGGACTGACAAATCCGATCAAAGATGAAGTGCGATGTTCAGATATCCACTTACGATTTTTAGCGAACTCGAAGGGTTCGAAGCGAGAGTCAATAATCGTTTTGAAAGGAACACTTTTCCCAATGTGTGACGTATCATTGTTCATTGATAATAAGCAATTTCCGTCTTTATGATGAATGGAATTTGTTTTACTGTTTGAAGGCGTCTTTGATTGTAGGTTACGGGAATTTATTCGTTTCTTTGAAACTGACTGGTACTCAGGAGGGCAGTCAGTCGTCTCTTTTGGGCTAAGCCCCATTCTTGTTTCCTCCATACCCTGTCTTGTTTGTTTCAGGCCTTACTTAGTTACAGACATGTCTTGCTCGTTCCGTTTACATGTGCACCTCAAATAAAAAGGGTTCCATCCATCACGAATAGCTGGCTATATAAGAAGTAGAGAACGAGAACAGCTGTGAAAGATACTAAGACACTGGCTCTTCAGTCACGTGCATCGTTCGTCCGACAGCGCCGCGCGTAGCCGCCAATCTCCTACGTCTGACAGCAGTGGCCCAAGATTCCGTAAGCCATCAGAAAGTGGTTCCGGAAATCATGTAAAATCAGCGAGACTTTTTTTCCAGTCGTGTGGTGGTTCTTACAAATGACACTTTCTGATTGGTTCCAATTATAAATGACGAGTCGTTAATGAGCACAGTCGTCGTCCACGCGTCCCCTCATGATTGAAAGAACATTGCCTTCCTTGATGATAGATGGAGATGACCATCCGCACTATTTCCATGCATACACACACACACACATACGCAAAAGCACGCACGCATACTCACACGCACATACACATATACTGTATATATATATATATATGCATATATATATATGTATGTATATATATATATATATATATATATAGAGAGAGAGAGAGAGAGAGAGAGAGAGAGAGAGAGAGAGAGAGAGAGAGAGAGAGAGAGAGAGAGAGAAACGTGGCTCATTTTCATGAGAACGTTTTGGCTCAATTTGTTGTATTTTTACCTAGATATAAGTATGTCTTATTTTTCTTAGGAACAGTTTGTGTTTAGTTTTTATTTTAGGAGGATAAGATCATAATTACTGACAAGAACATCGTTGGAAAACCATAAACAATAGATTCCGGGATGAGTCTATCCCCAGGGAAAAATTGTAACAAATTAATGTCACATAATTAGGTGCACTGGAACACTGTCATGAGTTTACCCAATTGCCTTACCCAAGCCAGGATAAAAAGTAACGTTGAACGTTTTTGAAATTTACAATAAACTTTAGCGCTTGTTGCAAGATGTACTGGTTCATAATGAGGCCTTTAGACATTTTTCTTCACTCCAGACCATAGAAATTTTTCTTCACTCCAGACCATAGACGTTTTTCTTCACTCCAGGCCATAGAAATTTTTCTTCACTCCAGACCATAGACATTTTTCTTCACTTCAGGCCATAGAATTTTTCTTCACTCCAGACCATAGACATTTTTCTTCACTCCAGGCCATAGAAATTTTTCTTCACTCCAGACCGTAGGCATTTTTTTCACTCCAGGCCTTAGAATTTTTTCTTCACTCCAGACTGTAGACATTTTTCTTCACTCCAGACCATAGAAAATTTTTCTTCACTCCAGACCATAGACATTTTCTTCACTCCCGACCATAGAAATTTTTCTTCACATCAGACCATAGAAATTTTTCTTCATTCCAGGCCATAGAAATTTTTCTTCACTTCAGACCATAGACATTTTTCTTCACTCCAGACCATAGACATTTTTCTTCACTCCAGACCAGAGACATTTTTCTTCACTCCAGACCATAGAAATTTCTTCACACCAGACCATAGAAATTTTTCTTCACTCCAGACCATAGAAATTTTTCTTTACTCTAGACCATAGAAATTTTTCTTCACTTAAGCCCGTAGAAATTTTTCTTCACTCCAGATCATAGAAATTTTTCGTCACTTCAGACAATATAAAGTTTTTTTCTCTCCAGACCATAGACATTTTTCGTCACTCCAGACCATAATTTTTTTTTTTTTCACTCCAGACCATAGAAAGTTTTCTCCACTCCAGATCATAGAAGTTTTTCGTCACCCCAGACCATAGAAAGTTTTCTTTACCCCAAGCCATAGAAATTTTTCTTCACTCCAGGCCAACGATAAAAAAAAAGATTAAAATCGTTTCCTCGTTCGAACTTCAGTTAATTTGTTCACTGACTGTCATATCGAAGGTTTCTGACCATTATTATAATCAGCTGCACGAGTCATCACACACACACATATTCACACACACCCAGTATCGAGTTTTTACATCATGAGTTTTGGGATTGTATAATATTACCGCCCTTGTAAACTGTAGTTGGATCACAGATTAACTATTTGTCGCTATTAATAATGTTAGGATGTCCATTAACTGAAATATGGCATTGTAACATTGATGCCCTCGCATTTTTACGCTAAATTGGAGAGGGAGTGAGAGTGATTTCGACACATTTTGCAAAAGGTACCGCACCAAGGTTGATTGAATTGGATTTTTAAAATCGAAACCTATGTCCAATAACTGTATATACTGTATGAAAACATTGCCTTGCAATGTTTTTTTAACGGATATATATATATATATATATATATATATATATATATATATATATATATATCCGTTAAAAAACATTAAATGAAATTCCTTCATATAATGCATATATACTGTATGAAGGGAACACACACACATATATATATATATATATATATATATATATATATATATATATATATATATATATATATATGTGTGTGTGTGTAATTGTGTGTGTTAGTTATCTACAATGTTCTGGAGGGTTAGTTATCTACAATAATACTGAAAAAAAAAAAGCCACAAAATTCGGCTCTCATTTCCTGATATTTAAAGATAACTCCAACATGATCTTGGTTACGTGCCATATTTCATTATTTGATTAAATCAAACTTAATACTAAATGCAATTTTCCAGGGATTCTTGAGGGGAAATAGGGTCCCGGATATGGCAGAGTGGTGCTTCTCAGGGAAGCCTAGGCCACTGTTCTACGGAATGGGTCACTTTCTGGGGTTAAGTGGTTATGCCCAAGACTTAGGTTTGACTGTGAGGCCCCCTTTACAGTTTCGTGTAAGAACCGCGTGTTACCTTCTGGGTTGGCAAAGAGATTATTGTACTTTTGGGATCTGAATCCGTAGTAAAACTGTTTTGTTTACATTGGGGCCCCTCCTTTCAAATACAACATGCATGCCATCTCATCAGCCATTTTATGTCTTCCCCCTCCTTCTTCCTCCTAATGCATCAGAATTGCTAATTCTTTTCACAAGTCACCTATAATTTTCCATCTAACTCGACCCACTTCTTCTTAGCATTCACCCTCTCACATCTCCGTCCTTTTCGAAATTTCTCATTCTTTTCCCTCTCCCCTTCCTTCTGCCTCATCCCTTCCCTCCTGTTAATCCCCAAAAATTTTCTCCCCCTCACTTCGGACTCCTACCGCATGCTCACCAAGTCTACCTTCTCCTCCCCTTTGCCTTGCTCCTCTTCCTCTCATCTTATCTTCTGTGTCTCTCCCCTCTCCAGCATCCAGCTGGTTCCATCGTTCTTCCTTTCAGCTTGACAGACGATCAAGACAGACCCGGCTGCAATCTCTTCGTCTTTTTTTTTTTTTTCGTTGCAACTCGTTAAAAGCTGACGCGAGGGGAACTGAGGGGAAAAACAAAGGTGAAAAATATGAAGCAACTCTGCCGTGTGACAGGCAAGATTAGTAAGTGAGGGAGAGAGAGGAGGTAGTGAGTGGACTGATGAGGCTGCCTAAGTGTGAGTGACTGGAGGAGAGTGAGTAGACGAAAGGTGGGTAGGGAGAGGGTGTGAGGGGAGGGAGTCAGGCGGAAATAAGAGCTGAAAGGGACAAAAGGGGAAGGGCAGGAAGTTTAAGAAGTTTGAGAAGCTGTTCGGAAGTTGGAGGGACATGGAATGGAAGGAAGGACTAAAGAGTAAAAGAGAAAAGCAGAAAGGATAAGCTGTTGAACTCGTAGTGACATTGGACTCCAAAGTATATAAGTATTAGCCGAAGCCAAAGAACTGAACATGGGAACTCGTCTACGTCTCAGAAAGCGGAAATTTTGTTGCCATTAAACTTTTTCTATACCCATTAGGAATCCTTTTTCAGATCTTGAAGTGGGCCACATCCCACCTCAGTACATTTCTCTCTCTCTCTCTCTCTCTCTCTCTCTCTCTCTCTCTCTCTCTCTCTCTCTCTCTCTCTCTCTCTCTCTCTCTCAAAATTGCACTGTGATGCCGAATGGTAAAAGAAAAAGACACTGACGCTGGGATGTTATATTTCTTTCATCATCAAAGGTTAATAAATAATTTCCTCTTTTTGGAAACATCCGCATTTCTTTATACTGTTTATAGGTGCCGAACCAGCCTCTGTCGTCTTTGAAAAGTCCTTGAATTTATCTCCAAAAAAATATACAGGGAACGCCGAGGGAAGCAAAGGAGTCATTTAACCGGTTAACCCTTATTTTTCTCTCTCTCTCAGCGGGCGCGTGAACTCTGGCTGGTACAACAAGGCCTAGAGAAAGGGGTGCGGAGAAAAATGCCTTCCAAAAGATTATCTTCTATCTATATTTATCTTTTCTGTCCATGTTTTTATCTTTATTAAATATGTCTCTTGATTCGTAAATCTATCTTCTCAGCTGAATGTTTTAAAAAGAGAAAAAACCCGTTTTCAATTCTCATCTCTTGTGAGAGGGAGTTGAGTGTTTAAATGCGCAAGAAAAGGTAAAGCCCTCTTGGCTACAACACAAATTCCAAGGTGATGAGAGGACACGCCAGTCTTTGAAGGACATATTTACATTTAAATGGCATTAATTATTAAGAGTATAAGCTGCTTCCATAGTAAATGTGTTTTGGTTTATATTTTCTGTTTCTATTTCAACTACAGTAAATTCCTATATATATATATATATATATATATATATATATATATATATATATATATATATATATATATATATATATATATATATACATACTATAAGTATGTGTATGTGTTATTGTTTAAATAACGACACATACAACATATCCTCAGTAATTACTGGAATGCATTTTCCTTCCAAAACTCTGTGCATCTCAAAGACTCCTAAAGTGGTGGCATCCTGTCACCATTTCGAGTGACTTGAGTAAGTCTAAGGCCATGTAGTCCTGATCGTCTATTTTGAAGTTCGGGATGTCTCGGCCCTTTGACATGTCATGCCTGAAGTACTTTCATGCTAAAAGGGCTTGGAAATTCTTTATAGCAAATCAGATGATTTAAGGTTAAGTGGATTAAATGGAAGAGATTGTCACTGATAAATGTCGGCATGAAATTATTATTATGCGTCATTTATTGAATGCTAGGAATTGTGTCACTGATAAATGTCAGCGCGAAGTAAATATAATGTGTCACTGATGAATGTTAGCATTAATTTTGATGAACTACAGCGGAAATGTGTTCATTTTAAGGTCTGTAGCTAAAATGATAAAATATTGTTTTCTCTGACCGCGAAAACAGCAAAGTCACAAACATTTTCCTTTCGTTTGGTTTCCAGACATTAGATGTATACCGTACTTTTCTGTTGACCCGTTATTCATAAACATTCTGATATTTTCGTAGTACAAAGTAAACTGTATGAGGGAAATAACGAAGAAAAACAAATGCGAGAAAAAAATCGAAACTACGCAATATAAAACAATTAGAATTACGAAACGAGACACATGTGAGTCTGTTCGGTAAAATTAAATTTACAGAGTTTAAACTTTCAAAGTTCCAAGATTCAGCTTCATGTTTAGAATAGATCATTCCATAATTTGGACTCATCCGGAACAAAACTTCTATAAATCTGTGCGCTTTATAGAAGTTAACCAAATGAAAGGCGAGAGTGTTAGAATAAATTACATATCAAAGACCACTTAGTAGGGCATTAGAGACTTGTATCGTCAGTATACATTTTTTAATGATCTGTTTAAGTGGAGCCTCAGATTCACAGCATGACGTATTCTAAATGATCATTAAGTGTAGCGTAACACATGCTTGTAGTGTCAAACAACAGTAGAACCATAAAGAAATATTTATAATTAATGGAAGTGATTACAAAACAGTCATCATATTTATCTGATAACAGATACGTTCCAGGATAATGATACCTAACTACTGCTGTTTAAAATAAACTTAGCTGGGTGACCAACAATGAAAGGTAGTTGGCGGTGGCATTAAGCTCTTAAGATCATATGGAAGTACTGGCATTGGATTTACAACGTTATCCCAAAAGTCGACTCCAACACTAGCAACAGGCCTTGGAAGTTTGGTTTGAGGGACATGTGTAGCACAACAAGACCCGAAGAGCCAGGTGAGTTATAGTGTTTATAGACATGAGTTTTCACACCACATACCTCACTAAATGATTTTTAGTTTTCTGTAAAAGAAAATTGTTGTGCCGGCTTTGTCTGTCCGGCCTCACTTTTTTCTGTCCGCCCTCAGATCTTAAAAACTATTGAGGCTAGAGGGTTGCAAATTTGTATGTTAATCATCCACCCTCCAATCATCAAACACCAACGCGCACCCCTCTAGCCTCAGTAGTTTTTACTTGATTTCAGGTTAAAGTTAGCCATAATCGTGCTTCTGCCAACGATATAGGATATGCCACCACCAGGCCGTGGTTAAAGACTCATGGGCCGCGGCTCATACACATTATACCAAGACCACCAAAAGATAGATCCATTTCCGGTGACCTTGATTATACGCTGTAGCGGCTGTGCAGAAAACTTGATTGCGCTGAAGAAACTTCGGCGCATTTTTTACTTGTTATTTTAGTTTCTGTTAACATCGCAATTTTAAGCCTTCATTCCATAAATTAACTTTCGGACTCCACTTTCCTTGTAGGAGAGAGAGAGAGAGAGAGAGAGAGAGAGAGAGAGAGAGAGAGAGAGAGAACAAAAAGATATGTGCTTATTTATGTCCCAGGAATAAATGAGTTTCACATTCATCGCTCCATTTTGTAAAAACCACTTATATAGGAAAAGTTCAGACACGCAATGTGCATATTTTGACAGAGAGAGAGAGAAAAAATTTTTTTCTACGAAAGTATGCTACAGTATGTGATTTAGTGCACTTTTCTTGTAAGTAAGGAGTTGGATTGGAGTCAGGAAATGGGAGTTGAGAGGTGAGGAAGCGGAGGAATGGTGAGGAAGGAGGTGAGGAAAAGGAGCCTTGCGGAAGCTCTCTCATGAGGACTGAAGAGAGACGACGAAGGACATGGAACCTGCATTTCTCCTCCTCCCCGTCTCTTCCTCTTGGACTCTGGGGAGGATTCCAGGTTTTTTTTTTTCTACTCTTTCAATTATTTCCTTCTGGCTTACATTTCGGTTGAATTATTTTCGGTTAATTTTATCTTACCGGCTGGTCCGCTGGCATGGTTGCTAGCGTCGTGGATGGCGCTCACGTGTCGGGGGTTCGTGCCTCCCCCAGGACCGATGAAAAATTCACATGATCAGTTACTGCTGCAGTGTGGGGTCTGCGGTGGGAAGCTGAAACCGACATTCTTTGGAAGCTTGAATTTCAAGTCAGTGGCCCCTTTTGGTGGGCTTATTCCATGTGAATAGGTTTTATCCAATAATTATAATGATAATAAAAGTGAAGAATTCAAGCCTGTCGTCTGTTATATTACTGTTGTCATATATACAGTATATATATAATATATATATATATATATATATATATATATATATATATATATATATACATATTCATATATATATATATATATATATATATATATATATATATATATATATATATATGTGTGTGTGTGTGTGTGTGTGTGTGTGTGTGTGTGTGTGTGTGTGTTACAATCAGCCAAATTTCGGATGTTTAGGTCAAGAAATATCTAGGGGTTGTACTTAGCAAGGGGTGGATGATAGTCACTACTGCATTTTGGACACCCTGTTGATCCATTACAAACCCAACTGGACTCCGAAGGTCTCTCACAAATTTGAATAATGGCTACAGAAGCTGATTTGCCATTGGTCACCCAACTAAGAACTGACCAGACTTAGTGTTGCTTAATGTCACTTATCGAGAGACCAGTTTTGGCGTAAACTTCTAGATGAATACGCAAAGTATAATATGCATATTGATGGCATATGATAGTTATACATGCACGTATTATACAGTGTTGTCTCGGTAGCTTTTTATTGACCCCGTACTTCCGAATATTTTTCATGTGAAGGAAGCTAATCTGATAAAATACTTTAATCTAATATTGTTTACAGCCTTAAAAGTTCAGTGCAGATTTATTTATCGTTATTTATTTATTTTTGCTTACCAAATAGCTCTGCTTGCATGAAGAACAAAGTATCTGGTTATTACAGTCACTGTGATTAACTGAACCTGGTCATAATGAATCACCCCAACAAGAGCACAAAGAAATACAAATATTTCTGCGTGGCATTCGTTCAAGCACTACTCTCTCTCTCTCTCTCTCTCTCTCTCTCTCTCTCTCTCTCTCTCTCTCTCTCTCTCTCATTATAACAGGCTTTCTTTTGCGAGTCAGGGTTGTTAACCTGCAATAAGCCTCCTCTTTTATCGGGGATCGTTTCTGAAATGAGGCTCTTAAACACTCATGGTACAGTTCGGGAGGAAATTATCCAGATAAGTTGCAGAAATGGTGAAAGAATTCGGATCTTCAGAAACATTGGTTTGAAAGAGAGAGAGAGTAGAGGGGGTGTCACGGAGGAGAAAGAGGGAAAGAGTGAGGGAGAGAGACAGGCAGGCAGACAGAGAGTGAGAAGGAGAGGAAGTGAGAGGGAGAGTAGAGGGGGTGATAGAGAGGAGAAAGAAGGAAAGAGTGAGGGAGACTTGGAGAGAGAAAGACTTTGAGAGAGAGTGTGAGAGGGAGAGGAAGTGAGAGAGAGAGTAGAAGGGGTGTTAGGGAGGAGAAAGAGTGAGGGAGACTTGGAGAGAGAGAGAGAGAGCTGGAAAATTTATTAGGGTTCGAAGAAGTGAACTACCAAACGACGGACGATGTCTCGGTAATTGCTGGTTCAACATTCAGAGGAAAGATTGTGCTAAGACCAACATAGCCGCATCTGGGCATTGTGTGCGATCTGTCATCTTATTTTGTCTTCGATATGAGGTGGGAACTTCCGTGTAGCTGTCGTTATTATTGTCATCCTAATATATTACTGATTATCGAATATTTCATTTTAGTCATCATCCAAAGAAGCATGTATTTTAGCCGTTACTTCAAGATATCCATTTCCTTGAAAATACTCTCCCGAGATGAGATATTTTTCTTCCATTACGGGACTGACAGCATTCCTCGCGGTTCGTCCTAATATGTTTTCCTTCCTTTCCTGGGCTCTTCCGTCATCCATCCCATCATTATTTTTCTTTTATCTCCAGTAACTGGTTCCCTTAGCAGTGGATGGCTACAGATGAAAACAAGTGTGGATTTGCCATGTCCGTCCTTCAAAGTATAGAATTTGATTCTCTACTTAATTTGCTGGTATTTGGATCTTATGATCTAGTGCCACTTGCACCAGAGCGCTAAGGTTTTTTTTTTTTTTTTTTTTTGCAAGTTTTACCAAAGGTTGGTGAATAGCTAGATGGTAGATGGCTTTCGAATTGCATTCCAGTTATCTTGATATTTTCGGAACAACTGTATGCATCAAAAAGAGGTATGTTTATAAATGTGAATATTCATCTTTACTCTATCATACCACGTTAGAGGATAAAGGCTTACAGTCATACCAGGTTCTATTTCAATAACTTTATTTTCAGTTCAGTACATGAATGAGTGAACTCGAGTGGGTATGACCTACTCATCTGACTACAATTTTCAGAGGCATAGGCAGTGGATAAACATTTCCATCCATAAAATTAATATATGTGAACGTGCAACGGACCAGAGGAGTGTGATGGTGGGGGAGGGGGAGACAGTGAAATAAAATAATGCTCTAAAGGCCAGCAGAGTGAGTGCACCAACACTCATGAATTTACGAACTAAAACGGAGCAATGAATTTTGGATTATGGAAGGCTGGAAGTGGTTGGTTCCTCTTGGTGTTTAGATGTAAATTGAACATATAACAGGAGAATGAGAGAAGAGATGAGTCACAGAACAGGTGAAACAAGGAGAGTGGCTGCGTCTCGAATACAGATTTCGAAAAAGATGAGAACTGACTCAAGAAACAAACACTGAAATTAATGAAAGGTCGGTATGTTCTGTACTGTCCTTAGTGGAAGTGTAGTGTGGATGTTGAATGCCAGTGGAAGGTAAATGGTGGAAGCTGTTGAAATGAATTGCTTGTATATTATATGTGAAGAATTCAAGATTGAAAGGTTGAGAAATTAGATACACGTCAGAGAAAAAATTAAGAATCAGAGCATTATAAGGTGGTTTGGTCGTAAGGAGAAAATAGGAGACGAAAGCTTGGTGAAATGACCCATCCTGCACCATTTTTGCAGTTCATAAAAAGGCATTTATCAGTACATCTATAATTCTTGTCAGGCCTAAGCTGAAGAAGTTATCTCCCCAGATCTAATTACTGTTGTTGCAGATATTTCACTTTACAGTTATGAATTCAGCTCGGCATGAAAGCATTCTAAAGGTATTAATATGTTTATGTGTGCGTATGTGTGTCCTCTAAAGAACACAGGATCTGTGCTTAGAGATATAAACAGTAAACGCACCTCAGCAACAAACAATAATTTTTTTCTTGATTTTATAACAAAAATATAAGCATTTTAAAGGTATTAATAGGAGTATATGTGTGCGTATGTCTGTATTGTAAGGAACATAGGATTTGTGTTTATAAATATAAACAATAAATGTACCTCAGCAACACAATAAATTTTTTCTTGACTATATATAAAAATAAATAAGCATTTTAAAGGTGTTATTATGTGTTTATGTGGGCGTATGTCTGTACTGTTGAGAACATAGGATCTCTGTATATTAATATAAACAATAAATGCACTTCAGCAACAAACTAATTTTTGTTCTTGGTTTCATAAAAAATAAATAACCATTTAAAAGGTATTCATATGAGTTCATGCGTGCGTATGCCTGTACTGTAAAGATTATAAGTAATGAATGCACCTCAGCAACAAACAGTAATTATTGCCTTGATTTTATTAAAAATAAAAAAAAAACTGACAAACTTCTGGGGTTCTTTTGGCTCTCCTCCCCGCTTCTTCCCAGGGTGGGGGGAGGGAGGAGGAGGAACGTTCTAAATCACAAACGTTGCTTGATCCAAAACGTTTCTCCTCCCATCATCCGTCTCTTCCTCCTTCGTCTCACTCCTCCCTCTGGCTCCTTGAATCTCTTTAAGCATTTTCATACTCGACTGGAACTTCCAAAAGTCCATTTGTGCTGTCAGGGAGATATCGGACTGCAGCGTTTAAGCGCAGTTGCACTTGAGGATAACTCGAGCTCATAGCTCCCCGGAGCCTTCGGGGGAATTGGATGTTAGGTTTTTTTTCTCGTGATTCGTGTTTCGTTATTTTTCATTTGGAACTTTTCTAAACATTACCTAATTTCATATGTATATATATACACATATATATACTGTATATATACCTAATTTCATATAATATATATATATATATATTATATATATATATATATATATATATATATATATATATATATATATATATATATATATGAAATGAGTGTAGTATTGAGAGAATTTACAAATGAAAAATAACGAAGAAAAAGATTTTCGGCTTTGCTGGGTTCTTTACCAGTGTCATTCGGATAACAAGGAGATTTTCGTAGGTGGATGTTTGTTTCACTCAGGGATCTTGTGTAGGCTAAGGTCGGAGGACGAATTTAGCAATTAAAGACGTGCCCGTCTTATGTATCTTCTACAGTTGAGTTCATTCTTATTTCAGGAGATAAGAGAATAATGTAGCAATGATTAAAGTCTTGGGGTTCTTTCTTTTCTCAGGAACCTCCACAGTAAGGAAAACGCCTTGTTATTGAAACACTGGAAACGTTCCTAAACCCGCAGAGAAGTCAACATCGTCTACGCAGATATTTGCTTACCCAAGACTTTGATCATTGCTTCATTATTCTCTCATCTTCTGAAATAAGGGTGAACTCCAACTGCAGAAGATGGAAATCAAGATGATGATCGTAAACGGGATGTGGTATTTTTAAATAGATGGTAGTTTTTTTTACAAGAAAACTGGTGAGCCTACAACGAAGAATTCAGTTACCAATTAATATGAAACAGGGTAATAAAACATCTTCAATTTAAAAATATCGGTAGCTAGTTGTATTATAGTTACATTCATTGTAGCTGGAAAGCATTAGATTATGCAAACTTCTTAAATACTTTATACAAATTCAACAAAGTTTGAAATGTCGCTGAAAGCCGACCCAGCTTTTGAGAAACGCTGTCGGTGCTTGGTCGGTTAGCGATGGTAGTCCAAAGCAAGTTCTTGGTCCATAGTGTACTTGAGTTGTGGCTGTTATCATTTTCGCGTGTTTCATAATCGTTACCAGGCCCGCACTATACCTTCAAAAAAGAAAAATGGATTGTTGGACGAATGGATTCATCGATTTGTACTGAATGATGGACAAATGGATTCATCAGTTCTCCTACCTGTGTGAAAGCTGCCAGTTTGATGATTGAGCCATGGCGTTATTATAAGACAGATGTCGCCTTGGCTACAAGAAAATTTTTAAAAAACAAAATGCAGTAACTGAAGCATTTGAAAATTGTTGCAGGGGAAATACGCCTAGATGGAACTACAGCAAGTAATTGGCGCTCAGTGCAAGAGAAAAGTAATAAAAATAGTTCTTAAATGTTTTAAATTGACTGTGATGCACCAGTATGGATGAAATGCCTGTAGACGCATTGAAAAGCAGCGTGCAATACAGTAAACAAGACCATTTTCGTTGCAAGTAGGCGAGTGAGCAGTAGCAGTTAACAACGTTATAGTTGTGGACGTGTGAATTGAGTTCCTGTTAGTGGATGATGTTGAAGTGGAGGAGCTGTTGCCCTCATTTCTGTCGTTGAGAGCAAAGGAGATTGTACCCTACAACTTGGGCAGGAAATAATGAGCCGTTTCCACATATATGGAAGAAGAGCTGCCCAATATTTATAGCTTTACTTACCTCATATTGAGGTGAGGCAAGATTGTGTTCTGAGTAATTACCAAAAGAGAAATTGCATGGATGTGGCAGAGACAGATTGGTAATTTTTCGGAAGACTCCAGCCAGCCATTTATTGCATGAAAAACCATTTTTGGTTTTTCATGCAAAAATGGCTAGGAAATGATAGGGCACGAAAAGAACCTAAAAATACCAACCTAACGTAACCTACTAGTAGGAGTGTTTACTGGTTACAATTTTGCCACGTTAGCTATGGATGGGGTGGTGGGGCCGGTATACTCTTACCTTATAAGTCGCAATTTGATTAATTTTTTTCTGTTATTAAGCATTTGCGCAGGTTATGTATTGAGAAGACACTTTTTGTTTTGATGTTTTACCCAAGAAAAATGCAAATTATGATGTGGGAGGTGGCTGGAGTCTTCCGAAAAATAACCGACAGATCTTCGGTTTCCTAGTTACGCAGATCAAGTTTATAGCAACCAACAGCGACAGTACACTCATTCAAGGTAATTACGAATTAAACTTTGTTGATATATATTTAGCATTAGATGAGACTAGAATTTCTTTGTCCTCAAAAGGCATGACTGACATCGCAACTTCTCGATGGTAAAGAAGGCAGTTCTAAATTTATTCCATTGCAAATTTTGTGGATGATTTTTATTAATATATATATATATATATATATATATATATATATATGAAATTTCCCAAAATATGTGTGTGTGTGTGTGTGTGTGTGTGTGTGTGTGTGTGAAGTAAATATGTTAAAATTTACGTTAGGCGAACGGCTGGATGTTGAAATTTCCCAAAAAATGTACCGGAAAAAAAAAAAGTTGAATACCACTGCTCTACTCCAGGTTTTTCTTTTTTTTTTTTTTTGTAATCACTACTTCGCTGCTGGAGCAACCAATGAGGTTGGTTTCTTTATTATAATTTTGTTCCGTCATGCTTGAAAGCTCTCTCTCTCTCTCTCTCTCTCTCTCTCTCTCTCTCTCTCTCTCTCTCTCTCTCTCTCTCTCTCTCTCATATACAATACTTTATCTCAGGAAATGAATATGAGATATCTTTGAATTTTAGTGCTTCAACAGTTCACACTCACTCTCACTAACTGTGCAATGAGATGACATCATATTTATATGCTGTATGAATCACTTCATACCCTCATCTGAAGGTCCCAGGGGCTTATGCAACTGATGCCTGCAGGTCACATGGAAAATTAGCTTCAATTTAGATCTTTTTGAAATTGGTTCCAAAAATGCTGATTAAGAATGACAAACCCAACCTTTGCTCCATGGGTCTTGTGTTCTTCGGTGTTTGGGTCTAGCTTTATCTCTCCTTCTTTTGTAGTTATTTGTGGGTCTAGCTTTGTCTCTCCTTCTCTTGTAGTTATTTGGTTCCTGTTGTTCCAGTTATAGAAATCTACATTCTGCATTATTGATATTGATACGAAGTTGGATGGAAATGAACTCCACCTCCTTTTCCTGTCTGTAATGGACATTATTCCTTAAGGTGCATTCACTAGCATATAATAGTCTACATATTTTTATATAATATTTGTTCTTTTCTCATATCTCTCAAGATTTTTCTTCAAGTTATTATTATTAGAAGTGAAAGTAAGAGAAAATTACAATTTCTATTTTTATTTATATGTATCTCCGAACGAATATAATTATGCCAGCGAAAAGACCGCCAGAATACAAAGAAAGGTCAAAACCCGTCGGGTCTTTACGGTTGAAAATTCAACCATACCCGATCAAAAGACTCCAGTTGATTGCATCACCGTTTCCATCACCGTCATCAGGTGATTGCATCCGGAACTGCTCTTCCGAGGATCAGGGACACTTCATGACTTCTCCCTCTCGAAGGTCGTCCTCCGAATTCGATGATATTGGACCGGGAGGGTTTCCCATTGAGGGAGGCAGCCACATTGTGAATGGAGCTTCGGCTCGGTTAGGTTTCTTTTATTTATTTTTTTTTTTTATTTTGAATAAAATAATAGGAACAAATAATATATGTAATCAGTTGCGAATATGTATAAACACGCTGAAGTTTTTTGTTACTAAATATGTCTTAAATAGATTGGAAATGCACACACACACACGCACACCGTGTGTGTGTGTTGTGTGTGTGTGCGTGTGTGAGTGGATCCTGTTGTGGTAAGTTGTTTTGGTCATGATGTAGGAAACATTTGACCTGGTTATTCAAGCCAACTCTTGTCTGTTGCCTTCAAGAATGACGAAAGGAGTTCACAAGCAAAGTACAATTACAGTATATAGCTTTCTCTCGAGTTGACAATGATGACTTACCGGTATGTATTACAATTGATCAATAAAGAACACTCCATGGATAAACAACTTAGATGCGAAATGAACAGAAACTTCCGTGGGCATTTTGAAACGGGACAGCAGCATTTTTCCAAGTTTCTTTCAAGGCTAAGCTTGGGAATCCAAGGCCCAACTTTCCCGCGGGAGCCAGGGGAAATTTCTTTGGTTTGGAAAATGATTGTGTACTTTCACGTCATTTATATCCGAAAGGGTTAAACTGCTTGATCTCGGATGAATCTCCTGTGCAGAGAACTTTACATTTGGTGGTATAAACACGTTCACAGGAGGCTCATCAGCAGCACGTGGAACCCTTACATGAGTCAAACACCATTAAATACTGCGTGAGTGCTAAATGGAAAAATGAAGGAAGAAAGATGGAATTCGAGTGTGAACGTAGAAGAGCTGAAAGGTCAAGAGTTTGAGATATACGCCAAAAGTATTGTTAAAGGTTAGCATAGGTCAGCGATGGATTGAAAGAGTTTACGGCGGTTTGGAAGGATTTGTTTTAAATTTCAAAATGCTGGCATAAGTAGTCTCCGTAGGGGGTTGGTGCCGTCAGTGCACCTCATGCGGTGCACTGTAGGCATTACTGGAGGTTCTTTGCAGCGTGCCTTCGGCCCCTAGCTGCAACCCCTTTCGTTCCTTTTATTGTACCTCCTTTCATATTCTCCTTCTTCCATCTTTGATTCATAGTGCAACTGCAAGGTTTTCCTCCTGTTAAACTTTTCAAACCTTTTACTGTCAATTAACGTTTCAGCGCTGAATGACCTCATAGGTCCCAGTGCTTGGCCTTTGGCCTAAATTCTACATTCAGTTCTGTATTCAGTTCGTAGAAGTAGCTGTTGTTGGGACTTTCAACTGGTAATTAGGATCCCAAAGAAGGTCTTCGAAGAGACTATTGCATTGGAAGACCACAAACCAAGGTTAATTAATACGACTTCGTTTTTGATGAGACAATTTACTTATATTTGTATTGATTCTCTTTGGCCTTTGGTTTATCCAAGGCTAGTACTCTCTGGACCACCAGAAAGGGAAAGAAGTGGAGATTGTCCTGTAGGAAGCTGCTGCAACTGGGTTTTTTTTTTTTATCGAGTAGTTCATCCTTGTTTCTGCAGTTGACCAGTGATTGTGACATTGATGATTTATGCTTTATCATGTTCTGGACATAGATTATGGGGTATATAATATATATTATATATATATATATATATATAGATTATAGGGTATATAATATATATTATATATATATATATATATATATATATATATATATAGATTATAATTTATATAATAATATATATATATATGTATATATATATATATATATATATTTATTATTGGTCACGAGTCCATTTATATATATATATATCGGGATACGTTATAATTATATATATATATATATATATTATATATATATATATATATATATATATATATATTTTTATTGTGTGTGTGGATTTTGTGTGTTTGTATATATGTGTATATATATATATAATATATATATACATATATATATATATATATATATATATATATATGTTATCTATCTTATCTTATATATATATATCAATATATATATGAGGCTCCCTGTGTACCTTTTTTACTGTCAATTTCTGGTCCAGAACTGAATGCCTAAGGTCAGGACTTGCCTGTGGCCTCAACCATTTCTTATCAACATTTCAGTCAATTTTGATATCATGTCCAGACTGACTAACGCCAGTGAGAGATTTTAATTAGTCATCGATAGTTATCACAAATTTTTATTTTTTTATTCCAAATCAGTTGAATTTCACGTGTTTCATTTTAATGTAATTTCTGATCATCTGGTGCACAAAGTATCATGATATTTAGAAGTCTAACGATATTGATCGAGGAACTTAGATGTTGTTATAAAATTAAATATTAAAAATTAATTCTGATCCTCACTATATTTGTAAATATATCTTTTAAAAATTGGTGTCCGTTGGTAATTTCCTTTTTCATTTTTTACTGAGCAAATTTACCTCAGTAGGTGGTTAATGCCGCCAGTGCACCTCATGTGGTGTACAGTAGGCATTACTTCAGATTCATTGCAGTGTGCCTTCGGACCTTAGCCGCATCCCCTTTCATTCTTTTTACTGTACCACCATTCATATTCTCTTTCTTCCATCTTACTTTCCACCCTCTCCTAACAATTGTTTCATAGTGGAACTGCTTTGAGGTTTTCCTCCTGTTACACCTTTAAACCCTTTCTACTCTCAATTTCCGTTTCAGTGCTGCATGACCTCATAGGTCCCAGCGCTTGGCCTTTGGCCAAAATAATATATTCTATTCTATTCAGATCTTAGTGTTAATATTTAGCTACCGTTGTTCGACTACCTCATTGTACTTGTATTAAATATTTCACATTCTACCCATCCTTTGCATTGGTATAAGTGCAACTAGTTTGAAAGATCTGCCTTTTCTTACGTGACAAAATTACAGAATGATCTTCTTGCTGGAACCTCAGAAGCGTATATGTATTTTGTTTAGCGGGCTTTCACGAGTCTCTTATGATAACAGTAACGAATGTAATCTTTACAACCTCTTTCATTCCTTTTACTATGCTCCCGTACACCTTCGTCAAAATGCGCACCATCAAAGCCGAGTCCTCAGCAAGGTCATCCTCGCCCCGCTGGAGTAAAACCACTATAAGATGTTATCTCTCTCTCTCTCTCTCTCTCTCTCTCTCTCTCTCTCTCTCTCGAGCTTTTTTCCACTTGTGACGCTTTCGTTCAGAGCTCTTCACTCAGATGATGATGATTCCTTTCCTAAATCCACTTCCGCTGTTGACTTTAGGTTCTCAACAAATATTTTGGGATGTGATTGCTAATCCCATGCCTTCCTTTACCCTGGCTGCGACACACCTTCAGTTGACCAACTGTCATGTACCTATTTCGCTGCCTAAGTAAACAGGGCACAGTGGATTTATTCAGGCAATTATAGCCTAGTTCGTTCTTCGCCACCTGAGATCGACGTATGCGAATGAGTTTGAACTGAAGACATGAGCTGAACGTTTCACCTACAGGTAATTAAATAGATTACATGACTGTATTTATGAATGCTTCCACGCTCACACAATTCAGGTCAAGCGCTGAAGGCATCGGAACAGTGTCAAACGGATTAATCACAGCGAATCCAATGTCATTCCTTCTGGAGCACGTTTTCAGGATCCATTAATCTCGCTGCATATTGGTCTGTGTGTCTTTCTGGCTGTCAGTATATTGGCCTCTCTCTCTCTCTCTCTCTCTCTCTCTCTCTCTCTCTCTCTCTCTCTCTCTCTCTCTCTCTCTCTCTCAAAATTCATGTATTCATTCAATATCCTGCCCAAGTGAGTCAAGTTTTTCCATGGTGTCATTGTCGAAAATTAAACTCTACACTGCGACTTTTTCATCTGTATTTTTGACCAAGTGGACACACACACATATGAGTGTGTATAATATATATATATATATATATATATATATATATATATATATATATATATATATATATATATATATATATATATTTATATATATATATACTGTATATATAAATATGTATAAAGCACCATGAGGAAAAATGTAATTAAAAGAAGTGGTTCGTTTCTGATGACGTTTTCGAAAGGGCTGATACATAGTAGAGGAATATACATTATATATGGAAGGAAAAGCACAGTGCATATGAACATATAAACAGTTAAAAAATGCCGATGACACTAGCGAGAAATAGGCGGAGCTTTTGTGGCCGAGAGTGTTTGCTAGACTCAAATCCTTGTTTTCGTAGGACACCTGACCTGGAATATTTCTTAATGGAAAATAACAAGTTTATCTTTTTGTTTTCGTGGACCATGCTTAACTGCCAACCTTGAAAATCTGTACATTTCACATTTTGTAAATAAAATAAATGGTTCATGTTTGCACGTCAGTAAGCTGATAATCACATTTTTATCAAAGAACTCTTTTACAAAAGTAGTTCGATTATTTTTCTTTCATGTATGTTTTTTGGATAGGCCAATGTTGTTACCCCTTTCCAATAAATTGGTCTCTTCTAATAACATGCCAGAAAGAAATATAATCATGTCTGGTATTGTAAAAGAAAGTTAAACGTACGGAAATTCATTTTGTCGTCAATATTGGCTACTTACTGCAAAGTTCAGCTGCCAGATGTCAAAAGACGACTCCTGAAGTACGTGCTCTTGAAACACCGCCATTAGAAGGCATTGGCAAGGATTAATATCTGTAAAAGTCATTGAACACTGTGTTTTAATTGATCGTAATTGAAAAATGTGTTCATTTTCATCAGGATATTTTGGTGGACTTACTTGCTACATGTTTTTTTTTTCTTTTATTTCAGGTAAGTGCTGTTTCACTGATAGCTCTTGCTGAGTTTGGGTCTGTGATAAAGTGAGTAATTTAATATGTTTGACGTTAACTGTTGATCTGCATTAAACTAACGCTCTGAATAAATGCATCTGCCTTGCATAATGTGCATGCGGTACAATCGTTGAGGCATTTTAACCCTAAAATGGAAAACTGCGACATCTGCAAAACTTTCGAAATTGACATATGCCACCTGTTGGGCTCGTAAACACTAATACACAAGTTACTGCAGTTTCACAATGATTCTTCAATACTTTATTTAGGAGATCCCATTTGCAGTATCTGCAAAATCAGCAGTAAGGCAAGGGAAAACTGCAGTATCTACCATTTTTCTTAGTTTTGTATTTTTGCAGATAATGCAGTCTCCCATTTTAGGGCAGATTTGTTATCGTTAAATAATGGGAGGTCGTGTCTCTACCCAAATAAGATGTGGAACATGAATACTCATAATGGGTATTTACAAAGGTACAAAAGATTGATCGTCAGTGCATGCATTAATCGTGCGAAAAAGGAGAAATTCGTAGGAAGCTCGCTCCAGTCGTGGAGCGTATTAAAGGGGATTATTAGCAACAGGAAGTAGAAAGAAAACAAAAAGCTACAAAAATCCATCGATGTAGTATTTTCAGAAGTTAAAATTTATGTTGTTTTTACAAGTTTAAAAAGAGAGGAGAGAGAGACTGTAAAACTCTAATAGACTGTTTTTATGGGAGAAGCACTAACTATACCCATGCCTCTCTGATGCGGGCTTGAGGCTGTCTTAAGTCTATAAACTCTGCTGTTTATCAGATTTTACCGGTAGACTCATAAGACTTGATCCTTTCACCAAATTCAGGTTATTTGTAATATTCATCTAATAACAGATACGATGTAAGCTACTGACAGCGAAGCATTATTGACCATTGACACTAGCGAGGAAGAGAAATTCGTGCATTTAGGGGACCTACTGATTATATGTTTTTTCGAACTGTCCTTTTAAATCGAATTACTAAAAATTCTCCCTGGATCAAAGGATTCATGATAGGCAAAGTGAGAATCAACCAGCTTTGATCACTTCTGAGAGAGAGAGAGAGAGAGAATCATTCTATGATTTGTTTTAGTTCGGTGGAATGAGGTTTTCCTAATCAGGTTACTTTTGAATTTAATCATAATTTGATAGAATACATTTTGACGGAGTATTAAGCGCTCACGGTTATGTTTTTCTCAGTTTCTGTACTCCATTTGCTACACACAACACTCAGCTAACAATCTGGTATGCAGTTCCCTGCTTAAGGCAACAGAGGCATACTGTAATGTTAAGGAAGCTCAATCATTATCATTCCTTCACTGGACTGCCCGTTGATCGAACGAGGCTTCCATGAATGAGTCACAAGTGGAGTCATTGCTCCACGAGAGACAGACTGACAGACAATAGACTGGGAACATATGACAGAATTATGTTATATTCATGTTATCGTACTAGGAAAATTAGACGGTAAAAACGGAAGACTACTACCGGGCTCCTCTGGTTCGGTAACTATCGGTTTACTTGCAAAATGGGCGCCATATTTAGCACCACCCCCTAGAGGATGAACGTAAAAACATAAAAAAAAATTGTTAATGTCATAAACACAAACAAAAGGCATAAACATAAACAAAAACATAAGCAAAACAAATTAAATATTTCGATCGGCAGTGGCGGGAACAAGGCCGCGGTAATCGACGTCAGTTTCACCGTAGGAGAGAGCTGTTGCTGACGTATTTGGTGTTCCACAGGAAAGTGTTTTGCGGCATTGGTGAAAGTAAGATTGTACACATAGAAAACCTCAACAAAGAACTTGTTAGTGATAATAGAGAGGTACATCACAACAACAAAAAGCGCCTAAAGGACAATGACAAGCAAATAACAGATGAATATATACATACGAAAATGACAGTGACATTCAGATAAGTACATAATTCTTTTGTACAGAGAAAAAAAAATCTAACCCGTGCGTATTATCATGAAATGTTTAATATGCGTATATTTGAAAGTGGATTGTCCATATTTTTAAGGAATAAATAGAACACATTTTAATAACGAAACCTGAAGGAGAGACCGTTATTTAATATAATGACATGTTAATGTAAACGCATTAATTTGATGTCCTTTTCAATTCTGTTAACAGAGAACCACCGTTAAAAATCACGTTTTCTTTAAAGGGATTTAGAAAACTCTGGTTTTCTTTGTATAAAGACCTCAATTGCGTTATTGTTCATGTCATCAACTGGAAAAATAGCAATTTAATAGACGCAATAAAATTTTTCGCTTCCTTCATCGCTTTCTGCGCCCCCTGAGTTTTAATCGCGGAAGTTGAGATGTTATTGTTTTACGACCTTTTAAAAACTGCAGTTGAGCTCGGATTATTTAATTATCCATATTAAAAATATCTAAATGATAGTAAGTGGAATATCATATCACGTACGATTGTGTGCAGAAAATTGGCCTAGGTTGCCTGGGAAGCGCCAGAAGATGGTTCCAATATGCTTTCTCTGAAATCCCAGGAGGACCCATACTTAGTCGTTCCTTCACCTCGTAGAAGGTAGGTGCAATTGATGCCAACTGATGTTTGCGAAGTCAGTTAGATCCCTCAGCACGGCCAAGTGACTAAAACTAGGACAGATTACTGATTGAATGTAATACCTTTGGGGAATCACAGGCAGGAAGAACTGGGTCAGTTGCCTTTTTTCACCATTAATATCATTATAGGCACTCTTCTGTCGATCATGGGGACCCTGTAAGGTAGACAGACCCTCCTCTGGTGCTTCTCTTGCCTAGCCCTCTTCTACAGGTGGGTCTCTTTCAAGACTTGGAAACCCAGACACCCAAGTTTGACTGAGGGGGCCATCCTCCGGGGCGCCCCGCAGAAGCCAGGAGGAACATCAGGGGTTGGGAAATTAATGATGTACTGTTACGTCATGAAACCCAAGTGGTTACTCTGCTTAGTTGGGGAACAAACCTATGCAGAAAGCTTCCACAACATTTGCCTGTTTAGACACACTACAGAAAGCTCATGGGCAATGTGTCGACCCCTTATACATACTTCCTTATTCACCTTTATGATGATGAGTTACTTCATTATTATAATTGTCATTATTATAAGAATATTTATTATTTGAATTATCATAATCAGTATTATAATAGTATAATTGTTTTACTACAATGGACTCAATACAATTTATGAAATCCGCGAGAAAGAGAACCCCTCTGGAAGTGAGACGTAGGTCATTGAAAAAATGATGTAATTAATACCATGAATATTAATCAGACTATATTATACCCTCATATGTGGCGTCCTCCCAGGAGGAAGAATAGAGAAGGGAAGAGAAGGTTTGGAGGAAGGGGTAGAAGGCGAGGATATTAATAAGGGAACGGGGAGGGGGAGGGATTGTGTTTGAATACCTCGTAAGATGAAAGTGTAAATGGATGACAGATAAATGAATCGGTTTTCCAAATATAGGAAGGTGGAAGGGATTAAGAATTATTATCATGTCTTGGTTTTGTTTTTGTGGGAGAAGGCTCTACGAAGCATTGAGAGAAATTCCTAATCTCCATTACGTCACCATTAGAATATTCGATGGTAAAGCCCTTGATCGAACTCAAGAACAGCATGATACATAGCAGAAATGCTCTAAAGACAGGATACATAGCTGGAATGCTCTAAAGGCAGGATACATAGCTGGAATGCTCTAAAGGCAGGATACATAGTTGGAATGCTCTAAAGACAGGATACATAGCTGGAATGCTCTAAAGGCAGGATACATAGCTGGAATGCCCCAAAGGCAGGAGACAGCTGGAATGCTCTAAAGACAGGATACATAGCTGGAATGCTCTAAAGGCAGGATACATAGCTGGAATGCTGTGAAGTCAGGATACATAGCTGGAATGCTGTGAAGGCAGGAAACATAGCTGGAATGCTTTAAAGGCAGGATACATAGCTGGAATGCTGTAAAGACAGGATACATAGCTGGAATCCTCTAAAGACAGGATACATAGCGAGAATGCTCCAAAGACAGGATACCTAGCTGGAATGCTCTAAAGACAGGAAACATAGCTGGAATGCTCTAAAGATAGGATACATAGCTGGAATGCTCTAAAGACAGGAAACATAGCTGGAATGCTCTAAAGATAGGATACATAGCTGGAATGCTCTAAAGACAGGAATGTTAAGTACAGTACCTCTTTCATTCAAAGTTTTCTCTTGAAAATTCACGTCACCGCATAAATGAGACTTTTGAGAGGCTCTCTCATTACACTACTCTTCAGTGGAGATATTTCAACCATGTCGTTATTACATCCCAAGAATTTTTGAGAATTTTTGTTGTGTTCGTAAGATGAGAAATTCTCTCTGAATTGGATGTTTGTGGATAAAAGCGTTTTGACTTGTTTTCTCGTGTGGGTATTTTTGGACCCATAAGTTTGTAGTGTGAACAGATGGACTTGAATAATGAAATGAGAGTCGGTGATAACTAGATAAGAAAATTAGATGGACCCATAAGTTTGTAGTGAGCGCAGATATACTTCGAACAATGAAATGAGAGTCGATGATAACTTTGGATAAGAAAATTAATGGGCATTTACAACCGCCAACAGATGTTGCAGTCGCCTTGTTTTTGAGGCAGTGACCTTACTTCTAAATTCTTAGTTACTTTGTTGATATCTAGCTTCTTTTAGAGCTACTGCCGTTTACACCAGTGTCAAGGCTTGTTTGAGCATCAGTTGTATGTATAACCCTCTTATTTCATCCAGGTTTAGGGGCAGTACATGTGCATGAACTCTCGTGCAAATTAAACTTCATAATTCAGTTTTGTTTTTATTCTCTACTCGGAACTTGGATACTTCCTTAGGATTCCAAGCCAGTCAGCAGAGAGCTCTGGGCAAGCTTGCTGGTAATTATCCTACAATGGAACATCATATGCAAAGTGTTGGATTTTTTTAACTCTTAGAAAGGCTAAACTCTCATAATTTTAATCGTTCACGATTCCCTGTGGTGTATAGTAATGTTTTGCCAGTCATTTTAGGGTCATAATTATATAATTTTCGTACCTGGAAATATTATTTTATTTCGTCGGTCACGTCAGTTAGTCTATCAATCAATTACTCTTTTCTTCACGATTCCCATCTGACTCTCCAGCCACAGCCCACCTCCATAGCCCCCTCCCCGCCTCCACGCCTCCCCGCCTCCCCAGCCCTGCCAAACCTCCGCCTTCAACCCGGGTGTGTGAGGCCGAAAGGAAGCTGAGAATGAAATTCATTTTGAGAAAGAAGAATGCAAACAGCTGGAAGGATTTAATGGAAGGTTAATTTCGCGAGTGGATTTGCACTCACGTCATCAACTTCTCATTACTAATTCTTATCGGGTCATTTGTGCTTGATTAGAGGGCGTTGAGAGAGAGAGAGAGAGAGAGAGAGAGAGAGAGAGAGAGAGAGAAACTTAACTTCAAGAGAGAAAGAATACGGGGTGGAAATTGGAAAGCTTTCTCTTGTCTTTTATTTCATAAAATTATTTATTTTATGAGATAGACTGACAGGGAGAGAGAAAGAGAAAAAAGAGAGAGAGAGAGAGAGAGATTGGAGAGAGAGAGAGAGAGAGTTGAAATTGGCTTTTTAAAACATAAATGTATGTTAATGAATAAACAGAGTTTTTATTTCATAAACAGAGTGAAAAACTTTAAGAGTTGAAATCAAGGATTTTTATTTCATAACATGATTTATGAGAGAATAGGAGAAAAGAAAACTTTGGGAGCGAGAAATGTATGAGAGAGTTAGAGAGAGAGAGAGACAGAGACAGAGAGGTAAAGTGAGCCCTTTTGCAATTGCTTAACACAGGCAACCCCCTTTAGTCTTCCTTTTACTGCCTTTCTTCTGTTTTTCCACCTTAGACCCTCCCTTCAGCAAGGTATTTATTGAGTTATTATTGAGAGTCGTTGGGGTTGAAATGTCGTTGAGATAAGGTATAGGCTTTATTTTTATGTCCATATATATATTTATTTGTAGTTATTCAATAGAACTTTATTTAGATTTTTATTATTATTATTACTATTATTTAATATTATTATCTCATTAAGCGTAAAGAAGTTTTTAAGAGTCAAAGTTTTTTTTTAAAGACTTTAAAAGGAAGGTTTAGCACAAAGATACCTAGTCATAAAGGGGTCTGAAATTATCTAGAGGTCCTCTCTTGGATCGAGCATCAGTTTCTAAAACAAGCATTTTTTTGAATGATTCATTTGATAAGACCATTTTATTGTTATATATAATATATTAATATGTATGCTTTATATATAAAATTATATATATATATATTTATTTAAACAATTTATATAATAATATATTTTTATTATATAGTTGTATATAAATATTTATATATATATATATATATAATATCAACAGATTTGTATTATATATATATAAAGTGTTGAGAAAATTTCTTTTAAAGCTTTAAAAGGCTAAAGGTAATTAGTGTTAAACCATTGCCGAAAAGTCTCTGAATTAAGTTTCACGAAAAGACAGAAATGATGTGAAAGGCAGCAAAGCAGGTTCTTGTGACCTTCATGTAATCTAAACAAACCAGGGGCATCAAAAGACTTTCAGTTTTGGGGGAATGGCCTTTCCATATGGAGAGATGATAGGGGGTGTTGAGTAGGTGGGAAAGGTGTTGGGTATTTAGCCTAAATGGTAAGGGGAAAGGAGTGCTTTGAACAATATGCTTTGAAGCATACTGTTGTAAAATTGGAATTGACAAGAATTAAATTTTAAATTGTCAAAAATACATTTTGACAAAAATACACTGTAATGACAGATAGACAGACAGATCGACAGATTGCACAGACAGACAAATCGCCAGCGTTAAATAGTTGTAAATGCTTAGCTTGTTTTATAATGAAGAACCACTTTTGTTGATGAAATCCATTTCATCTATTAAAAGGTTTTAAAGATTTTTGCTCTTCATATGATTGACTTGTTTTCACATGAATTGCTGAAAATTTTCTAAGAACTGTGGTTGACGTTGTACATTGAACCGAAGTTGGACGTAGGTTTAATTTCTCCATTTCTCTTCTCTAAATCTTCCATCACAAGATATCTTGATACAATAAAAATGAAGTTCAAGTAGATGTTGTGGTAGGGGACTATGGGCGGAGGGCTGAGTGGTTATAATTTAAGATGTTAAAAGTTGTTAAAGCGCTTTTCTTATTCCATATAAACTGGGTATGAGATTGCCTAAATGCACTGAGAGAGCCCGAGAGAGGTTGAAACAATATGCTTTACTGAACCTCTCCCGGGTTTGGACCGCTAGGAGATTGCTAAGCCGGGATTTTAAATTGTCGCAATCCGGGCCATCAATACATATGCCAGGTTGAGATAGACAGTAAATAGAATTAGGACAGAGATAAATCAACAGAACAGACAGAGTTCTACAATAACAGTCACATAAACTAAATGACAGCTTGTTTTATCTCTTAGTAATGGCATTTTGTTTAACCGACTTTAGAGACATAACAAAAGCTAGATATGCAAAAATTGTTTTGTTATTAAAATGATATGACTAGATTTTTGGAATTACAGAGAGAAGAGATAAGAACTGTGGAGAAATGCCGAGAAGAAGTAATGTATGCAGTAGAATGTTATAAAATGGTCCATTTCCATCCCTCTTCTATGTCGTGTCACGTCTCTCCCAAAAACAAGTGAATTTCATAGTAATTGATTGATAGTTCCTGCGAGTGTCTTCAGGGGCTCAAGATGGTTATTATTGTCAAGATCTCTTGTATTTATTTATTTTTCCTTGGATTTTTATCTTTTGTTTAATTATTATTATTATTATTATTGGTTATTATTCAGTTTATTATTATTCTCATTCTTATTATCTCTGTGTTTTCCCTTCAACTCCTCCCGTTTTTTAAAGACCTTTAAGAGCAATCCGAGTTTCCTTCCCTCCTCCCCGTTGAGAGGGGTCCAACAATTATCCTAGAGAGGTCAACAAACACCCCAAAAGATCGGATTGTATTTTTGAGATGTAACCAAGGACCTTTCCTATTTAAATAATATAATGGGATTTTTGTTTAACTATACCATTTATTTTTAAAAATATAATTTCATTTATATGTTTCCCATATGTATATTACATGGATGAGATTATACCTTTATATATATATAACCTAAAGTGTCATGGCAAGACTAATGGCTGATGCAATTTAGCATACAAAAAGAAAATTTTAGCGGATCTAAAATAATCGTCACGTACTTGTCAAACGCAGTTCAAAACTCTTTCAGACATATTTTCGTTTGTTGTTTCGATCTGTCGAGTGTTTCAACAATGGTGCACATCAAAGACTTTTGGATATTATGACCTTGGATATTTTGGAGTGGTGATCTTTTGGTGCTAGTGTTAAGTAATATTTACCTCAGGGAACGCCTTCAATAGAGTTGTCTTTCGTCATCAGTTTGATTGACTGTGACTACCATTATTGAACATTACATTACCCCTTAGAAGTAATCAACCTCCAGTTTGACAAAATACATTATTTTCAAAATACACCTATAACATCTAAACAGACAGCTTTCCAGCAACAAACTGGAAGAGGAACTAACCAGCCGAGTTGTCGCAAATCCTGAGAAGAAAATTGAGCAAGTGGACCTTCCTCATAAAAGAGTCGTTGAACTCAAATTCTGAGTCATCAGAATTTCCAAAAAATTGCTTTTAATTTCATATGATTATGTTTAATCTTGCTGAAAATCTAAGAACTTTTGTTGAAGTATACATTCAACCTAAGTTGTCCGTCAGAGGCATGATAAAATTTGGACCTGAGGGTTTCGGGCATAAATCTTTGCCCGCGTATACAAGATATCTTTTTATTTATGGTGTTCCCCATTTGTTTGCGTTTATTTTTTGTGACATTTTCGGCTATGTTAATCTCGGATGGTAATTTGGTTCACAATTATGATAATACGGAATTATGACGTTGATATTTTGTGTGGTAGCTTATATATATATGTTAAAACTAATATTTACTTCAGTCCTTAAAGTTGTATCTTTTCGTATCAGTTTATGATCAGACTATCATTATTATTACATTATATATAGAAGTATTAGCATGTAGTAGCGAAATATTATTTTCCTAATAAACTATAACATCCAGCCTGAAAGTTTACACAGAAGAAGAGAATTTCTGGCTGGGATTAATCCTGAGATGCTCACGGAATTGACCTTCCTCATCCCCGTCGTCACCACGAACTCATCGTCATTCTCATCCTATCACCTGCATGTATTTTGCATCCTGAACCGCTTTTCATTTATTGATGTGTTTAATCTTGCAGGATCAGGGGATATATCCCGAAGGTCGTCCTTCAGATGAGATAGCATTGGACCACGAGGGTTTTATATACAAGGGAATATGATCTTATATCGGCAAGAGGTGATATATTTTATTTATGGTGTTCTATTTGTTTATGTTTATTTTGTATTCACGCTATATATGGCGCGCACACACACATTATATATATATATATATATATATATATATATATATATATATATAAAATATATATATATATATATATATATAATATATATATATATATATATATATATGTATATGTGTGTGTGTGTGTGTGAATTAATGAATACCTGAGCCTGTGTTACATATAGTATATTTATATATATATATATCGAGCCCGGTCTTTCAAATGAAAGTCCAGGGTTCGATCACCATGTGAGTCAGAAATGTGTATATATACATATATGCATGTATTTATATATATTTACGTTATATATCTATGTGTATATATATAATAAAGTATATATATATGATGTATGTGTGCCTATGTATATACATACATATATATATATATATATATATATATATATATATATATATATATATATATATATATATGTATATATATATATATATATATATATATATATATATAGATAGATAGATAGATAGATAGATAATCAATGTGTGTGCGCCTGTGTTGTTCTGAATGTGTCATAACTTTTGAGTGTGTCACCGTGAATATGGTCGGTGAGAGGGAGAGATTTTATTCCAACAGAGGTCAGAGTTGAGGATGATGGCGTATATTTTTGTAATTAATTAATATTGTCGGAGCAGGGAACTGATGAAACGCATCCTTATAAATGAAAATGATTCCATACCACCTATCACTGTATAATTAATTTTGGCACCGAAATTCTCTCTCTCTCTCTCTCTCTCTCTCTCTCTCTCTCTCTCTCTCTCTCTCTCTCTCTCTCTCTCATTTATATTTCCAGTTAAAGGGAAGGTCTCTCTCTCTCTCTCTCTCTCTCTCTCTCTCTCTCTCTCTCTCTCTCTCTCTCTCATTTATATTTCCAGCTAACAGGAAGATCTCTCTCTCTCTCTCTCTCTTATTTATATTTCCAGTTAAAGGGAAGATCTCCCTCTCTCTCTCTTTCTCATTTATATTTCCAGCTAAAGGGAAGATCTCTCTCTCTCTCTCTCTCTCTCTCTCTCTCTCTCTCTCTCTCTCTCTCTCTCTTTCCATTTATATTTCCAGCTAAAGGAAAGAGAAGGAAAAGAGAAGAGAGAGAGAGAGAGAAGAGAGACTTCGACCAACATGGATAAACGACAAACGATGCCTCATTAATTGCTGTTCCAACATTCGTGGGAAAGACAGTGCTAAGGCCGATATGGCCACGTCTCTGCGTTGTGTCCGACTGTGTCTTTCTGTCTCTGTCACTATTCGTGTCTCTTTTGGCTTATGTAGGTCGCACAGTTTGAAACATTTATGTAATGCTTAAGATGTTCTTAATGCATATGTTCTCTCTCTCTCTCTCTCTCTCTCTCTCTCTCTCTCTCTCTCTCTCTCTCTCTCTCTCTCTCATATAGTGACTGTATCCTTGAAATTCTTGATTTATCTTGAATGAAATAATTGTTTAGTAACTTCTAAAGAATGGTTTGTCTTTGGTCACTGTCTTTGCAAATTGTTGATAAGGAATGGAATCGGTAACATACATTCTTGCATATTCATGATTCCGCGCTCCCATAATAGTATTTTATCATTTACTATTCGAGTATGATTATATAACGATATTGATAAGTTATATCGATGATAGTGCAACTGCGAGGCTTTCCTCCTGTTACACCTTAAAAACCTCCTTCACTCGCAATTTCCCTTTGAGAGCTGAATGACCTCATAGGTCCCAGCGCTAGGTCTTTGGCCTAAATTCTATTCCATTCCTCCATTATTATGGCCACGTCGATAGTCATTTATGAATTCACGAGGCAAGACAACTGGCTTTTCGGTTAGGCTCCTAAATGCCGCTTCATACATTGACGTGGAACCCATAACAATTGAAGAGCATGAACCACTGTCCTCCGCCCTCAGATGCATTGGCAGTTTCATTATGGAGCTTTTGTATAGAGTATGCTAACATCAGAAGTTGCCTTTTAAATTAACAGCCCATAAGCTTGTGCTCTAGTTAGGTTTCCCGTGCAATTTTTTGCACTAAAAGGTTGGGCCTAGTCATCGCCATCACAAAACCTTGTTTATGCATAGTCATGTGCATGTGTGTAGACAGTTCACTACTGTTGTACCAATGTGTGTGTATGTATGTGCATGAGAGAGAGAGAGAGAGAGAGAGAGAGAGAGAGAGAGAGAGAGAGAGAGAGGAGAGAGAGCTACCGTGACTTTGGATCCAAGTCTGTCGTGAGACTGAAAGACTCGAGTGGGGTGTTGGGGAGGGAGAAGGGTGGGGAGTGTTCGTGGTGGGGGCGGGGGGAACCCGAAAGGAAGGAAGCATTTGGAGAAATTCTCAGCGATCTGCCAATACCTCGAGTAGCTGTCAGTTTCCAAAATGACTGTCAATTTCAAATCCCGCGGACGTCTTCCGCAGTGGTCTTCACTTTCAGCGGCTGTAGTCCTCGTTGGTCCCCACCTCGCCGAACCCTGGGTTGTGCAACTCAAGGTGTAAAGTGCTGTATTGTAAAACTCCTTTTCTTCCTTCTCACTCCAATCTGCTCCTTCTTCTTAGCTTACTCCTCTTCACTTCCTCTCGATGTTAGTATGATTCTCCATCCCTCTCTATCTCTGTCTCTTCTGTCCTTCCTCACTCTTCTTTCTCCTTCTCAGAGTTCTATCTCCTTAGCTCACAGTCGATGCAGATTAGAAGCCAAACAGGTTTGATAGAATAATTCATTTTTTCTTTATGGAAATGCGTTATTTTAGCCTTTGGAATTAATAGAAAATATAGGTAAATAGTCATATAATGTTTTTCTTAATACTGTGAGTGTTATATCTTAAGTTAAAAGCACTTAATTTTCTTTCCCCAAAAGTTAAAAGCATTTCATTTTCTTTCACCAAAAGTTAAAAGCATTTAATTTTCTTGCCCCAAAAATTAAAAACATTTAATTTTCTTTCCCCAAAAGTTAATAGCATTTCATTTTCTTTCACCAGAAGTTAAACTCATTTATTTTTCTTTCACGAAAAGTTAAAAGCATTTAATTTTCTTTCACCAAAAGTTAAAAGCATTTAATTTTCTTTCACCAAAAGTTAAAACCATTTTATTTTCTTTCACCAAAAGTTAAAAGCATTTAATTTTCTTTCACCAAAAGTTAAAAGCATTTAATTTTCTTTCACCAAAAGTTAAAAGCATTTAATTTTCTTTCACCAAAAGTTAAAAGCATTTAATTTTCTTTCACCAAACCTCTTCTTATTATCTTCGGCCTGGGTTAGATAAGATCTTTCGATTGTCCGTTTCATTGACCTTTACACAAATGATATCTTATATTTTGCTAAACATAAAATAAGGTCATTGGGTAGGTCGTCGAAAAGGAATTGCGTCTATCATGACTTACTGATAAATTAATATTTTCTCTATTTACCTCGGAAACAAACATATATATTTTTAACATACTGATAAATTACTATTCTCTCTGTTTTCTTCTGAAACAAATATATCCATTTTTCTCTTGATAATCTCACCCTGACTTCTGAAGTTTAGAGACGTAAATAGTTTACAGTATTTTAAAGTGACAGAGGTTGAACAGTATTGCTGAATATTGTAAATGTTATTTTACCTGGAGAGTTGGCCTGAATGGCCAAAAGAGCCTAGGTTTATCGCTGCAATTCGCATTGCTGGGTAAGCCTATATATTATTAATTTGTTTTCTAGCTTTGATTTGTTTGTGTTTGCCGACTGGCCTTTTAAATAACTCTCTCTCTCTCTCTCTCTCTCTCTCTCTCTCTCTCTCTCTCTCTCTCTCTCTCTCTCTCTCTCTCTCTAATTGAAAAGTGAATTGCTTGAAAGACTAGCAAATGGGCTTCATTGTGTTGTGAGCGTTCAATGAAGTAGACTCTGTGTTCCAGCCGAAATAATAAAGATATTCCCTGCCGTTAGTTAAAATAGTTACAAAGCATTCCTCCATTTTACTTTGATAATTTTAAATGCCTTTCCATTATTTTTTATGGATTTTTTTAAAGTACTAGCCCAACGAGGTGGTCAACCAACTGCCATTTCGCTGCCTATGACCGAAGAAAGAGAAAACAAATAGGAGTGAGAGAGAAAGTTAGGCTGAACTCTGAAAAAGCAATATACCTATTCGATACTGGTTCAAGTTTATTGTTGGTTTTCAAAGGCCTGGTTCTTGTTGCTGGCGTTCTCAGACTGAGGTAGATAAGGGGGTTTTGATAGAGGTATTTTGATGCCTGAGGGAAGTGGAGAGAGAGAGAGAGAGAGAGAGAGAGAGAGAGAAGAGAGGAGAGAGAGAGAGAGAGAGAGAGAGAGAGAGAGAATGGATCGTGTTTCGTTAGTAACTGCCTAAAAACTGCAGTTTGAAACAATCGATTATATAGGTTGCCATTTGATATTTGCCGTTAATCTTAATATACAACCACTGCGATCTCATTATTAGCTTTATATGGGCGAGGATGAAGGTCTGATAAATTGGGAGGGGATTTGGGAGAGGGGGGAATACCCCTACCAATCCAGATCTGTGAATACGCTGTAAGTTTCTTACCCTAGTCTTTATTAAATGTTCTAGGGTTATAATGGCGGGCAAATATATTAGAGATAGAGTGAATAATTGTTATGTTACTTGAAAGCTCGTAAATAATTTTCCTTGGTCGAATTTGGCTGAATTTTTAACCATCTTGTATTGTCACAGTAATGAGGATTCAGGTGGAAGGTCTGATAAAACCTTGTCCCTGATCGTGAATGCATGAAGATTTATTTATTTATTTATATGTTTTCTTTGTTTTGTTTATTTAGTTATTTATTCTCTGGCATCATAGGCTATTCCAGCTCCCGTCGCCGTGTGTTACCTTGAGTGGGTACTTGTAAAAGGAATTTGCAAAATGGTGCATGCACACACTTGCTCACAAGAATCGTCTGTAGTCCAGACTCATTTAATGTATCAAAGTTTGGTCTTGCATTCGTAAATTGTAGGTTAGATTCTGCACAGAGTAAGAAGATAACGTAAAGAGGATAATCAATAACAGTATTGACGTTGTACTAATTGAAGGTTTAAGTATTGTTATTATATTAAAGCGTATAAAGACGTAAATGCAAGTCAGAGAAACAGAAGGCAGCGTTGCTTCCAGGATGTCGCATTCACTTTCTTCTTCACTGTGTCCGGAATCATTTAACAACAGTCCTGTTCTTAAGACACGGGTGCTGTAAGAGCACCATTCATCTCCACCCCTCTGGTCCCCGTGAGAGAGGTTAGCCTGCGTCAGTGCCCCCATGCAGTGCACTGTAGGAATTAACTTAAGGTTCTTGGCAGCGTGCCTTCGGCCCCTAGCTGCAACCACTTTCATTCCTTTTACTGTACCTTCTTTCATATTCTCTTTATTCCATCTTACTTTCCACTCTCTCCTCATAATTGATTCATAGTGCAGCTACGAGGTTTCAAACCTTTTTATTGTCAACTTCTGTTTCAGGGCTGAACGACTTCATAGGTCCCAGCGCTTGGCCTTTGGGCTAAATTCTATATTCTATATTCTGTCTCAAGTATTCTCTGTTTCCGTCCGGGTTTCATGATTCACTTACCTTGTCTCTTTCCCAGAGGCAGACTGTCATCGTTTACAGCCTTCTCAAATGTCATTCAACCAAACCTTCGTTTCCTTTTTAATTTCAACGTCAGACGTACACTCTTCCAACTGCAGGCATGCGGGTGAAAGAAAGGGGGCAGGGGGGTGGGGGCACTCAGAAGGGTACATATGATCCAGAGCATAGGTTTCCAGAAGACCAATCAATTTGCGAAAAACTCTTCTTGAAATCTCAGCCCGTGGTGACCTTCCATGTTTTTCAGCTCGTTTACTTTCATCACAAAGAGAACAAAAATCAAACTAACGCTGAGAGAGAGCGTCTGGTTTTCCTTTGGGCTGTGTTTATTTTTTATAGAGGACCTAACTCCTGCTCAAGAATGGGCCACGACTTATTTGCCTTATTTTCTTGATGGTTCCTTCTTCCCATTGGTAGACGGAATATAGCTCGTCACACAACACACACACACACACACACACACACACACATATATATATATATATATATATATATATATATATATATATATATATATATATATATATATATATATATATATATATATATACACACACATGTATATAGTGCACATACACAGACATACGTGCGCATATATATGTATAATATATATGTGTGTGTGTGTGTGTGTGTGTGAAACAGCACTGTAGCATCTTATACGAAAAATCCTGTTACTTTTAGTCCTTCAGTCTCTAAATGCATTCTTTACGTGCATACATACATACATACACATATACTTACATACATACATATGCGTGTGTGTATTGAGCCGATGTACCGTTCGCCAGTAAGAGGAAGGAGCCGTAAAAAAAGTTGGACATAAGTTGTTGCCCTTTTATTGAGCTGGAGTTAAGTCTCCTGAAATTGAAATTTTCAAGTGTAGGCCAACAACCTCTCTCTCTCTCTCTCTCTCTCTCTCTCTCTCTCTCTCTCTCTCTCTCTCTCTCTCTCTCTCTCTCTCTCTCTCTCCGCATGCTTGTCCGTTTCTCGAAATTTAAGAAGCAGAGATACGTCCGTAATTTATTTTACCATAATACTGGTTCTGTATTACCGGGATCTTGCCATTCTTTATATTAGTATTATGTATGTTTGAATGTTTCTCTTTGCGACCAGTGTTTCCTTCATTGACTCCGTTGTGTTCTTGTCCGTCTTTGTGACCTATGTCCTATTGTTGTATCAGACTCCTGAGGGACATTTCAACTTTTTCTTGCACTTTCCTTCATTTTTAGTTTTCCGGAAAAGAAAACTATTGTGCCGGCTTTGTCTGTCCGTCCGCACTTTTTCTGTCCGCTCTCAGATCTTAAAAACTACTGAGGCTAGAGGGCTGTAAATTTGTATGTTGATTGTCCACCCCCCAATTATGAAACATACCGAATTGCAGCCCTCTAGCCTCAGTAGTTTTTATTTTATTTAAGGTTAAAGTTAGCCATAATCGTGCGTCTGGTAGCTATATAGGATAGGCCACCACCGGGCCGTTGTTAAAGCTTCATGGGCCGCGGCTCATACAGCATGATACTGAGATCACGGAAAGATAGATCTGTTTTCGGTGACTTTGATTATACGCTGTAGGGGCTGTACAGAAAACTCGATTGCGCCGAAGAAACTTAGGTGCATGTTTTACTAGTTTTAGTGCCATCTTCACTTCGTTGGCTTGTCCGGTCTCAGTGTGGCCCATTGGCGCTCACATCAGGCTTCTGAGGTCTGTTGCAAGTTTCTGAATTACCGGTTTGGGCTGGGGTCGCTAACCACTTGAAAGCGAGGTCAAATAGGAATCGGTGTAATAGCGCATTCTCATCACTCTCTGCCTCCAGGGCATCCCCAAAAACTCGAGCATGACAGTCTGGAGCAAAGCCAAGAGAGACAATGTCTATCCAAATGGGTGGAGTCGCCTCCCGCCTGGGGAAACTACATAGGCGATGACGTATCTTAGAGGTACCTGCTCATTACGGCAGTTCACCTGCTGACGCAATAAGGAGGTAGACAAAGCTCCGCCTACATGGGGGATTTTGGGGGAAGTGATCACACCTCTTTCTCTTGGCCTCGATCTGGAGTATGTTTGACAACCTCCTACCCAAGTCTTTACTTCTTTTTCTTACCTGCGTCATCTATGTAGTTTACTGCTCAACATCTGCTCCCATATTTTGACTGGTGTTCTGGAGAAATTTTTTCTCTTCTTTTCTCATTATCTTGGAATTATGGATTATGGTGACTCGGGTATAATCACTTTATCTTTTTGTTTCCAGATATCCTCACCTTATTTTTTTGTTTCCTTCAGTTGCCATGAGCTATTTCCACATCTACCATTTGTGAACTTTAGAGCACGTTTGTTTTATGGAGAGCCATGAAGTAAGTCTTGATAACTGTAGGAGACGATTCATAACCAATTATTCTTCAAGTAAAAAAGAAAAAGGTCTCTCTCTCTGCTCTCTCTCTCTCTCTCTCTCTCTCTCTCTCTCTCTCTCTCTCTCTCTCTCTCTCTCTCTCTCTCTCTCTCCATAAAGCCAGTAACCAGGCTACAAGTAAGGAGAAGATCGCTAGTGAAAGAAAGAGAGACTTGACCGAAACGAGGACTGGTAACTGTGCTCTTGTGCATCACATCACTAGGCCCCCGTAAGTTAGTACCGTCAGTGCACCTCAGTTGGTGCATTGTAGGCATTACTTAAGGTTCTTTACAGCGTGCCTTCGGCCCTTAGCTCCAACTCCTTTCGTTCCTCTTACTGTACCTCCTTTCATATTTTCTTTCTTTCATCTGACTTTCCACCTCTCTAACAATTAATTCATAGTGCAACTGCGAGGTTTTCCTCCTGTTAAACCTTTCAAACTTATACTGTCAATTTCCGTTTCAACGCTGAATGACCTCATAGGTCCCAGTGCTTGGCCTGTGGCCTAAATTCTATCTTCAGTTACCAAGGTATACAGATCTGTTTAGATAAAGTTTCTGACCTGTTCGAAATGCTTCAAATAGTCAACAAGTTTCATATCTTTTCATACTAGTTTTCTTGTGTTTGTTTTACAATGTTGCTTGTGTTACCAAGCAGTTTTCTTGGTTGTATTAGCCTTTTTCCTGGTTTTTCTGCCTGTTTCGTGAGTCATAGGAAACGGGTAGAAAAATCAGGAAAAAGTAGAAAAAACTGGGAAACAGACATCTAAACTTACAGTATTAAAATATTTGCAATTTTTTCGAACTGTTTACAATATTTTCCAGTGTTTCGCTTTTTTTTTTTTGTATATTTTAAGCAGTTCTTTTTTTTGATGACTACACTTTTGTTAAGTGTCATATTTTCTTAAACTGGTATAATTTTTAATATGCTTCTGACTTTTTCAAATTCCTCATTTTATTTCCGAAGTGTTTCCCATCTTGCCCTTCCCGTCCACCACCTGCCACCCTAGGCTAAGACTCTCCCCCATCCCCCTCGTGTGGTAAGAAAGAGAAGCGAAGAATATTCCAGAGGGGATCAGGTGATGCGCCTCCTACTTCGGGACAAGGCGAATGGAGTTGGGGTTTCGGAAGAGATCAGCTCTCGGGACGTTGCGGAGGAAGGGAGGGTCGACTCTGGAGGACCCCCATCCCTCCCACTTCTTGATCTTGCATCATCTTTTTTTAGCATTTGTTTCTCTTGTTCTTTTGTGGATGGGGTGGCATTGAGAATGTTTTTCAATCATTTTTTTTTTTTTTGACAGTTGCAAATACCAGATGCCATGAAATAAAATATGCCGAAAATGTGTTCCTAGAGGATAAAGGCTTGAGTAGGTTGTTTCGAAGCTGCCATGAATAAAGAAATGTAATTTTTCATGTTGGCAGCAGAAAGAGGGATGCTTTCAAAACTTGTTTACTTTAAAAGTGATTAGGAAAGCGTATTTTTCGACGTTTTGTGTCAATAGGATTAATAAGGTAATTGTCAAAATCACATTCTGAAAATGGTATCAGTAAGAGTAAATAGGAGTAGTCAAACTCTCTCTCTCTCTCTCTCTCTCTCTCTCTCTCTCTCTCTCTCTCTCTCTCTCTCTCTCTCTCTCTCGTAGAGAACCCGAACTCTTGTCTCTTTATGAGAACAACTTTGCAATTCCTTCAGCAAGGTCTCGAGACTGCACCCGACCCCAGACTTCTCTTTTAAGATCCATCCCATTTGCAAACACACAAGTTTATCTAAAGAAAGTTGGTTGAAATTTATACATTCACAAAGAATTTTTTTCCCAGTAGACAACTCATTTTCATTTAGACGGGTCCGAAGTTTAAAAACAAACGGAAATTGCGTCACTAATTCCCCGTCAGTAACTTTCCTCTTCCTGATGTTATTTTCAGCAAATTTCACTGACCAAAAACAATTTCCTATCAGAAATGGCGAGAGGAAATAACTTCATCGCTTGATTTGTGTGTGCGCGGCTTCTTGTCAAAAACATTTACAAGAATAACTCTCGCATGAATACTTTCCGTATGAACCAGTTGCATGTTTAGTTTTCCGAAAAGGAAACTATTGTGCCGGCTTTGTATGTCCGTCCGTACTTTTTTGTCCGCCCACGGATCTCAAAAACTACGGAGGCTAGAGGGCTGCAAATAAGTATGTTAATCATCCACCCTCCAGTCATCAAACATACCAAATTGCAGCCCTCTAGCCTCAGTAGTTTTTATTTTATTTAAGGTTAAAAGTTAGCCATAATCGTGTTTCTGGCAACGATATAGGATAGGCCACCACCGGGCCGTTGTTAAAGTTTCATGGACCGCAGCTCATACAGCATTATACCGTTAGTTTTAATGCAGATGCCGATTTGATGAGCAAACCAGTGCCTTTATTATTATCAAAAGATATGTAAAAAGATATAGAAGGGAAGGAATAAAATTGGGCGGAACCTCTGAGAAATGACAAACGTACCTAGATGTAATTTAGCAGGAGCAGTTTTACGCAACGTTAATCTGTTATGATAATTTTGTCAGCTTCCTTTTAAACTACGGTTAAATAACAGCTCTTGTGAAGTGGGAAAGGTGATGGTAGTGTTGCAGGTTTTTGAGAATTATAGCGTCTGTAATATTTTCTTAGTTATCTCACATTCTGTTCCGAAGTCCTGCAATTATTTGCAATTTCTCAAGACAGCACACCAAGTAAATTTATGCATAGGATGCACATCCTGCATAGCTTTTGGAATCTCTCTCTCTCTCTCTCTCTCTCTCTCTCTCTCTCTCTCTCTCTCTCTCTCTCTCTCTCTCTCTGAGGATAAACAGTGATTGTTACAGATTGCTTTATCCCAGCGTTTAAAATCAAGTGAAGAGAATCATTTTGGAAAAATTGCACTAAGTAATTCCTGTCCATTTTGTACGATCCTCCAGAGAAAGAAGTATTGCAGTTTCCCATTCACCTTATTCTCTCTCTCTCTCTCTCTCTCTCTCTCTCTCTCTCTCTCTCTCTCTCTCTCTCTCTTTTAGCTGCGTGAAATAGAAACTCGCTCCATCTCAGCCTTCTGAAAAATCGGGTGTTTTTGGAAATAGACGGATGCCATTCTTTTATCGCCCAGTGGATGGTTTTCATGAGGAGGTAGCTCTGGGTGGGTGGGGTGGGGGCTTGGGGTTGGGTGGGGGTGCTGCAGTCAGTTGGAAATGGGACTGTGTAAATCCACTATCTTTACCGTAGGCTTTCCCCTTTACCTACTTTATGCGTATGAGTGTTTTTCTTCACGTGTTTATGACTGAATGTAAACATTGCTGTGGTGCTGGAAGCTTTCATATCTTAATCATGAATATGATTTTATATATATATATATTTTTTTTTTTTCATGGAACTAAATGAGTTCATGGAACTGTCTAAATTACCAGTTAGTCTTATGACCACTAACAGAGGAAATGGTTATCATATATTTTTTATTAACTTTAACAAAAATTTTAAAGAAATGAATATTAACGTACCCCTATTCTTATTTATCATAGAAACCCAAAAGTAATAGTTACGGAATACATATATATATATTATATATATAATATATATATATATATATATATATATATATATATATATATATATATATATATATATATATATACTATGTGTGTGTGTGTGTGTGTGTGTGCGCGCGCGTGTGTGTGTGTGTGATGTGTGTGTGTTTTGTATGGAGAACACTTGGTCAAGAGGAGCTGGAAGAAGCGGTTAGTTGCCTTGATGTAAACTTACTGTTTGGAGAAGGAATGATTAGATTTGATACCAAAATCTGCGGTAATGACGTGTATGAACGTCATCCAAATTTAGGTCCTTCGCTGATGACGTATCCAAACGTCAAAAAAATAATTACTAATAAAATGAGTAATCAGCTGCAAAATGAAACAAAACTGAGCGGTCTACTTTGAAAACTGTCGGAGATATGCGTCTTTGAAGAAATAAAGGTATAAACATTTTTACACCGCTCGAGTCACTGCCACTGCCCACACACTTAATTGTCATGAGAATCATAAGCGGGAGGGTTAAGATTACTTATGTCACGAATGAGAGATTTGAAGGGGACAATGTCATATGTATACTGAATACTAAAAGAAGACCTAAATATATTATATAGTGATTAAATTCGTGTTTTAGGATTGAAATCAGTACTATTGAATCTTAAAAGACGGAAAGCACTGAGTTTTGAAGTTACGAATATGGTTACGAATATGTAGTTGCGTTAATTACAATGAAGGTATTCTTATTCTGAGTAGGCTTGGGAAGGAAGTTAAAGTGAATGAAACCATAAAAATAATTATGTTGGGAGCATCTTTCATACTCAGTGAAATCTTATTTTGCTTCCAAAGAACGTAAGCATTTTACTATTGGTGACCATCTCTAAGCAAGAATTATTGTCATGTTTCTGTGCAGTGTTTCTCGGTGCCAGCAGGGATAAAAAAAAAATAAGTAAAAAACGCGCTGGAAGTTTCTTCAGAGCAATTGAATTTCTGTACAGCGTATAGTAATCAAGGCCACCGAAAATAGATCTATCCCCGGTGGTCTCGGTATAATGCTGCATGAGCACCCATGAACTTAAACATGGCCCGGTGGTGGCTATTTTATATCGTTGCCAGAAGAACGATTATGGCTAACTTTGTATAAATAAAATAAAAATTACTGAACAGAGGGCTGCAATTTGGTACGTTTGTGATTGGAGGGTGGGTGATCAACATTCCAATTTGCAGCCCTCTAGCCTCAGTAGTTTTTAAGATCTGAGGACAGACAGAAAAGAAGTGCAGGCAGAATAAAGTGCGGATGGACAGACAAAGCCGGCACAATGGTTTTCTTTTACAGAAAACTAAAAACCGATGAAAAGTGTCCATGATGAAAATACTATGTGAGATGTGAGAGAAAAAATATTATACGTTTGTGAAAATGTAAATAAGGAAGATGAAGACGACTGTGTATGTGTGTGTGTGTGTGAGAGAGAGAGAGAGAGAGAGAGAGAGAGAGAGAGAGAGAGAGAGAGAGCGATGAGTGGGGGACCTAAAAGGGTTTGTAACAAAAATCAAATTACGGACCTTCCATCGGGTGCTGAAATGGGGTCGTAATTTCAGCCAGTGATTAAGATCAACTTTCGTCTAACTAGGGACCAAAAAAACACTGAATTTTGATGATGAGGATTTCTCTCTCTCTCTCTCTCTCTCTCTCTCTCTCTCTCTCTCTCTCTCTCTCTCTCTCTCTCTCTCTCTCCTTCAGATTTGCAAGGCACTACCATCCATGTTCAAAAGAAAATTTAAAATTCTCTTATACTTAAAAACGTCGAATAGATATTTTTCTTTTTTAGTTTTCTGTGAAAGAAAGCTGTTGTGCCGGCTATGTCTGTCCATCCGCAATTTTTTCTGTCCATGAGTACTTTTTCTGTCACCCTCAGATCTTAAACACCACTGAGGCTAGGGGGCTGCAAATTTTTATGTTGATCATCCACCTTCCAATCAACAAACATAACAAATTGCAGCCCTCTGGCCTCAATGCAGGACCTAACCATAATCGTGCTTCTGGCAACGATATACAGGATAGAGCCACTACCAGGCAGTGGTTGTTTCGTGGGCAGCGTATCATGCAGCATTATACTGAGATTACACGCAGTAGCGGCTGTACAGAAAACTCGATTGCGCCATTCTTCAGGACCTCTCTGCCTGTCTGTGTTCGACAGATTAGGTGATGGTTCTTGAAAATATTCTTTGGGTAACATCTTGTAAATAATAAACTGTTCTTTTTCATCGATAACATTTTGACTCTTAAGTATCGCCATGGTAACTGTCTTATTTATAATAGTTTCAACCTTTAGAAATAAAATCCGGCTAATCCCCACCTTAAATATAAGTTTAATGTTCTTCAACAAAGCCTTAGGGGAAGTTGTGTACTTCTCCCAACTTGTAAGGTTTATGACTATCGACAACTAATCGGTTCGGGTGGATGAAATGTGTAGGCTATGTAGCTGTTGGTATTGACGGATGGAGCAAAGTTATTATTAACTTTACAAATATTTCTCTTGACACATCTAAGATGTTATCAGTATGCGAAGTGTGCTTCCACAAAATAGACTTTATTTGCGAATAATAGATAAGCCAGACTGTAGGGAGGCGCATTTCTACTTAATTTGGTATAAGTGTTTAAATATATGGTATTTTTTAAGACGCCGAATAGAAAGCAGTAGTTTCCGTTATGGTACTTTAGTGACAAGTGACAGCTGTACGTAAATGATATTGTGGAGAGAGAGAGAGAGAGAGAGAGAGAGAGAGAGAGAGAGAGCTTTCAAAGGAACACCTTTGTTACAAGTTGAAGCCGAGTGAAAAAATAAAATGTTTCCATGTGCTGGGAGAAAAGTGCTCTGGAAGTTTGAATTGTATCTGTTAGTTGCAGTCTGGTCACGAAGCAATTTAAAAGTGGAAAATACTGGGGGTATTTATTTATGTTTTCGACTGCTGTTAGTTTTTTGAAATTCTTATTTTTTCAAATATTTAATGAATTTATGCAATCAAGTGTATTAGGAACAATTAAGTTATTTTACATGTAAGTTTGAAGAGCATATAGTCCAGGGTTGCTGGACTGTTTACTTTTAGGACTCTTATAACATGGAAGATGGAAGAGAGAGTGTGTTGAATGATGAAAGTTATGGTAGAGGACATAAATAATGATTTTAAGAGGCTGAAATTGGAAAGATACCTACGTTGATGACTTTGCTAGTGACATAATATGGTAAGGATGAGAAAGGGTGTTTGGGTGGGCGACCAGGGTGTTTATGGTATTCGTAGATGAGGGAAAGGTGCCAAATGAATGGGCTAGAAGGATAATTGTTCCTTTGAATAAAGATAAAAGTAGCAGATGAGACTAAGACTCTTAGAGACAACACTTTGCTTATTATACCAGAGAAGGTGTGAGATAGTAGTTTGATGAAAGGTTAGATAGGGAAAAAACACTGAAGGTCTAGACAGGGAAAAGTATATGAGTTTGTTATGAAACAAGGCTTGGGAAAAATTTGAAAGAAAAGGGAAAGAGCTGTATGGCATACATGGACCTAGAGGAAGCTTAATATAGAATTCAGGGTGAGACACGATAGTGTTATTTCAACTGAAGACCAAGCTACCCTAAAATGGAAAACTGCAGTATCTACAAAATTTTCTAAATTGAGATATGCCACCTATTGGGCTCGTGAAACACAAAATACACACGTTACTGCAGTTTCAGAATGATTCTTCAGTGCTCTCCACGAGTATTTAGGGGATCCCATTTGCAGTATCTACAAAATCAGTAGTAAGGCAAGGGAAAACTGCAGTATCTACCATTATTCTCAGTTCTGTATTTTTGCAGATACTGCAGTCTTCAGTTTTAAGGCAGCAGATAGAAGAGTAGCGTCAACGCGCTGATCTTACAGAGAAAAGGCAAGCTTTAATGAAACTTGCAGAAGACCTTACGAGTCTGGTCCAAATTTTTGATGGGGTGTCCTTAAAATTCAGCTTGCTCCAAACTGTCGGAAATTTGCTCTATCACCGGTGGTCTGGGTCGGGAATAATGTATCTCTTAATCAGTTGACTATAAGGTTTGCAGTTAAGAATCTCATCAAAAGTTTAGAATGATATGAGATTATAAGTGGGGTGCTTGCCGTGTTCAGTAAATATATATATATATATATATATATATATATATATATATATATATATATATATATATATATATATATATGTATATATGTTAATGTGTTTGTATATACTCATACACATATATATTGCGTAAATTCTCTCCTAACACTTCTGCAAATAAAAATTGGATAAGTACCTGTGTTGAAGTTTCCACGCTGCAACGAACTAAATTGAAGTCCCTTTTTATGCAGATAGTTAGGAATAGAGGCTTGAGATTTGAAACCCACGTTTTCTTTTAATTTTTTAAGAAATCCATTTTCTATTAATTTCACAGATTGGAAAAGAATAATGAGTATCCGCAACCAAGAACTCTCTCTCTCTCTCTCTCTCTCTCTCTCTCTCTCTCTCTCTCTCTCTCTTAGCTTTTGCATACATAACAGACACCATCTCCATTTCCTCAGCCGTTTGAAAAATAGGGTGTGGTTACAGTTAGATGGAGGCCATTCATTAATCGACCATTTGATGGTTTTCAGTGAGAGGTTATGGTGGGTGGGGGGGTTTTGGGGGAGTTCTGCAATCACTCGGAGATAGGATCCTGGATATCCACTGTCTTCGAAGGTTTTTTTTTATTTTTTTTTTTTTTTTTTTTTTTTTTAAATATTGATACTGTGCAGGAAGTCCTTACATCTTGATTATGTATTATATAATTTTTAATCTTGAGGAAGTATGGACTAGTTTTCATGGGGGAGGGGGAGAGGGCACGTTTTCATAGCCCTAAAGGGTTTCATTGAAATAAGCCAAAATCAATTACTCGACTCATGTTTTACTTTTCATTTACACACACTTCCACAAGCAGAGGAAATGGTTTTATAAATCCGTTTGAATCAAAAGTGTGTGTATATGTGTACGTGTGTGTTTGTGTGCACGTGTTTGTGCGTATGTGTGTGTGTATGTAATTTGTTCAGAATTCTCCCTTTTCACCTTAAAAGAGGTGGCACCAGAAGGCTGGTCACACGACTCTCTTCTGTGTGTATGTATGTATCTACGTTTTTGTGTGTGGATACTTTGCTTAAGATATTCACAGCGCAAGGACAGTTTGGAAATTAACACAGAAACTAAGGAAACCAGAAAGTTAAAATTAATATGTGGTCGTAGGCAATGTAGTAAGTAGCTTATATTTATTCCTTAGTGAAAATGTTATAACATGTATTTGCATACAAATGTTCATCAGTATGCATGTTATCAAAACGCAAACTTATCTAGACTTGAATAGTATAAGTTCAGAAAAATTTCCCTGTTTATTCTCGGGAACTTATCGGTTGGTAGATTGCAGAGCTGACACCTCGCCTTTGCTGGTCAAGGGTCTATATGACATAACCCCCGTAGTGGGGTAGCGCCATCAATGCACCTCACGCGGTGCACTGTAGGCATTACTTAAGGTTCTTTGCAGCGCCCCTTTGGCCTCTAGCTGCAACCTCTTTCATTCGTTTTACTGTACCTCCGTTCATATTCTCTCTCTTCCATCTTACTTTCCACCCGCCCCTAAAAATTGTTTCGTAGTGCAACTGCTTTGAGGTTTTCCTCCCATTACACCTTTCAAACCTCCTTTACTCTCAATTTTCCTTCCAGCGCTGAATGACCTCATAGGTCCCAGCGCTTGGCCTTTGGCCTAAGTCTTGTATTCTTATATTCTTATATGACATAACTATCTGGTTCTGGAAATTCACCCATGATAGCACTGACCAATGAAGTTATCGCTTTAATGAGATGTTGCACACTTCACAGGTAGTTATTTATTGCTAAAGAAAATGTGATAGTAATTATTACAAGATTAAAAGTACAAGAATCACGAGTGCATATTCCAAAGCGTTTTTAAAGTAACAATAAGTAATGCAATTAATTTCCACAGAAGAATGAGACCGTCTCGTGGTAGCCTCGTTATTTTCCGGAGTTGTAGTAGAAGAATGATTTTATTTCAGCAGTGGACTACATTGCAGAATTATCTATATGCGCGAGAGAAACAAATGGATGTAGAGCGCAGAAATGACCATAAATGATGACGCTATAAAACCAATACATGCCTTTTCTTGACCCCAGTTCACGATGACGCCCACTCATAGCTGGGTCGGCTTGTGGGCAGCAGTCCCTGATTCGAACCAATGATCTTCTTGGTCCCAGTCAAGTAGTCTACGATATGAATGAAAAATAATAATGATGTCTAGGAGGACACTATGAGTTAATAAAGAATAGAAAAAAAATCTTAAAATTTACTGCTAAAAGGGTCAGAAAATAATAAAGGAACAAGAAGCATCAGAATCATCTCAGAGACATTATTGAAATCGAAAGAAATGTAATAATGGCACATACGATGTTTGAAAAGCCCAGGAGGAAAGGACGAATTGAAATTCGCTAAAGAAGAAGTATTAGGAAAATTATGAAAGTAAATCCGAAATGGAAATGGAATCTGGGAGATTTGAGCTAACCTCATTTCTCTCGCAACCCAGAGAGTTTGCTAAGGTTAATCCGTCGGGAAAAGTCAAGATGAACCAGCGATGCATTCAAGCATCCATGAAGCCAGCATCAGCTCCAGTGGAAGTCGTATCATTTTGCTTGGCCGAGGAATCCAAATTTGAGGAATCATTTTATTAGTTTTCCTTTGCATAGTTCATGAAGAATTGCCGTAAATGGCAAGATTTTCTGAGCAGGCACGGGTTGTTTTTTATGTAGAAATTGTAGTGATTTAATATAATTTTAATCGTGTTTTCTTTGCAGGTTTTTATCTGTTTTTTTTTCTTGTCATTCGTATCTTTTGAAATATATCTACCGGATTCTACATTCTGCTTTTTATTTCCTCTCTCTCTCTCTCTCTCTCTCTCTCTCTCTCTACGGCTTCGACTCCTGATAGTGATTTCTCTCATTACCCCACCCATTTTAATGTACATATAACTCAACATGACTCATCTTTATCTAAGACCCAATTTTACACGAAAGCCGCCATTTTTCATAATTATTTTCAAACGAAACCTTTGGCCTACCTGTAAAAACTCCTTAACACAACATATTGCCTTGTACACCAAATTTAGATTCCCTAACACCAGAGAAGCGTAATCCGCCAGTTCCCTGGATTGTCTTCATGAGGGCATAATCGATGCTCCATCGAAGCAATTGGTTCTTCTTGGAATCCGTCCTTAGGGGAGACATTCAGGAATGGTAGGCGTAGGAACAGATCGGATTCTGGTTTATATTTGATCTACATCCGTCCTGCATTTAGGTAATTTTGATTTGTTCATAGTGTTGAACTACCCCAGGAGTCATTCGGTTTATTGGAATTTTATTTTTTTGTGCAGTTTAATATTTTATATATGTTATATATTTTCTCCATCTACAAAGTTTGTTATTGTTATTTTGTTTGTGCCATGACATTATCCTCTGCTCGTTATGTGGGTTATTTTGATGTAATCAAGTGGGTTATTTTCTTTTTACATGTTTACAGTATCATTTTTAGTGCCATATGTCTGATGATTTTCTTACATTTGTATTCTTACAAAAATATTGAAATATCAACCAGAATTACCCTTATATTTTCTAGGTTGGATTGCCTTGGAGTTAAAAGGTGGTGCTATACCAATAAATGCCCTGGCGTATTATAGCATCTCGCTATGAATTTTGATTCAAACATATTATGTTTTATCTAAATTAATCAAGATTAAAGTTCTCGCGTATTCATAAGACGATGTCACCCGAACAAATATGTGCCACATAATTTTGCCACTAATGTAAAATGTGCCAAATACTACTTGTTTAATCTTAAGCATTGTATTGGCGAGATTTGATGTCTTCATTAAAGGCCAATGAAATATGTAATTATATAGTTTTGAGGGTAATGACAACATTTCATTTTCTCATGTGAAGGTTTAGGACAGGAATATTCTATATATGAATTTATTTCTTAATTTTTTTTTTCTATTTCAGGTAAGGGGTTTCATATCGTTAACTGTTCTTTTGACGTAGCCACTGTAAGCAATTTCAGTTGTAAGTCTTTCTTATTGATTTTTTTCTACCTTAAGCAGTTGACATCTCTTCATTCAATATCAATGATTCCGATTTTTTACGGGCTTCAGTGCATCATGAAATTGTGTATGTTAAAGCGTCCGTGGGTTAAAGAAATTCCCAGGATAAAATAATTTCACAGGAAGAAGCTTCCATTGGCTTATCGCAATTGATAGTGTGTGGAAGATGACTGATCCAAAGCAGTATGATCGCAATTGTCGTAGTGTATGGAAGATGCTTTCCTGATCCAAAAGCAGTATGATCGCAATTATGGAAGATGCTTTTATCATGTAATTGTCGTAATCATAAATTAAAAAGGGCGCTATTTATATGTTTTCTTCCGGTTAAACTTTTGCTGTTCTTCCACATTAGAAATTAGGATCGTTTTGGAAACAGTTTATTTTTAATATCTGCAAAATGAAAAACCTCTTAGTTGCAGCTTACTTTAATGAATTAACCTGGAAGAATCAGTGAGTATCTTTTGGACATTGAAAAATGAAAATGCGTGAGTTTCTTCGGCGCAATCGAAATTTTTGTACGGCGTATAATGCTGTATGAAACTTCTAAACCACGGCCCATGAAACTCTCAGTCGCGGCCATGAAACTCTCAGCCACAGCCCGGTGGTGGCCTATGTTGTTGGAACCTATAGCGTTGCTAGACGAACAATCATTGCTAACTTTAACCTCAAATAAAATAAAAACTACTTAGGCTAGATGGCTGCAATTTGGTATGTTTGATGATTGGAGGGTGGACGATCAGCATACCAATTTACAGCCCTCTAGCCTCATTAATTTTTATGAACTGAGGGTGGACGGACAGACAAAAAGCCATCTCAATAGTTTTCTTTTACAGAAAACTAAAAACGTTGGAATTTATTGCATGGCACCAGCAGTAGCGATATTCACATTGCAATTGTGTAACTGATTACTGTTCTTCACTTGTTCTTCGCTTTTCTGGGACGCTAGAACGCAGTGGTAGTTCCCCCCTCCACACCTTAATAAATTCCATCCCAGTACCGAAACTTACCAGTAAGACTGAATTACAGGAAAGAAAGTTCATGACCATTTCAAGCTGCTACTATATATGTCAAATATATATATGTCAACCTTTATCAATATATATATATAATGTATATATTATATCTAATATATTAGTGTATTTAGAAGCATATAATGCAAATTTATTTATATTTATATGTATGTATATATTTTCTTTATATATACATATATATATAAATTATATATATATATACGTATATATAAGAAATGTATATATATATATATATATATATATATATATATATATATATATATAATGTATATATATAATATACTTATACAAATATATATGAAAAATTTATACATAAATTAAATAGACATAGTAATGCGATGTGCTGTGTCTGGTGGATAAGTTGTGAAATGTATAGTTTATCCAAGTAGAATGGCGTTTTTAAGTTTGGTGGGATGAAAAGCCATTGTTCCTAAACAAATTCGCAAGGGACCTGTTTAAGAGCAAACGCTAATGGGCTCACACTTCTCCGCCTTTATAGGTTTCAAATGAACACTAAAGGTAC
>NC_089745.1:13646524-13654024 GCF_040412425.1 Macrobrachium rosenbergii
CAAACACAGCGGACGGATGTCCCGAGATAAATGAGGAGACATTCCTTGGCGGACGACGTGTTCCGAAAACAGGAAGGAATAAAGGTTGGAGGCAGCAGTGAGGATGTTAAATGAACGTGATTATTCAGCGGGACTTTGGAGCTCTCTCTCTCTCTCTCTCTCTCTCTCTCTCTCTCTCTCTCTCTCTCTCTCTCTCTCTCTCTCTCTGGGCCTCATGTCGTTCAGCTCACAACCTGAGGGATCCGTTATCGATCCTCAGATCGAACGAGGGAAGACTAATAAGCGCGCTCCTTGGAATCCAACGTGCCTCTGTTGACCTACTGAGTGAAATATGTAACTTGTTGGCAGTCGACTGTTGTGGGTGAAGAGAGAGAGAGAGAGAGAGAGAGAGAGAGAGAGAGAGAGAGATATGCCTTCAAAACGGGATGGACTCCACTAAGTAATCATTAACCTGCTGGGAAGAAACTATTCGCAAAATGTATCTCACTCAGATTATGCCATTCGTCACATGAGATACGGGCGGTAGTAACACTTTCCATTTGCTGATTAGTAATGGATTTTCATCTTGAAACTTACGTGGAAATTTATGGTCAATAAAAACAGAAAAAAATCAACCAAAAACTTGAATTACTGAAAGATGAGATTATGATGAAGTAAAAGTAATCGATTCAGCAAATAACGTTAATATAGATAGATAGATCGATCGAAAGACTGCGAGAAGGGAACTCTGGAGAGAGAGGAGATAGAGAGAAAGAGAGAGAGAGAGAGAGAGAGAGAGAGAGAGAGAGAGAGAGAGAGAGAGAGAGAGAGAGAGAGATTGAAAACATTAAACTTTCATGAACAAGTGTCAGGGCAGCACACCATCGCGCTGGTCTCCCAAGAATGAAATTGCACATATATTGTTGCTGTCTGGTGACTCTCGACAGCACAAATGGACTTTCGAAAGTTCCGATCGAGTATGAAAACGTTTAAAGAGTCTCAAAAGAGCCAGACTGAGGAGCAAGAAGAAGTTGGGAGGCGAAGTGTGATGGGGCAAGAAATGTTTGGATCAACCAACGTTCGAGATTTATGACGTGCCTCTTCCCCTGGGAGGAGGCGGCGAGGATAGGAAAGCTAAAGGTATCTTAGAATTTCTGAGGTAGTTTTTGTTAAAAATCTGTTGTTGAGGCGTATTTCCTCTGTATAAGTCTTTGCAGAAGTACTAGTTTATAAGGCAACTTTCGTAATTTATAGTGTACGACAGTTCACTGACTTTAGAATGTATTTATTCTTGATATATTGCGCAAAAATGTATTGAAATGACTAGTTGTTGATTTCAACAAATTTAAGATGTAACAAGTACTGAACCATTTATAGTGAATGCGATTGTCAAAAGGAGACAGGATCAGATACCAAAAATTCCAAGAACAAAATGACTCGAGACCTCAGACATGTCAGTCAAAATTGCAGTGGAACAATGAAAACGTTACTGGATGGGGAGAAGGCAGCGAGGTGAGTTACTGGATGGGGAGAAAGCAACGGGGTGACCCTTTTAGAAAAGCGTAATCACTCATTAGATTCCAGAAACCGATTATCAGTATTGAACTGAGTGAAAAAGTGTATAATACAAGTCTTTCGTTCCTCCACTCAGAGTTACTGCTGTTGTTTTACAAAAACTTACTGTCAATGGGCATTGGAGAGTTTTCCTTTTGGGGCGTCCGTAAAAATATTAAGCGTGTAAGATGTCAAATGAAGGTTAGATTTTGGAACCTAGGTCAGCCCAGGATTTCATACCACCCGAAGAATTTGCAACAGTTACCTTACATGAGAATGTAGATTTATTCCTTTAAGCAGTGGTAATGAAACTAAGCTAATAATCTTTTTGTCAGAGAATCGATGCATCAGAAAACTACATGTTAGATGGAATGTTCAGAAATGCTACAGAATAATTACATTATCTGTATACGATCCACCCTGTTGGATAGAACTGGTTATTTGGATGAGTACAGATTTTATCATTACATTAAACAAAATGAGCTTGTGAACAAGAGTTGAAAATTCTCAAAGACAAGCTGCGAGAAGTGGAACCTGTTGCCGTAACATTAGATTTTGGTCCGCTGGTATGGTCGCTGGTGTCGTGACATGCCGTTCAGATGTCGCGAGTTCGCGCCTCCCCCAAGGCGATGAAAAAATCACTGGTTTTGTCTCATGATCAGTTACTGCTGCAGTGTGGGTCTGCGGTGGGATTGAAACCTACATTCTTTGGAAGCATGAATTTCAAGTCAATGGCCGCTTGTGCTTGTTCCATGTGAATAGGTCTCATCTACCGAAAATATAATAATAATAATAATAATAATAATAATAATAATAATAATAATAATAATAATAATAATCTGTGACTGAAGCTTTCTCAGCAGTATTTCCCAACGTAATCGTGCAAAATTTTTACGCTGGCAGTTTGGGTGAAAATGAAATTCTCCACTTGACAAATACCTGTCATTTCCATCGTATGTTGCTTGCAGCTTTAGTAAACGTCAAACCTGATAAGACTACAAAAGCATTTGAAAAGTTGACTAAATAAAGCAAGCGGATGCAGATGGACCAATAAGCATTCAATTTTTTAAAGTCAGATTAACTTTTTCATTTAACTTTGCCATTATTTTTGTTTTCGTAAGGAATGTTTAAATGAGTTTTCGGGATTATTCATTTGCTGCATAAGTGATTTTGGTACCTCCCATTTAAAGACTATTTATTTTGAAAACAGTTCCTCGTCCGCACATTCAGCTCAGAATTAGGATCTATGCTTATTTGTCTTGACCTGATACATGAAACGTACCGTCTGTGACCGTATGTCTTTGGTAAATGGAAATTTCTTCCCACTAAAAACTTCTTTCCTGTGGTAATGCTATTTCTTATAGTATTTTCTCGTCAAGGAGAGAGAGAGAGAGAGAGAGAGAGAGAGAGAGAGAGAGAGAGAAGAGAGTCCATCCAATCACTTCTTCTCCCAGTGGATTCTCTCCTTAATTAGCGTTAATTACCAGAAGATTTTTTTTTCCTCCCACTCTAATTATCTCTTCTGACCAGATAATTTTCTCTACTGATGGAGTCACTCAGGTGCTAATTGGTCAGCACCTTTTTAGTTTACTGGAAAAGAAAACTATTCAGATGGCTTTGTCTGTCCGTCCTTACTTTTTCTGTCCGCCCTCAGATCTTAAAATCTACTGAGGCTAAAGGGTTGCAAATTGGTATGTTGATCATCCACCCTCCAATCATCAAACTTACCAAATTGCAGCCCTCTAGCCTCAGTAGTTTTTATTGTATATAAGGTGAGGTTAGCCATGGATCTTGCGTCTGGCACCGCCAGAGGTGCTAGCCGCCGACATATCTTTACTGGACCGCATCAGGGGAGCAAATGAGCGATGCCCAGTCGTGGCTGAGAGTTTCATACTGTAGCACATCGGGAGTTTCATACAGCAATCTACGCTGTACAGAAAACTCGACTGCTCTGAAGGAATTTCGGCGCGTTTTTTACTTGTTTTATTTTTTCCTTTTTTTTATCTGGCTTTCACATTTCCTACGGTAAAATTTACTTTCGCTTATTTTTATTTATGGCTGAGACATAGGGGGATGTAAGAGGGAGATTCAGTCTGGGTTGTCTATCTTCAGTTTTCTTCTCGTCTTTCCTCTTCTTCCACTTTTTCACATCCGGGTGTTCGTTCTGAGGAAGTTTACTGAACAACTACGTGGATCTCTGGTGTCCACCGTTAGAATATAGCCAGCTTGATAATAATAATAATAATAATAATAATAATAATGGTTGTCTCTGATTTTTACTTCAGAGAATTGCCCGTACGTCCTGCTGTTTGTGAAAGAAAACGGAAGTAACCTTGGCAACTAAGCTAATCGCGTTCAGTTAGTTGAAAAAACCTAAAAAACTATGTTAACCGTATAGCATGTTTTTACCCTTCTTATATTGAGTGATCATGTCTCTGTTAAAGGTTAAAGTAGACCAGTCCGAAAAATATCTTGTGATGAACATGATTTACTTGTAATTTTGAAAGTTCAGAGACCTGTGTGTGAGATAAATTTAACTTTTGACTAGAGAGTTTTTGACAGGCGATTTCCTATTTTGGCTATAAAACATTCCGAAGTATATTCTATGTATTTATAGACATGCATATTCAGTGAAACAAATGAAAACCGCACTTGACGAGGAGCTGAAGAACTGGCACTCCAAGTGGGACACCCTCTGCCGAAGTAGTAGCAGTAGGGCCATCTAGTAGCCCCTCTGAGTGACCTGGGGGTAATGCTAATTATGGAACGGCCAACAGAGATGGTGATTCCCCTCCAGATGTGAGAACACCCCAGTGCCTGGAGAAGAAGGATGCCAAAAAGAGAATGAGGATGATAATAAAGGAAATTGGTTGCCCTCAGTGAAAGAAAACTGCGACTCCTTCAGAAGAATGAGAAGAGTGCATCAATCTTGTTTAATTTCAATATTTATTTGTGTCATCGATGAAAATGAAGGCGCTCGTTACGAATGAAGAAGTAACTGCGAAATATTTAATCCTTGATGGTATGAGGATCACGTAAATTGGGGTTTTTGCGAGAAGAGTTGCATCTTTCTCTCTCACACACATCTTGCTCGCGTCCTTACCTAGGTATAAAGAAAGAATGAAAAAGTACACGGGTGATAAAAAAACGGAGAGGTAATAAAGACAATAAAAATAGAGATAAAATGCCAAAAAAGAGAAAACAAATGAGTTATTATTAAGTAACAAAAATGTCAGATGAATACTTCAAAATTTTTTATCAAATTGAAAGATAAACCCAAAACACATATTATGATGTTTGAAAATCCGCGTCGCAAAAACCGAAATGAAATTGAAAATATGAAAAGAAAACGAGAGGAATGGCGAAAGCAAATCCGGAAGGGAAATGAAATTTGAAAGGTTTGGTGGGAACCTTATTTGCTCTGAACCCTGAGAGTTTGCAGAGGTTAATCTGTCGAGAAAAGTCAAGATGAGGCAGCCATGCAATCTAGTTTACATGAAGCCAGCGCCAGCGCCGCACGCTAATGGAAGTAGAAGCGGTGGGCGGGTTGCCTGAGGAATTCGAGTTTTTAGAATTTTTTTTTTTGTAGTTTTGGTTTATTTCATTAAGTTTTACATAAGGATATTATGAATTCGATTTTTTTTTTTTAGAATGATTATAGTAGCTGGTTTTATTTCTGGGGTTTGTCTCGTATTCAGTTAAAGTTTTTTTTTTTTTACCGGATGCAGATTCTTTGATTATGGGAATCAAATTATGAAAAGTTTTTCCATTTTTTCTCTCAGGATTGTTCAGTTTTGTACGTTTTTGTGTCGTTTCATCGTTCGTTACTTGTTTTCGGGATCCTGAGATTTGCCTTCTCTTTTTTCTTTAAGTTTAAGGTATAATTGTATATTTTTTTCAATGTTGTCTATTTCATGTGGAATGAAATTAATTTTTTTGTCGGTTCTTTGGTTTCATGTTGAAATTCTACCTTTTAAATATTTTTAGTTTTCTAAAAAGAAAACTGTTGTGCTGGCTTTGTCTGTCCGTTCGCACTTTGTCTTGTCAGCCCTCAGATCTTGAAAAGTACTGAGGCTAGAGGGCTGCAAATTTGTATGTTGATCATCCACCCTCCAATCATCAAACATGCCAAATTGCAGCCCTCTAGCCTCAGTAGTTTTTATTTTATTTGAGGTTAAAGTTATACATAATCGTGTCTTCTGGCAACGATATAGGATAGGCTACCACTGGACCGTGGTTAAAGGTTATGGGCCACGGCTCATACGCATTATACCGAGACTATCGAAAGATAAATCTATTTTCGGTGGCTTTGATTATACGTTGTAGCAGCTGTACAGAAAATCGATTGCGCCGAAAAAACTCGGCGCATTTTTTACTTGTTATTCTTCTTTTCCCTTTTCTTGGATAATTAAAACGTAACTTTTATGTCTCTTCTGTGTCTTTCTTTTCTTTCTTTCTTCCCGCTGGTATGGAAAGCATTTTGATGTCCTACAGTATTCAGATGGACAAAAGTTTGATGATATAACTGCGTGGCGGGAGGAAAGAAATTTTTGTAAATGTAAGGATGTCTGAAAGATTCCACAACGAAATAGTATTAAGTTCAATATACTACTCTTTTGGCTCATATTAGATGTATTAGGTCGAAGGATTTGGATGGTTTGATATGGGTTCAATTGTTGCTCTCTCTCTCTCTCTCTCTCTCTCTCTCTCTCTCTCTCTCTCTCTCTCTCTCTCTCTCTCTCTCTCTGTCTTGTAGATTAAATTTTCCGTAGATCATTGTCAAGTAATTAATTATAATAAACCACTACTTAAATTGAAAAGTATGGTCACTTGAGTGACATGTGAGAACAGAAGTAATTTGCCTTCCGCAATGATGAGAGAGAGAAAGAGGGGGAGAGTGACTTATGAGAATACAAATAAATTGCTTGCCGGAATAATGAGAGAGAGAGAGAGAGAGAGAGAGAGAGAGAGAGAGAGAGAGAGATTTGCCATCTTTCTTATCCTGTGGCTCGTTGATGAAAACCGAGTAACGCCGTAGCGAAAACGGAGCCCTCATTTGGGGAAACACTGAGACGTCATCGCTCTTTAATACCTCTTAGCAGACCTGTCGTTCACACACATACACACACGGCTTCAAACAGTATTTGCCCCTTACCCCCTCCCTACACTAACCACCCGACCTTATCCCCCACTCTCCGCAACCCCCTCCCTCTCCAAACTTTTGGAAGTTGAGGGAAAAACACTCTAAACCAGATTAGCTGTGGATTACTTGTGTGAGATTTCTGTGTCCGTCGTTTAACCAATTAATTATAAGGAAGTGTGAGAAGCAGAAGTACGTCTGTCACTGAATTTTTCACACACTTGATATATGAAGACGTGTTAATTTGTCGTAAATCGCATAATTTTTTACATGAGCCCACCTCTACCTCGTAGAGGTAGACGATGACGTTGAAAAAAAAAAGAGGCCAAAGGTCAGCAGTAAAGAAGAGTTGAATCGAAAAAGAGAAAAGAGATAGAATTCTCATTTTGTCTCAGTTATTTTGTTTAGTTTTGTTATTGTGGTAGTAAGTCGTGCAAAACCTAGATGAGCCAGCAGAGCATCTAGCATACGCGACGAAGGCAACCTGTGCGAAATGAATGTTTGTATTGCACTTTTGCAGCCCAATTCGTAGGCTTGAAATGTGTGGTATGAATACAGGATTTTCCTTCTAGTTTTTCTCATCATATGGAGGGTTTCACTTAGGAAGAATTTCCCCGATAAAATATTACACGCATTGATACTTTTTTTATATAAAATGGGAAGCGGTTGACCCATGAGATTCTTAATTTGTTACATCAAAGATTAACGAAGATAAACGTTCCTCTTATACAATAAAATATTGCCTTATTCGTATATTACAGAGCAGCTGTGAAGTAAAATAGTTCCGCGTCATATAAACTATGACTGGATGAAATTTTGACTAACCG
>NC_089745.1:13664024-13701524 GCF_040412425.1 Macrobrachium rosenbergii
AAAATTAGTTTTCATATTATTATTATTATTATTATTATTATTATTATTATTATTATTATTATTATTACCTAACCAAGGAAGTTGTATCTTTCTGTCTCTACTTACCTGTATTTTTGTATGATGTATCTACGCTCAGGCAAGCGAACTCGGTAAAATGGTGCTATTCGATCTGAAGGGAGTCATGTGATAGAATATATTTAGGAAACAAAATTTGTTTAATTAGTACGCGTAAGGTTCCTCTCTTCCGAGATACAGCTCGAATAATACGACGCACGGAATATTATTTACGCGAAAACTTCACAATATATGAGGCAATTAACATCAACTCCTAGGAAGGCTAAAATGACTACTAAAGGAAAGTCCAGATGAGAAATACAGAGAGAGAGAGAGAGAGAGAGAGAGAGAGAGAGAGAGAGAGGGACAATTTATGGTATGAAAATGGCGCCTTGAGAAACAGATAGAGAGAGAGAGAAAGATAAATTGTTAAACTTGTGGCGTGAGATACAGAAAATTTATGTTGTCAGTGGCGATGAGATGAGGACTTACAGAGAGAGAGAGAGAACTTATATTGAAATAAGCTGTGGAACTCTTCATATTTAAAAAAAAAATAAAATGAGATGGCTGGTGTTCTGTGAATTTACCATTTTCAATAATAATAAAATCCTATATGATTTACAAATCTTGTTCAATCTGCGTATTGTTTGATCGGCCATTTTTAGTCTCCCACTGTATTCCATGATAGGAAAACCTGCATTAGATTTCATCCCTAAATATTTAAAAGACTCAACCTCGCTAATCCATTCCCCAGGTAGTGTTTTTTTTTTAATAGTTAGTTCAGTATATATAGAAATGTTTTGTAAACTTCGATGATCCTGGTATAGGTATTTTAACCAGTTTTCATCGCCATTCCGCCAGACCTACATAAAAATCTCTTCACTAGGTTTGTGTCCACCTCCTTTATCTCAGCCTCCTCATTTTTCAATTATCCTTTCCTCGTTCTCCCTCTTCCTCCATCTTTTCGATCCCCTCTAATATAGTTTGGTTGCCTCTCTCTCTCTCTCTCTCTCTCTCTCTCTCTCTCTCTCTCTCTCTCTCTCTCTCTCTCCACCGAGACCCACATCCTCGAGCTGGTGTGATGCGCCTCCAGAGAAAATTATTATTGACATCACGATTGAAAACGCGATATTTTCCCGTTGTTTCCGCAGAAGTGCTTGAGTTTTGCACGTCGTTGCAATGGAGGGGGAAATCGCGCCTGAGCTTGATTTGGGGGCGGGAGATGGATCAGCGGCCTTGGTGGATCAGAAAACGTCATGAGGTAATGGAGAATAGTCTCTTGGTTCCATCCACCTGGACTGTGGAAGAATAGCGGCCAGGAAGCTTTTATTATGATACTCTGGAGAGCTTCGGTCATGCTGGGATTACCGACTGACTGACTGACTGATTGACTGTCTGTCTGTCTGTCTGTCTTTCTCTCTGTCTGACTGACTGACTGACTGACTGACTGACTGACTCTCTCTCTCTGTCTGTCTGACTGACTGACTGTCGGACTGACTGTCTTTCTGACTGACTGACTGACTGACTTCTGAGGCTTCATCGTGGCCCAGTCGTGCTCATATCAGATTCTAAGGCCTGTTGCAAATCTGAGCACTGATTTTGGAATTGAAGTTTCTAACCAGACATTAATAAGATCCATTGTTGATAAGACCCCAATGTCGCCTAACTAATCCAATGACCAGACATTGATAAGATCCATTTTCACCTAACTAATTCAATGACTAGACATTGATAAGATCCATTGTCGCCTAACTAATTAGATGACCAGACATTGATAATATCCATTGTCGCCTAACTAATCAGATGACCAGACATTGATAAGAACCATTGTCGCCTAACTAATCAGATGACCAGACATTGATAAGTTTTATTGTCTCCTAACTAATCTGGTGGCCAGAAACTGGTAAGATCCATTATCGCCTAGCTAATCCGATGATCAGACACTGATAAGATCCATTGTCGCCTAACTAATCCGATGACCAGACACTGATAGGAGTCATTGTCGCCTAACTAATCTGATGGCCAGACATTGATAAGATCCATTGCCGCATAACAAATCTGATGACCAGCGGTTTAGTGTATATTTTGCTGCTTGGCATTAATTAATGGTAACGAGTACAATTACTGAAGAAATAAACTGCATTTTTTTTTCATTTGTTTTGCCATTTTTTATTAGTTTATGAAATTTTTGTAAGACTATATGATGGGTGGTAAAAAGTAAATATCAGTTTGTTACAGTAATATTTGTCAAGTTAATTATTCCTTATCTATCTAATTTACTTTTCCTTTATGACCTTATGTATTCTTCTAACACGTTTTTAGCACATTCACAAATAGTTAACGTCTATAATTAGTCCATCTTGCCAAAACGAGCTGTGTCTGTCTCCTACATTAGGTGGAAGCTGCTTCTCCAAACTGGTTAAGCCTTTGCAACCTTCAAGTGACGTCTTATCACCCGAGATTACCTCTGTACCCTCTCCCCAAAATCAAACCTCCTCCCCACTCTCCCCTTTCCCTCCTGGTAACCCTCTACAACTCAGTACCCGCCCTTCCCCAGCCTCCCTTACTAATCTGTGCAATCCCTCAGCATAATCCCCAGTAAAGCATCGGGGCCACTGTGGAAATGGAGAAACAAAACCCACAACAAAGCCTTATTGATCTCGATACCTCACTCAGCCTCCATCCCCCCCTTCCCGTTTTCCTATAACCCCTTCCTTCATTCCCTCCTACCACCCTCCCTCGTTTCCAGCGATTGCCTCTTCGAATTCCCCCTTCCACAAAACAGTCCCCCTTTCCTACCCCTTGTCGTGATTTCCTGGGGCTTGGCTATGTGACCGATCATATATTTACGCCCTTTTTAGTTTTATGTTAAAGAAAACTACTGAGATGGCTATTTGTCTGTCAGTCCGCCCTTTTTCTGTCCGCCCTCAGATCTTGAAAACCACTGAGGCTAGAGGACTGCAAATTGGTATGTTGATCATCCACCCTCCAATCATCAAACGTACCAAATTGCAGCCCTCAGTAGTTTTGATTTTATCTAAGGTTAAAGTTAGCCATGATCGTGCGTCTGGCAACGCTATAGAACAGGCCACCACCGGGCCGTGGTTCATACAGCATTATACCGAGACCACCGAAAAAGATAGATCTATTTTCGGTGGCCTTGATTATACGCTGTACAGAAAACTCGATTGCGCCGAAGAAACTTCGGCGCACATTTAACTTTTTTTTTATTATTTTTAAAATGCTAGTCACACGTTTGCGGAAGATGTCACATCACTTCCTTCCTTCAGAGAATCCTCTTCTAAGGATTCCGTTTTTGGTTCTCCCTCTTTCCCCCATCTTTCTATGCCGCCTTCTCTGAAAAGGAAGCCTATCGTTTTCTGGGCAGTTAAGTTACATTGTCCCACTGGCATCTTAGGTTACTTCATAAATTTTCATGGTTGGTTGGATGTTTATGCAATCTTGCGTCACAGCGGCTATGGTCATCGACGCCAAAATATGGTATTGATATTCCTTGTGGAACATCCAATAGAACCGTTTTAAATTCACGACGCTGAATGGCCTCACTGGGCCCAGTCTCTGGCCCATATTGCACGAATATTAAGCCTTCATTAATTCTGTTTTATTTTCACGATATAGAAGGGAAGGAGTGGATTAAAATGAGCATACCATGAGCATAAGAAATATAGATGTGGACGAAAAAAAATGACACCATAAAATTATATTGTATTTACAGACAGACGGACTGACGACTCTGGTTGCGGATGTTTTAATAACTAGATATTTACAAACGCTGTTTAGCGACCAGGAGGGGATTGAAAATGAGGTTCAGCGATCCAATATAGGAAATCAGGATTCGTTGGTAATTAGGACTACCTGTTCTGTTGAAACGAAATTAGTTTTACGGTGTAGAGGCTTCCCTGAATTGGAATTATCGTGACTCATATATTCTACTGGAACTGACGGGCACTTTTTTATTCCTTTGTTGTTTAAATTGATAGATATTGTACTTGTATGATATATATATATATATATATATATATATATATATATATATATATATATATATATATATATATATATATATATATATATATATATATACACATTATATATAAGTATATATATACATATACATACATAAACACACACATATATTGTATGTATTTACGTGTGTGTGTTTGTGTGTGTGTGTGTGTGTGTGTAAAGAGAAACAGAGACAGGGAGTTAGCCAGGAGGTGGTGGCTGAGGTGGAAAGAGGAGGAAGCCATGTGGAGTGTGAAATTGGAAAGTAGAGATAATGTGGAGAAGCGTCTCGGCTTCTTCAGTAAAATAAATGGGATTGCCAGCTTCCGTATTACCCCAACCAATGGAGAAAAATATACGTCACATACACACTGGTTTCTGTATTTTCGTTTTTCATCATCTTTAGTGTAATATTGTGGCTGTGAGACTGCGAAGTGGTAATTTCACATTCAGTATTATTTCAACCCTTTCTCGTAATATTTGCAAGGTATTTGTTTGTCACTTAATACACCTACTCATTTTCTTTATTTCTTGGCAAAGGGATTTGATGTGTGCGGTAATAACGAAAGTAATGGTAAAATTAACGATGTAAAAAATAGAAATCTTTCCCAAATCCTGCCTAGAACAAAGTTGTTAATTCCTTAGCTCTTCCCCATCAAATGTCAAAATGTTGACTATTCAGTGTCAGAGGATAACTTTTGTGGAATATTTTATCTTGATCTTTAACTCGGTAAATGTTTTTTTATTATTTAGACTTAACATTATTTCGTTAAATGTTTAGCTGTTTTGTAAAACGTTGTTAGTTAACAGTTAATGTCTCAGCCTTTGACTCGCCCTGATTGGTTTTATGAACATAAGGATCCTTGAATGATCATTTTACAGTGGATAATATTTTCCAAGACCAGTATCAATATTTACTCAACATTCAGCTGAGATAATATGCTCTCTCTCTCTCTCTCTCTCTCTCTCTCTCTCTCTCTCTCTCTCTCTCTCTCTCTCTCTCTCTCTCTCGGGATAGATTTTCTTTCACAACTTTACTTTCCCAACAACGTTATGCAGAGTTTCAAGGCAGGCGTACTGACTACAGTGTGCCCTTTGCGGTGTACTGTAAGCAGCGCTAAAAGTTGTTTGTATTTAGCGTTTGTCAACCTTTTGGTCCCTTTCCATCTCACGGTGGGACCTATTTATAAATCTTCTAAGTTCCTCGTTGAACGGGTCGGTATAGTTCTCGGCTAGCACTCTGATGGGCCCGCGTTCGATTCTCCGAGCGGCCAATGAAGAATTAGAGGAATTTATTTCTGGTGATAGAAATCCATTTCTCGTTATAATGTGGTTCGGATTCCACAACAAGCTGTAGGTCCCGTTGCTAGGTAACCAAATGGTTCTTAGCCACGTAAAATAATCCTTCGGGCCAGCCCTAGGAGAGCTGTTAATCAGCTAAGTGGTCTGGTTAAACTAAGGTATACTTAACTTTACACAGCCGAGTTAAGTACTATGATTATAACCAAATTACACAGTTACGACAAAAACATATATACTCGTATACCTACGAAACCAAACCTTTGTCTACAAAGTTATTTCTAGGAGAGCTGTTAACCAGCTCAATGGTCTGGTTAAACTAAGGTATACTTAACTTTATAAATTTTCCTTGTTCCAGTTTTCCATTCACATTGATAAACAAAATTGGAAGGTCTCAGAGATGGGTTATGATATTGTATGATTGTTAGTAAGTGACTTTCTGAGTTTAAAGTAGAAGTTTGTTAGGCTTCCGCCATTACAGAAGGTTTAATCACTGTAGGGGGTTAGTGCTATCAGGTGCACTGTAGGCATTACTTAAGGTTCTTTGCAACGTCCATTCAGCCCATAGCTGTAACCACATTCATTCCTTTTACTGTAACTCCGTTCATATTCTTTTTCTTCCATCTTACTTTCTACCCTCTTCTAAATGTTTCATAGTGCACCGACGAGGTTTTCCTCCTGTTACACCTTAAAACCTTTTTTTGTTTCCCTTCAGCGCTGAATGACACTCATAGGCCAGCACTTGGCCTTTGGCCTAAATTTTATATTTCATTCCATTCCACAGAATGTTTAATTTAATGATATATTGCATAGTTTTTGTAATATGGTTTATGTGCATGTGTTACCAAAAACTGTTATTGAAGATTACATTATTATTATTATTATTATTATTATTATTATTATTATTATTATTATTATTATTATTATTATTATTATTATTATTATATGTGGGTAGTAGACTCTCTTTCAAACAGGTATTATTGAAAGTGACGGCTGCGTCAGCTGCATTCAGTTTATATAGAGTTTTCTCTATTTTTATAATAACTGGCTTTTCTTGGTTACTGCATTGCGCCAGTAACTCTCCGGTACTTAACATTTCTGAGAGGGAAATAGTCGTAGATCGGGATGTAATTTATTTCAGATGCTTACAAAGTTCGTCCGGTAACTGAAATCTGGGGATCATTGTCCGTAGAGTTTTCTCAGGTTGGTATCGTTAAATGTAGCTACTATAGTTCGTAGATCTAAACTGAGATTGTTTCTTTGGGGTAAGAACCCTGTTACCATCTACCAGTATCCAGTTTTAATACCTTACTTTATAACACACGAAATCAATAAATGAGTAGTTTAAAGTTTTTAGCATGTTTTGATGTACTTTACACGTTCACATATTGTGATTTTAATTTTGTTGTGAATAAGATGAGAAAATCGCATTTATAAACGTGATAAATGCTTCGAAAGACATGCTGCCACTTTTCTTGTAACCTTTGACAGGCGATATGAAGGTGGGCCAAGCCTATTAAACCATGAAGTTTATCTCTTAAGCTACCTTTGGATAAGCCCGACCGCCCGGTCTAGCTGAGAAACTTAATTACCCGCCAAAAGAATGACTTCTTCCTTTAGTTTACGAGAGACAATAGTCAGTAGTGAAATTAATTCATTCCTTCCAGAAAACGCTGTGATACGGTTGATCATGGAAGAGTTTCCAAGCGGTCATCTGCCAGAAAAGCCCGACGAATGGCTTTATTACGTTTATAAGTACTTCGTCACAGGAAACTGAATGGCGGTCCACTTCGTGATGTATCGCAAGCAGTTCTCCGTGCCACTGAGGCAACAAAGTTGAGCGAAGCTACCATTTCATCGTTGTTGCAAAGAGGCAAAGAGAAGTCTGAGAAATGATGCAACTCCGCCGTTCAGCAACAAGAAGAAACGGAAAGAGTCAAAACCTGTGACAAAAGACGATTTTGATAAATGTACTTTGCGGAGAATTGTTCTCAATTTTCTATGTCAGAGAAGAAAACCCAATCTTGATAAAATCCTGTGTGAATTTAAAGAAAATACGGAATTCAGTGGAAGTATGGAGTCTTTGCGCATAACACAAAAGAAATGGGTTTTAAATACGGAAGAGTGGACGGAAAACCATTTCTTCTGGAACAGCCTGATGGTTAGTAAGAACAGCATTTCTAAGGAAATGAAAATTATTCGAGAGAAGGGAAGTAAGTTCAGTGATATGTTAGACGAAACTTGGGTAATCAAGCTATACAGTGAATCATTTGCTGGATGGATGCAGAATTCAAAAAAAGCAACGGGAGTGAAACTGCCTACTGGAAGAGGAAAAGACTCATCATTCTGCATGTTGGCTCTAAGGAAAGATTTGTACAAAATGCAGACTTAGTATTTTGAATCTAAATGATGGTGATTACCACCATCAAATGAATTCTAAAATGTTTGAAGAATGGTTCCGAAGTATCAACTTCTTTCCAAATATGCCGCCATCGTCTATCTTTGTTTTTGATAACATACTCATATCATTCGTATGAATTGACAAACCTCCGACAATGGCAGACAAAAAGACGTTATGAAGGAGTGGCTAAAGAATATGGTGCAAATCCAAGTGATAATTTGAAACAAGTGCTTGAATTACTGAAACAACAAATCTCGTCGTATGGAATCAGAAATGATTATGTTATAGACAGAATGGCACGAGACAATGGACATCAAGTGTTAGTTATTTCCATATCTGTAGATACAATCCCATTAAACTGATTTGGGCCCAAGTAAAGACCTATGTGTAAAGAAACATTTTAAAATGGCTGATCTTAACCTCTCGTCAAAGCAATTCAGTCAGTGACAGCACAAAACTGGGCAAATGCAGTTAAACATTCGAAAATTTGCAAATAGCCGATGCTGCAAAAAGACATCTGTATCAGATAAATATATTGACTCATTCGTTATTGAACTAAGGTCATCTGACATGAAGATTCTTCATGCAATGTACATTGTATATAATCCCATATTATTTAATTCCTGGTAATTACTGTAAATAAATTATTTCTCTCCCAATGATGAGTTTATGTGCAACAACCTTATAAAAAGTAAAATTGTTACATGTATTAGATTTATGAGTTATAATCAATCTTTTTTTACGCTATGTTTTTTCATTTTCTGTATGTCATATATTTTCAGAAGAAAATGTCATAAGAAATGATGCATAGTAATGGCCGATTTTTTTTTTTTTTTTTACTTTAAATGCAAAACAGTTTTAGATAAAATGCCATGTATTTTACAAAACTTGAAAGGTATACATTATAAAAACATAAGAGAATATTACAACCTTAAAGTTATAACCAAATAGAATGGAAATTAATGAAATTGTAGTCAAGAGAGATAAGGCAGAATACTGTGTGGTTTAAGATAAAATATACTATGAAAAGGAAATGAAACTAAAGTAAATCATAACTTGATGAATGAAGATTAGGGGAAACTTAAAATACGGGGCAATGAAATGCAAAATGTTACAAACTTGTTTAGGAAATGGATAGTATGGCAGACGGAAAAGTTAAATAATAAAAAAAAAAGAATAAATATAAGGTACTCTACTGACGAGATTATATGAAAATGTCATAAGACAATAAATGGTATTACAGATTTTTATTACTTTTAATGAAAAGATCATCAAATAAGATATGTAATGTACGTAAAATTTACAGGTAAATTCTAGCAAATATAAACAATAAATAAAGTCTCCAAGTAATAACTAAAATGGAATGGGGATGGAGTTAACGGATTAGGATTTATACGGTCCACTTCCATTGAGTACTGTCCCAAATATTGCCCTACTGGGGAGATGGCTGAAGACTTAAGAAGGGACGATTTAAAGTTAAGAGAGAAGTGGCAGCGCTTTTCTCAAGGATTAAACAATCTATCAGTTTAGATCTGTCGAACTATAGTGTGTTAGCCAACGTTTCTCTCAGTACTACTGAGCATGTTCACGGCAAAGGGTGGAGTAGACTGGTGTTAATGCTGGGTCCTACTCTTTATAGACCCGATGATCAACGGGGGTCAACTGCATGCTGACTTTGACTAGCCGAGGCGAAATCTGGGCCGCTCATGGGCTAGCAAGAAGTTTTCTTCAGGCCAAAATCTCAGTCTTGATGGTCGCGCTGCTGTAGTCTCGCTGACAAGCGGGCCTGGTGCGTGACGTTGCTTGACGTCTCTGTTTGGTATTATCCCACGAACATTTTCATTGGTTGCCGGGTGGCTCGCTGGATCTTGCATTGAAGGGCCTGGAGTGTCACTTGACCCCCTACTGACCATCGCGTATATAAAGAGTCGGACCCAGCATGAACACCAGTCTGCTCCCACTCTTTGCTGCGAACATGCTCAGTAGTACCTGAGAGAAACATTTGCTTAACAGACTTGTATCTGATTTAACAACCGACCAACCTGATAAAACTCTACGGGTTATGATCCCCAGATTTCAGTTACCGGATGAACCTTGTAAGCTTCAGAAATAAATTAGTATGGGAGAGTTACTGGAGGAATGCAGTAACTAAGAAAAGTCAGTTATTGAAAAAATAGAGAAAACTCTATATAACTGAATGCAGCTAACGCAGCCATCACTTTCAATATTATTATTATTATTATTATTATTATTATTATTATTATTATTATTATTATTATTATTATTATTATTATAGGGGACATGCTTTCAAATAATAGAATTCTGGTTTACGGACAAAATAAAAAACGATAGAAATGCAAATGAAAAGTAAATAAAAATGAAACGAATGACCGTATATGTAAAAAAGAAAAAATTCGGTCAAAAAAAGAAGAAATGAATAGGCGAAACAGCTGTCCATTTAAAGCAGAATTATGAGCATCAACAACCATAAATTCTCGAAGCCTGTGCCACAGTTTGACATTTTGAAGGGCATGAAAGTCTTTATTTCTGGGCAGCGTGATCTTGGGGTACCTTCATTGGAATGGAAGTTGATGCCAAGCCAAACGAGTAGCGCGCGCCAACTCTCTTAGCCCATGCTGTAATTTACAGTTAGGCGAAGGCAGTAAAATTTTATCAGCAGTATAATAATAATAATAATAATAATAATAATAATAATAATAATAATAATAATAATAATTGTAGTAACAACAACAATAATAATAATAATAATAATAATAATAATAATAATAATAATAATAATAATAATAATAATAATAATAACGCTTCGGATAACTGCGGAACTAGGACACAAACCTGGTCATAAAGAAAACGCTGAATCCATTGTTATTTCATATTATAGTTTGTAAGGTACTAACGATATCAAAGTTTGTCTCTTGTATTTTACGATCAGTATAAGCCTAATAAATTCTTACATTTTTATTTATTTATTTGTTTGCTAATTTATCCGTTTTCTAATAACTGTCCATCTTTTTGCTGTGTCTCCCTTTACCTTCTGTTACTTCTTTCTAATGAACACCATATTCTTTGGAAGCTTGAATTTCAAGTCAATGGCCCCTGTGGGCTTGTTCCATATGAAGAGAGCTCATCTTCTGAATAATAATAATAATAATAATAATAATAATAATAATAATAATAAAATAATTCTGAAGATAGGAAGCGACGAAACATAAAAGATCCGACGTTGAATAAGACAAAACATAAAGAGATCCGAGAGTTGAATAAGACAAAGAGAGAGAGAGAGAGAGAGAGAGAGAAACGAACACCTTTGATGGAAATGAAAGAGTAAGCGAAAAGAAACTATTCCCGCTGGAGGTCCGAAACTTTTAATGGGACCATTTTCGAGGAATTCTGACTCGAGTTTCCCAGTTCATGCAAATTTCCTCCTCCGATATGACGAGAAACGGCTGCTTTTGGAAGAGATCTTTCTTCTGATGCTGCCCCGAATGACGAGTTAGGAAGGATGTTTTTCTGCCCGAATTGTAATTTCACGTCTTTTGTGTCGGGAGAGAGGACGAAATTTTCTTACAGTACAGAGGCCGATGTGACTGGCAACCAGATGCTCTTATCTAACCCAAGACCGAAGAAAACAGGAAATGGATTGGAAAGTATGTAATGTCATAAACCAGGGAAAACAGAGGGAAAAAAGAATTCCAACGCTTGTCAGTACACGTGAAAAACTAGTTACTGGACCAAGCATTCCAGAGGTTGCCCCTTATTAGGGGTAGTACCGTCAGTGTACCACGCGCGGTGCACTGTGGGCGTTATTTAAGGTTCTTTGCAGCGACCCTTCGGCCCCTAGCTGCAACCTCCTTCATTCCGTTTACTATACCTCCGTTCATGTTCATATTCCATTTCTTCCATCTTACTTTCCACCCTTTCCCAACAATTGTTTTAAAGTTATTTTCAGCGCCGAACGCCCTCATAGGTTCCAGCGCTTGACCTTTGGCCTCAATTTTATATTCCAGTTCCAATTCCAATTCCTAAAGTTAAGAATTTCCCTGAAGTAAATGTGAGAAGTGGTCGTTTCACGGCCTTCGACCAGAGCAGGAACTCTCTTTCCGAACTTTGCGATCAGTTGCCAAAAACATATTTTAGAAATGCGTAGTTAATGAACCATTTGTATTGGTCTCGCCGATTGTGATAGATTTTTAAATTACATCTTGTTTAAGTGTTAACCGTTTATTTGTTAGTTAATTTGTTTCACGTACGGCGAGTCATTCCATGAGACTGCATTTTAATAATAATAATAATAATAATAATAATTTCTGTCGATTGAATCATTTGACTGAGAATAACAGCAGTCCTAGCCAGACACATCAACGCTGGTGATTGGCAGTGCGTCGAAAACACTGGTCACTGCTTTTAGGTTTAATAAAAGTTGTTTTGGTAACTATGTGCAAAAGACTTGCACGACCAGTTTCCAGTTTTACATGAATATCCCATCACAGCGTGAAATTCACTTCGCCTACACTTATGAATGAAAATACAATGAAAGGTAAAAACGCAAGAAAACAATCATGTAACAAAAACGTTATATTTTTTCTTGTTATATTAAATTCTTATTCGCCGTTTTTCTGAATCGATATGACACATCCGGGCAAACTTTGTTTATTCCGGAAAAAGTGTCACCCTATGGGCTGGTGTTCTTGGAAATAATGCAGTAATTAATACATGCGTAAAGTTCTAAGTTCTCTTAGAGATTCCCAAGACCGCTCCTTCTCCGAGAGTTTTATTTTTAACTATTTTATTTTATGTTTTTCCTCCTCAATATATATTGGTCCTCTGTATATCAAAGAGAAGGCTTCAATATAACTATTCACTCGATCATTGACGATTTCACCAAACATCTATGGTTCGTTGCAACACCCAGCGAGACTCGTCTTTGTTTAATGGGTAGGGGCCACAGCCTTACTACAAAGCTTCCTTTTTTAAAAGTGGGTTATTAATTTGCAAGGACGTATTAACTCATGGGCCTCAAGAGATATATAAATATATAAATATAAATATATATATATATATATATATATATATATATATATATATATATATATATATATATAATATATATATATGTATATATATATATATAATGTTTGTGTATGTTTGTGTGTAGGTATGTAACTAGTTCATTGTGGATATTAAACGTTACATAACATTCATGGCATTATATCCTCAGAAAACTGGAGAGAAGAGTAAGGTTAAGCGTAGTGAAAAAAAAAGAGAAAATCATTACTTTAACGTGCAACTGACCTTAAGAATCTGGTCTAGTTGGTAAAGGGTCACAATGAGCCTGAGAATAGAGAGTGAGCTAGGTTCTGAATCGGTAACTCTTATTTGTGATGAGGAAAAGAAATAGGCCTTATATTAAATCTCGGTATGCAGCGGGAAAGCGGGTATGTACTTTAGAGTTATTTATATCCGATCGAGTTAATGAGCTTAATCATGGAAAAATCCTTGAGTAGTTTACTTCCATATTAGCTGTTACATATACTTAAACAGGACACTTATCACTGACTGGAATGTTGCATGAACTCTTGTATCCTTTCAAATACCTATTTCATGCCATCTCCCCGGTTGGTGCCAGGTCTCCCTTCTTTCGTCTTAGGATGATTCCCAGGAAAGTTTAGGACGCTATTCTTCAAAATGGGTCTCTCTGGTCTTAACTGGGGATGCCCAAGAACCCAGGGGTGACTGAAAGACCCTCTGCCAAAGCCGCCTGCACGAGAAGTGGAACCTTAGCGTTGGGAAATCGATTACGTACTTTTAAGTTCTTTGAGGACGAAATGGCTAAACTGATGAGTCAAGGATGAACGCCTTGTCGGAGTTATTTCTCAGTATTAGCCACTGCATACACAGAAGGGTGTGAATGCTGAGGCCCCTTCGTTCCAGTGCATCTTTCACGCCATCTCCACACACCTTTCTCAGCCTTCCTTTCATCATCGCTCCTAGCGCTTCCAGATCGCCAGCCTATCATCTGCCATTCTTTCCATATTACCGAATCATTTTAACACACTGGTGCATCTTTTCATTTGACGTTCATTATAACGGATTACATAATTTTGTATATATAGATATACACACATATATATATACACATATGTGTATATGTATGTAGTATGTATATATATATATATATATATATATATATATATATATATATATATATATATATATATATATATGTATATACATATATATATATATATATATATATAATATATATATATATATATATATACATATATATATATATATATATATATATATATATATATATATATATATATATATATATATATATATATATATATATATATACATATATATATACATATATATATATATATATATATATATATATATATATATATATATGTATATATATATACTATATATATATATATATATCCTTATATATCTATATATATATATATATATATTTATATATATATTTATTATATTTCTCCCAACTACCATTACCTCCATTCCCTCCTCCTCCTCCTCCCCACCCCTCCTCCTTTTCCCACCTCCTTCCAGTGATTCCCTTTTCAACTCCCCGGCTGTCCATTTCCCCCCTACTTACACCCTCTGCAGTGGTTTCCTGCACTTTGCTGTGTGCCCGTAAAATGTTGCCTCTTCGAGATTTTTTGCTTTTGGTGCATTTTTCATATCCTCTTAAAAGGCGTCTCTCCTGAGAGTAAAATTACTGAAGAAAGAAACTGAATTTTCTGTTCATTCGTTTTGCCATTTTTTTTATTATTGGTTTATGAAATATTTGTATAAAAGATCATGTTATGAGTGGTAAATTTCATATTGCTACAGAAATGTTTGTAAAGTTGATTATTCCTTATCTATCCAATTTAGTTTTCCTTTATGACCTTATTTATTCTTGTAGCACGTTTTTAGCACATTCACAAATGTAATGGAAACAGCGTAGAGTGTTACTGTGGACGTCAGCCAGGAATCAGATAATTCCATTTCAATTAGTTTGATCGAATTTGTGTTCATACTAATGCATCAGCGTTTAGGAATAGCGTTTGATATTGCAACTTTAAAAAGTCACAACTGACAAAAGAGAAACCTGTGTTGCACGGGACATTTTAAATTTAAATTTGTCGCATTTTCACCTTTCCAAGCTATTGAGACATTGAAACACCTGCCAGCAAAGCCGCACTTACTCCTCTCTCCCTTTAGTTTTTAGTTTTCTGTAAAAGAAACTTCTTGAGATGGCTTTGTATGTCCGTCCGCACTTTTTCTGTCCGCCCTCACATCTTAAGAACTACTGAGGCTAGAGGGCTGCATATTGTTATGTTGATCATCCACCCTCCAATCACCAGACATAGCAAATTGCATCCCTTTAGCCTCAGTAGCTTTATTTTGCTTAAGGTTAAAGTTAGCCATGATCTAGCGTCTGGCAACACAACAACACAGGCCACCACAGCCGGCTGAGAGTTTCATGGGTCGCGGTTCATATAGCATTATACCGAGACCACCGAAAGATAGATCTGTTTTCGGTGGCCTTGATTATACGCTGTATAGATAACCCGTTTGCGCCGAAGAAACTTCGGCGCGTTTTTTAATTGTTTTTTATTAATGCCAAAACATTGAGTATTCCCGTTTGATTTGGCTAAGAATAGCAAAAAAGTAAATGTTTTTATGGACTTCTTCCAAGAACCCAAAGCCATTAATTGTTCCAAAGTTATTGCTGTAATAATTATGACGCATTTATTTCTCAAGAATTCTCACTCAGTCATTTACCGAGATCTTTTTTATATCGTGTTAATTGTTCCCAGATCACTTTTATAACAATTCCTAAGTGTTAATTATTCCCCTGCCAGAGATATAATGCAATTAATTGCTTCTTCCAGCGATACCTCACTGCTTGCTGTCTTTTGAGTATATTTATTGTTCTAATTTTATATTCCACGTTGTATTTCTTGTGCTTTCTGATCCAGAATCTATAGAACATGCTTCCTCTGATAACAGGAAGTCATCGTTTTCTCCTCAGGGTGACTTATTGTCAGTTTCTCCTCAGAATGAGACTTGTTACGATACTTCCCTCCCCCACACCCCGTAGGGGAATAGTGCCGTCAGTGCACCTCGTGCGGTGAACTGTAGGCATAAATTAAAGTTCTTTGCAGCGTGCCCTCGTCCCCTAGCTGCAACCTCCTTCGTTCATTTTCCTGTACCTCCCTTCATATTCTCTTTCCACCCTCTCCTAACAGTTGATTCATAGTGCAACTGCGAGGTTTTCCTCCTGTTACACCTTTCAAACCTTTTACTGTCAATTTCCATTTCAGCTGAATGACCTCATAGCTCCCAGTGCGTGGCTTTTGGCCTGAATTCTGTATTTAATTCAATTCAATTAAATTTCTCAAGGTCCCATGCATAACCGTTTTAGTTTTTCGGAAATGTATCGCTGAACGTGTTTTTACATAAACTTTATCCATTTATCTTGGTAAATATTTTATTTATTATATATTATTCCCTTCGAGTTCTGCTCTCCATTTTCCCCTAACATGATTACCATTACATTCTTAGTTAAATTCGTCAACGTGACAGTGACACTGTTTTCCTTTCATTATTTTAACGTTTCTTGGTCAATTTCTTGGACGTATTTTATTTTTCTTTTATTTTATGGTATACACCTTTTAAGAAACTTGGATTTAAGTGTTTAAGAAGACAAGTCAGTGGTTTATGCGTTAAAATGCTTACCATATCAGTGAGGGAACCCGAGTTCGAACCTAAGTTGAGCAGGAACGGTGTGATCGCATTCCGTTAAACTCCCTGATGCTTCACCAGTACACAGTGTTTCACTCCCTTAGCTTTTATTGCTCAACAAGTAGTACATTGAATCAAGTCTCGTAATTGCTTTGTGCAAATGTTTGCTCATACATCCTCATAAATGTCCTGTAAATTCCAGGTAAGAGAAGACGGTCGGGGTTAGTGCCGTCAGTGCACCTCATGCGGTTCGCAGTAGGCATTACTTAAGTTTCTTTGCAGCGTGCCTTCGGCCCCTAGCTGCAACCCCTTTCGTTCCTTTTACTGTATCTTACTCATATTCTCTTTCTTCCATCTTGCTTTCCCACCCTCTAACAATTGAATTAATTAGTAACTGCTTTGAGGTTTCTCCTCTCCTGTTACACCTTTCAAACCTTTTACTGTCAATTTCCGTTTCAGCTCTGAATGACCTCAAAGGTCCCGGTGCTTGGCCTTTGACCTAAATTCTATATTCAGTTCAATTCACTACCTGTCAAATGTAATGGTCACGTCAAAGACAATATAGCGTTTGTATATTTAATTGCTGAGAAGACAGGAAAATTTTTAAAAAATAACTTCAAGGTAATCTTTTAAGAATTTGCCTTTAATTTGACGTGTAATTTAGAGTGCGTTTTCTGAGATGACACACCAGCTTTTATTCACCGTCAGTTTTTATGATTCTAAATTTATGATAATATACATGTTAATAACCAGACGTTGATTAGCTTTAGGCAAGAGATGGCGTATGTTATTGATTTTCAGTAATATCCCCCCCACCCCTTGTATTTAAATGAAACGAAGAAAAGACTAGGACAATTTATCATACTGAATTCAGTGTGATACAAACTTGTACCTTTACTCGCCGTTATATACATTTTAATTGCTAGTTAAATGAAAGTAGGTGTCTGAATTGTTTAAGTTCATGGAGTTAACGCTGTTTACCTTAAAATGCACGAACAGAGTTTGAGGCAAAGCTGCTGTGGCATGACCGATCTTAATGTTTCATGATGCCCCTATTTAACGATGGAATTAAGGTTTTGGTCCTGCTGAAATGAAATTTCTTTTTTATGAAGTGGTTGGTTAGATGTAGCTCTTTTAGAAGATGAGACCTACAGGAATATATAAAAAGTACGGTTGTCGTATGTCTTATGAAACGAGGTTCATTTGCCATTTAGGGGTATCCCCTTCTACCAAGGGGTTCACAACCCATCATAATGCTCTCCTCTGCCGTGGGAGATCATGTATGTGTACCCTAGCCATTGGCTTATGTTGTATCTTACTACCACCGCGTAGCAACCATAGATAAATAGACTGAACAGGTGGTCGTCGTTTCCCAGGGATTAGTATATAAGTTATTGACATTTTCACCTTACTAGCGAAAGAAACCTAGGGTCGGATCCCACGAGAACAAGATATGATAAGACCCCATTGCTTTAAAACCAGTTGCGCTCCCGTGCAGTCCAGTAACGAATTATGTACCTGGCATGTAGTTCACTGTAGTGTATCATATCCGGGGTGAAACGCGACGATCCTATAAAGGGTAATACGTTTCGGATCCTCCCCTCGATGAGGGTAGTGTAGGTTAGTGGGTATGTATATTTATATGTATATACATACACACTACACACACACACACATATATATATATATATATATATATATATATATATATATATATATATATATATATATATGACTATTTATCACATCACCGTGATTCATATACAATCAAAGCTACAAACGTCCTTTAATATCCAATTCACTCTACCTCGGAAGTAATATATTTTTCATATATGTTACCGAATGAGAATTTTTAGTTGATAATAAGTCCACCGTCCCGTGGGGTCGAGACCAACGACGGACGAGGAATCAGGACTAAAAGTGACACACTAACCAGTCGGCCGACTGGTTGAGTGTCACTCAGTCTGATTCCTAAATCGTCGCTCAATTGAAAAACATGTTGCTTCTTCAATACAGCAACTGGAACTTCGAGTTAAGGTCTGTGTCATTTTGTGGTCCTGATTCCTCGTCCGTCGTTGGTTTCGACTTTTTACGGGACGGTGGACTTTATATTTTTAAAAATTCCTAAATTTGCTATATTTGCATATTTTACTTTCTTGTATTTTTAGTAAATAGTGAATATAAAGACGCCCTGAATCTTTTGTATTAACTGTATATTTATATATATATATATATATATATATATATATATATATATATATATATGTATGTATGTATGTATATATATATATATATATATATATATATATATATATATATATATATATATATATATATATATATATATATGAGAAATTGACCTTGAATGTCTCTTCCCAAATCCTATTGATATGTAAATCATCATATTTTTATTATTTTTGTTTTTTTAGTTGATTGGATTAACGTTTCAGCCGAGGGCATGCAATTGAAAACATTGCAATCAGTAATTAGCACATAATACGACTGGTATCAGAGATGTTAATCGGTTTAGTTTATTGGCACGTAAACAAATGACGACCATTGGTAAAGGAGATATTACCAATACAAGCAGATAAAAAGGTAGGCGGGAAATACGTAATAGTACCATTTCGTGAGAGAGACAGAGAGCAGGAAACACGTAGAGTGGATATCATGGATATGTATATAAAGACCGGAAAGCCGAACTGCGCTCATTAGTATAGCATCTCTTACATACGTCAGCTTTTGTTTTCCTGAATTAAGTAGCAGAATTTCACTTGAGATGCGATCCTATGTCATTTTAGTTTAAATAAAAATCCAGTCGAACTTAGTTTTATTCATGTTTCCGGAATACAGTATTATTCACAGAATAGCGAGGAAAAAACGAGAAATATTGCATAACATTCATTGCTTTTTATGGTAGCTAAATTTTAGGTTTTTAATATTTTATTTTATACAACTAAAAGGACGTCTTTGCTTAGATGCTTGTTTCCGCCGGGGAGTGATTGTGCATGCACATATTCTCATTTGTATTTTTGCCTGGCTCAGTGGCTGTAAGCAAACACTGTCACGCAAAGAAAAGGCTGAATGAATAATTGAGATATTTATTCATAACTTAAGAGTATTCTCATTCCAGCCGTCTTGACTTCAAACGTTAAGAATTTCCGTTGAATCAGTCATGAGCAACTTTCTCTCTCTCTCTCTCTCTCTCTCTCTCTCTCTCTCTCATCTGTTTCATTTTATTTTCAACTGGGAGGAGCATTTTGGAAACCCAAACCGCCAGGGGAGTATTTTTCCTGCGTCCTGTGAATTCCATCGCTGCGATATTAAAAGCGTTCCGTTGGCAGCAGTTTCCTTCCTTCCTGACCTCTGATGGAATGTAAACAATTTCTAGTCTGAACCAGAGAGTGAGAGATAATACTCGGGACACGGGATGCATGAGGAATGCACTTTTGTCTGCATAAAACCACAATAACAACAACTCCCAATTTCCCTTCAGACCTGAATGTTACCACTGCCACTGGGCGCCCTTTTGAATTTAGGGACTTTATTCAGGTCCTGGAAGAAATTGGGGAATTAAGGAGGATGTGCGTAATCTTTGTAGTGAAGAATATTGGAGAATATAAACTTAATTTATATCCTGTGTCTAATAGAAAGTTACATGATGATATTTAATATCGCTTCATGATTTTGATATTGTTTTATCTGTGGAATATCACTTAAGGCCCAGAGTATGTAACATTATGTATATTTGATAATAGTTATAAGCTTGATTCCATGAGTATTCCACACTTGAAAATAGCTTATATTAATGTAGATTATATATATATATATATATATATATATATATATATATATATATATATATATATATATATATATATATATATATACACACTACACAATATGATGTATGTATGTATGTAGGTATATTTTGGTGGGTGCAAAGGACGTGTATCTTGATTATTAAATTAAGAATAATTCTGTCATCATTATTTCTTTTAATATTTTTCCTTACAAATATAATGGCAAATAGTAAATTTATAGTTGTGACGTGAGTTTTTGCTCTCTCTCTCTCTCTCTCTCTCTCTCTCTCTCTCTCTCTCTCTCTCTCTCTCTCTCTCTCTCTCTCTCTCTCTCTCTCATCCTGCATTCTTCCCATTTCTTCTCAATTGTCGCAACTGAGGAGAAATTATTTGCCTTCTGTTTTGCATGTGACTTTGCCCTTCTCAATTTTCTGTAACTGATCAAGTGGTTAATCATCTTATTTTCATTCTCGCGGCTTCGCCGTTCGTTTGAAGAGCTCCTCCAATTAATCATGTTGACACTGGTTTGGAAGTGGGTAGGAGTCGTAGGGAGGGAAAGGGTGACAGGGAGAGAACGTATGATAGAACAGGAAGAAAACAGAAATGTAGGACGAGAAAGGATGAGGTCATATTAATGATGGTTGTGGAAAGGAGTGGGAGAAGTTGAGGAATGAGGTGAGAAGGATATTAGCGAAGGGAGGGATCTTGCAAATAAAAGAAAATGAGATGTAATAAGAGGAAATAAAATTGCAAGCCAGTGAAGGGAGGAATAGGATATTTGTCATGGAATATTAAGAATAATGACGTCGTCATCTGCAGCTGTTTTTTCATTCTTCCTAAACTATTGACATTGATCTTAGGAGTTCATTCTGCCTATTCTATGCACGCGTTCCTTCTATAGATAGGGTCCTCTAGTTCATCTTCGATTATTGGTTTTGCAAAACCATCTGCGTCGTCTCTCCCGTCATAAATGTGGATTATGAAGTTATGTATAATCCAGAGGCCTTTGGGACAGATAACCAAGAGCCCTTGTTTAGCCTAGAACCACAGAATTCAATAAGGGGAAAGGGAAGAAAAAGGACTGAACCTTATCCGCTGGAAGCGGAGAACCACTTTTCAAACAATGGAAAAGTAAGCGGCAAGAAAAATGGGAGGAGGGAGAGAATTCCAAAGCTTAGTAGAAGGGTGAAGATAAATGACACAAAGGTGTCATGAGAAAACGGCTGATTTTCACTAAACTGTTTAGTTTACAACGTACCCTCACCTTTACCGTCAAGGCATCTTAAAGGATCTGAAAAAGGCTTGATTCTTACCAAAAATTTATTTCCATTTGTCTACGATTATTTTGCGGTGATCTTTGAGGGCTCCACATTTGTCTGTTTTCATATTCGGTTATTTGGCCTAAGACTGTTCCGTTCCCACCTTCTTGTTTTTTTATCAATGAGTTTCAAACTCGGCCTGTATTTCTGTTACGTCACTGATCGTTATTCTGAATTTTTCTCTATCCTCTCCATTTTTCCTGTGTATTATCCATTTTCCACCTTCTTCCCATCTTCACAAGCCTCCCCATGTGGTTTTAGTTTGTAGTGTAGATAAATAAACCTTAAGATATTTACTCAATTCTGTACCCGATTTATCTTCTCTCATGCATTTTCCCTTTATCGACAACGGCTTTCAACCTTCTCTTTTCTATCCTCCCCCCCCCCTGTTTTATCGCCTCTTTTCTATTCCCCCTGTTTTATCGCCTCTTCTCTCCCATCCCCCAGCCCCTCCCTCCTCGCCATCCTCTTGGGAAGACGCCAGATCTGGGCGAATAAGATAGTCTGATTAATATTCGCGGTATTAATTACATCACTTTTTCAATAACCTTCGTCTCGCCTCCAGAGGGTCTCTCGTCCTTGTGAATTTCACAGATTCCATTTTTAATTAATTTTTCTTTTTCTTCTTCTTTTTCTTTATTTTATTGTAACGTGAGGGAGTGAATTCATTCGCTCGTCCTGTTGACTGGTGTTGGCTTTGTGACATTTGAGGGATTTTAATGATGTTTGACTGATAATAAACGAGTTTAATAAATGATGCTTGACTGATAATAAATGAGTTTAATAATTGATGTTTGCGATAATAAATTATGTTTGACTGGTAATAAATGGAGAGTCCTCATCGGACTTTCCCGAGAAGCTAGGGAAAACCACAGTGGCTGGGACAGTGATTAGGAACTTTTACATTATTTTTACCCAAAAGGGATAAATTGATTAATGTAAGATTCATACACTTGCACGAGAGTCTCATCAACAGCGTGTCGGAACCCCCAATACACACACTTCGCCACCAGAATGCACCGTTCATGATTCATGCTTCGTGGATGTTAAGACCTACTTTTTTCAAAAACAAAAACATTCTCCTTCAATTTCTCGATAAAGAATCCTTAAATAATACCAAATTCATTACTTATTCTTGTAAGTAAATTTCTTAGATTTAAGGACAAGTAAAGGCTGATTCATACTATAACATCACGTCACCGACACATCGCGTCACGTCGAAGTTCGTGAGAATTTCTTACATGCAATTAAATTGGACTTGTTCACACCATCACGGCACGTCACCATCAAACACGGCATCCACCGTCGCATCACGACACGTTTTCTTGGAAAGAATATTTTGACGTGACGTGACGTAACGCTGCTTATGCAAGTTTCTTAACGCTCAATCTGTGAGTCGCTGAGGTTGGGCCCGAACTGAACTGAACGGGATTGTGATGGATAATGTGAATACAAGGCACGGCTGATGGGACGGTGACGTGACATGACGTGACGTGATGTGTCGGTGACGTGATGGTATAATGTGAATCAGCCTTATGACGTGAAATCCGAAATAAACAATAGCTTTACAAGTAAACAAATAAACTTCGTGAAGGATAGTTTATAAAAAAAGAGACTTATTTTCATTATATAAAAGAATAAGTGTTAAACATGAGGACCCACAAAACCGAAGAACTCTTTTAGGCCTAAGAGTGGATTGCATAGCAAACTCCCTTAATGGTGACCTGACTTCATCCAATTTGCCAGAGTGTTTTGAGTAAAGTCGTCCCTCTCTTCATAAAAGAAATGGGTACATGTGCTACCAAGGTCACCATTTGTACAAATCCACACCGCGTAAGAAGCGGTAAGGGCTGTAGCTGTTAGCATTATATTCTCTTTTAATTATTTAGTATCTGAGACCTGATTGCGTAACATATATAAGAATGGAGAAGGGCTAAGTTCTAAAGTGAACCTGTTGTGTCGAAGTGGTTCTTGTTGCCGAAATGATGCTCTTACATTGATTTTCTTTGACGTTTTCTCTGGAAACATCATTTTCCCGAAATTATTTCATAGTAATTATTCTATTGTAAACTAAGGCTTATGGCAGTGATAACATTTTCGTTCACCCCTGTCTGTTGGGCCTCTTATTGTGGTGTTTGATCTTTCAGACTACCGTCTTACAAACGATATAGGCTTTTTGGGGTTCATTGTAACCACATGCTTCTCACTCCAAGTTCCAGCCATGATTGCGGTAGCTTATGTGCCATCGGCCTCTGGGATTTAGTAGTTTTTACCCATCCAGTCACTGACCAGAGCTGACCTTGGTGATAGTTATACATGCACCACACATCATATAAATATAAGTATGTATGTGTGTGTGTATATATATATATATATATATATATATATATATATATATATATATATATATATATATGTGTGCTCATATGTCATTAAATAGCGCGTGACAATATATATTCAGCCAAGGCCACAGGAAAAATAGAAGGAGTACCAAGCGCGTTTTATACATACATATATATATATATATATATATATATATATATATATATATATATATATATATATATATATATATATATATATATATATATATATATGCATATATACATGTGTGTGTATGTGAATTGCTCATGTGCGCTTGCCACTGAAATGACAAAGGTCTTGGAAAATTACCTCAATTTTCATCTGCGGTCATGAAGGGCATGAAGAAGGAAAGTCAGTTTTAAAAAGCGTTTTCATTGTCAACTGCAAGGTTTTTTTCATTATTACATGTCCATGTTTTGCATGCTCCAGTGAATGTTGATTGAATTTGAATTAAAGGATAATGTCATTTTTTTCTATTTCCTTAGTTATTAGTGTAGGTAGTTCGATACCCGGCCAAACTTTCAAGAGTTGACCAGTTTGCAGTTGCGTAGATGGTCGTCTTAATAGAACCAAAAAAATACTAGAACTATGTCGATGGCTTTGATGGCCTAACAGATTCTTTCTGACTTAAATGCGTGGTTCATATATCACATTATTTAGTAATGGGTAGTGAAGTGGAATAATATTTTTAGCACAGTTTTCCTAAAATTCTTATACTACCGGGCTTAAGAGAAGGAAAGAGTTTTCATTATACGAGCAACAGATTTTCTTCGTTTGCGTTACGAAAATTTTCCTTGAAAAAATTATTTAAGTCATTTAAATCAGTATTGTAAAGGTTTGAAGGCCGCTAATGAGCAGCTTAGGCAAGGAACAGGTCATTGCACTGGCGCGCAATGTCTTACTGATTAAACATATGAACATGATGAGCGCCCAAACTAGGACCAGAGGAACCAGGCAGTGGCTGTTGATGACTGCTGTTAAACATGTGTACCCATCCCTAGATAACAGCGGGTCCAGATCATGCTACCAGCACAGTAATCAGGCTATGAGAGCACTTGGACTCGTGACCACCACACTGAGAAGTCCAGGCTATACCACGCTGCTACCGTAAAGTTTTTAAAAGGAGTCGAAATATATTTGTAAATAAGAGAGGGGAAAAATAAAGAAGGTCAAACAAAGAACCTAGATGCCAAACGAACGTACGTGGATTTGCGACCTAATTCGTGAACGTCAGTCGCAGCCAACATTGTATTCGCTCCTCTCGCGCGTGGCCAGTATTCTTAATCAAGCTGAAAGTCCCTCCTTGGAGAGCTGATGCGTGTTGAAGGTTCTTGTGATCGGGTGTGCCTTGTGAGAAAGAACATCGTGCCTCGCTTTTATTAATTTCCTCACTTGAATCATTTGACTTTCCTTTGTTTCTCTCTGCGTATATTACGAAGACCTGGAAACCATTTCCCGTCAGTCGCCTCCTGACTTTGATCAAAACTGAAAGGATGTTTGTTCTTCTTGGGATTGAGGGGGAAGAAGGTCGGAAAGAACTCATAGCAGGAGATTAAATGACCGTAATTAATTAAGAGAAAGGGTCTGAACACAAACATGCACACACGTAGAGAGATTGAGAGGCTTCTTTGTCGGAAGGGAGACGAAACAGACGAATATTTGGTGATGGTTGGAATGGCAATATGGCCTGAATGTCATCCCTTTAAATGGAAATTACTTAATTCTCAAGAAGTTTTTCTTTCTTCAAATGCTCTCACTGAATGAATCAGTGACGTTAGTTCTTTCTGCAATCAACTACTTTTAGGAGGAATAATTTAATGAAGTGTGTGTTCATATACATACATACAGTATATATATATATATATATATATATATATATATATATATATATATATATATATACATATATATATATAATATAAATATATATATATATATATATATATATATATATATATATATAATGTCTTTTACTGTCATACCACAGTATAATATGAAGATGAAAAAGGCCCATTAAACACAATTTGAACATTGCAACCCATATATTTCAAGCACTTCCTTCTGTGCCCTGTTCACTGGTAAAATATTTTGCCAGTGAACTGGAAACACAGAAGAAATACTCAAAATATATTTTTCAAGTATGTTTAATGGCCTTCTATCTTCATATAACTCTCGTACAGTGTGTATGTATGTGTGTATAATATATATATATATATATATATATATATATATATATATATATATATATATATATATATATATATATATATATATACACATAAATGTGTGTGTATATATATACACATATATAACTGTGAAGTACTTTTAGTTAAAACAGAAATTCAATCTAATAAAAGAAGCCCATAAAAACGCCAAATGTAGAAAGTTAAGAGTTATATTTCAGAGAACAACTCTCCTCAAGCAGGTAATTCATTGCCTGAAGAGGACAGTTGTTCTCTATAACATTTCTACATTTAACGTTTTAATGAAGCTCATTATATATATATATATATATATATATATATATATATATATATATATATATATATATATATATATATATAGAGAGAGAGAGAGAGAGAGAGAGAGAGAGAGAGAGAGAGAGAGATGATGCCTGCGCTTTTGTTGTCATCGGGGACTGCAACTTCGATTCATCATGGTTGATGTCAGAACGAGGATGCATACCATCATACTGTGATTTGAATACTGTCAGTATTGCAGTCGATTCATGCTCCATCGAAAAACTTTATTTCAGTTATTTAAAAAAAATAGCCGTCCATTAATAAAAGAGGGGAAAATTGTAATGAAATATGAAGTATATTTTCTCAGCAACTTTTGGATCGATAACTGGACTTCATGCAGGGAAATGATATTAATTCAATCTGGTCGAGTAACAACCCCTACTTTCCTTAAAGCTTTTGTCTGGCTGATTTTGATATTTGTTCCGCTAACTGGGGACTAATTACCTTATGCCTCGCTTTGCCTTTACTGCTAGAGTGCTGTGATCTTGGGCTTTGCCATATCCTCTGTTTTTCTGTCATCGTCGGTTGTACTTCTCTTCCAACTCTTTCCCTAAATTATCGCTATTTACTATCAGCTGCCGGGTTCGAAGACAACGGCAACTTATTGACAACGAATGTTTGTGAAATATAGGTAAAACTGGTTAGAGTATTTTGAAGTGTTCTTATGCATGGGTATAGCAGTGGCTAATTATTGTGTTTGTTACCCATTTGACTGCTTTAATTATTATTCTCAATGCTCCGCACTGGCATAAAGCCAGCTTAATCAAAGCCTATCAGACTACTCACAGTTTGTACGCATTCCTATAAAGCAATCTTAGAAGACCTTTGGTATAAATAGCAGTCTTTCACAAAACTGAATGCCAGTCAAGAAAAGGAGTAAATAAAATGAAGTGAAGAGTACAAGAAAATAAAGGATAGTTTAACATTCTGTACAGACCTAGATGTCAAAGAACTAAATTGTTGGTACTTCAAAATAACTGAATAAACGTATTTTATAGCAACTGTGACGTCCGGTTCTCTCCCAGTAACCAGTCTTGCAGTGTGGCCCAGTACGCCAGTCCCTCTAATTGCTGTAATTTGAGTGAAATCGATGACGTCTCATAGCGACAGGCTTTTCTTGGAATCAGACCTTTTGGTGGGACATTCCAAGAAGGCTGGAATTTGGTCTATAGATGATCATATCCGCCTTTCTTGTGCGGCAGGCCGTTTTAGTTCTTTCGTTGATTGAGGCTTTTGTCGAATCATTTAGTTGCCTTTTATGTATTTTGACGTTCTTTTCTCCTTTCGTTGCATTTGTTATGTGTTACTTACTTGAATTATCTATTTTATCTCCTCGGTTTTTAGTAATTTGTGCTGTTCAAAGAATGTTGTGATATAAACAAGGCACTGGTTTCCATTGGATAGCATCCGAGCCTTCTGACCTTCATTGATTTACTTAAGCGACATTTATTTTGATTAGCTTTTTCACTCTGTGTGTGATGATATTGTTACTTACAGTAAGGTAGTGTTACACGAGCACTTTTTCTTGTTATATTTCATCATCTCGCTGAAAATTTTGCTTCAAATACAAAATGCTTTTTCGTTATTAGGGCCAAAATTGAGGAGTTTCACGTGTCAAGAAGTGACGCAACCACAAACAATAGTGAATTTAATATTACATCACATATTGGTTGCTTAAAGTGAAAGGTGCCCCGAAGGAAAATGGTTGTTTGAAAATAAAGAAACTGAATCACAGACACTGAAATGGTAGAGGAACAAACGGAGAATATGTCGGAAGATTGATTCTCTCTCTCTCTCTCTCTCTCTCTCTCTCTCTCTCTCTCTCTCTCTCTCTCTCTCTCTCTCTCTCTCTCTCTCTCTTTGCGTCGATCCGTTTCATCAACGAGATCCATTTGAAAGCTGCTGTTAGACCACAGGGTATCTCGAGTCAGAATTCATGTATAATGCATATGGTCTGTTCGGTGACATGTATCCATTGTGTTGACTTACACACACACACACACACACACATTATATATATATATATATATATATATATATATATATATATATATATATATATATATATATATATATATATATATATATATATATTATAGTATATTAAGGTTATGTATTAGTAAGCAATTACGAATACTTCTTTATATAACGTAAAAGGTATAAAATTCGTAATGGCAATGCTTTATTCGTGAAAAGAAAAAAAAAGAAATGTGAAGAGAAAAACAAATACCAAATAAATCAACAAACAAATTTATGTGTTGCCTACATAAAAAGCAGTGTAAAAAAATTATAACGGAGTATCATATTAAGTAGAATTCTAAAATCTTACAATAAAAGGAAAGGTGAAACCTTAAGGTATTTTGTGACGTCATCTCCCCCTCCGTTAACCCCATATCATAAAATCTCGACCACTAACACAAGTAATCCTTTTGGTTCCCCGGATTACTTTAATTGGGAAGAAATCGACGATGTCGTAGCGATTGGCTTTCGCTGGAATCCGGCCTTTGGCGAGACAGTCGAAGAATATTGGAATGGGAACTGGGTAGAATCTGGTTTAATATTTGACCATCGCTGGGTTCCATGTACCTTGTTGATTTGGTCATTGAGTGAAACTGTCTCCTGAAATAATCTGATTTGATTTGTGTGGTATGTTTTAATTATTATTCGTCTTGTTGCAGGACGGTTGGAGCAGAACAGTGAATTTGGTTTTATTAGATATTTCGTTCTCGTTCACACAGGAGAACCGTCTTCTGTTTTGTTTCTTAGGCGTTATTTTACTCTTTCGCTTGAAGAATTTTATTTGTATTGTTCCAAGAAGTTTGGAGTATAAATAAGAAAACTGGACAGTAAGCTGTTCAATAATATCCTCTGTGCGTAATTCAGGAATCATCTGGTTCATTTGCATTTTTTAATAAACTTACTTTTATTCGACTGAAAATATACGCTTAACCAAGAAGGCCTGAATATGAAAAGGGAGTCTGGTTTAAATGTTATCACGTGCTTTATGTATATCAGATAAAGTCGTTACATGTTTTTGTAATTTATTTGTTTGTTTTTTCAGGTAAGTGCTGTTACATAGTCGGCTGTTGTTGGGACAATGCGTATGTGAGTATTGTGATATTTTTCTTGTATGTGTTTAGTTTTTATTAGTTTTCTGTAAAAGAAAACTATTGTGCCGACCTTGTCTGTCCGTCCGCCCTCAGATCTTAAAAACTACTGAGGCTAGAGGGCTATAATTTGGTGTGTTGGTCATCCACCCTCCAGTCATCAAACATACCTAATTGCAGCCATCTAGCCTCAGTAGTTGTTATTTTATTTAAAAGTTAAAGTTAGCTATGACAGGCCACCACCTGGCCGTGATTCAAGTTTCATGGGCCGCGGCTCATACAGCATTATACCGAGACCACCGAAAGAGAGATCTATTTTAGGTGGCCTTGATTATACGCTGTACAGAAAATCGATTGCGCCGAAGAAACTTCGGCGTATTTAAAAAAAATTTTTTTAAAGTGTCGTCGATTCTGAATTTGCGCGTTTTCTTGCTGTGTGGAATCATGTAGGTCAATGTTTAGCCGTTTGAAGGTCGAGTTTACGTACCAGAACACTGCAATAGTGTTACCAGATAACTTGTCACTGGGAGAGGTAAAGGACGATAGGTTGGTGAAAAGTACATACAATTAGGAATTGTTAGGAGGAAGAACGATAGGTTGATGAACTGAAAGAGATATTAAAATAATTTTTTAAACATCCAGGAAGCAACAGTGCTTACAATATTAAGATGAGACTTATTGGTCTTTGACGCGGGGGAGATGAATTTTCTAAGAAGGTATACGAGACAGCCAATGTTATTTTCTGCTCAGGAGCTCACCTTTGATTCAACACTTGAAGTTTGAATGTGGCATCGTCTAATCAACGGTCTTTTTTTTTTTTTAGCCCTGCCTGTTAGGGCATAACTATTAGTATACACACACACACACACACACACACACACACACACACACATATATATATATATATATATATATATATATATATATATATATATATATATATATATAATTGTGTGTGCGTGTAAAACAGTATCCATGTATGATTTATTGTGTATATAGTTGCAGAATCATCGTGCCACGTACACCTCAGCAAGCATATCTAATTTAAAGTATAAAACGTCGTAATTATCACGCGTGAAAAATTCTGTTTTTGTTGTAATTAAGTTTCTTTATTCGCTGCCCCTTCACATATATTAAAATACTTAATGCCTTAATTTTTTTTTTTTTTTTTTTTTAGACCTGGAGAGACTACCTGCAAAAAGAAAAATAAACCCAGGTTCTAAAAAGAGCTTCCTCCTTGAGCATCGAGACTTCGTGGCTTTTTAGAAGTCTCCGGTGGCCCTGTTATGACTCGTTTGTTGTGGCACCGGAACTCATAAAAGTCGTCCGATGATTCCAAGGACCCAACTTCAGAGGAAGTTGGAAGGTCTGTTTGCAAGGCAGACGAGTTTCCGTCTTCGCTGGAGGCATCGACGGTTATTAAGGTTTTTAGTTTTCTGTAAAAGAAAACTGTTGAAATGGCTTTGTCTGTACGTCCGCACTTTTTCTGTCCGCCCTCAGATATTAAAAACTACTGAGGCTAGAGGGCTGCAAATCGGTTTGTTGATCACCCACCCTCCAATCATCAAACATACCAAATTGCAGCTCTCTAGCCTCGGTAGTTTTTATTTTATTTAAGGTTAAAGTTAGCCATGATCGTGCGTCTGGCAACGCTGTAGGACAGGCCACCACCGAGCCGTAGCTGAAAGTGTTCATGGGCCGAGGCATTATACGCTGTACAGAAAACTCGATTGCGCGGAAGAAACTTCGACGCATTTTTTAACTTGTTTGCTCTAGTATTGCGTTGTTCATGTTATCACCGAATCGGTTCCATGTCTAACATTATTTGTTTAATTGCTATTATTAAACACCCGTCATAGCAGAAGGACGCTCTTCAAAGGTTTAACGTTCTGTATATACATAACGTTAGGATTTCAACCTGAATAAAGAAAGACTTCATGGATGAAATTAACTCAGCTATAGGACCAAGTAGCTCTGTGACTTACGTTTCTCACCTTTCACTCATCATAAACTTCGTCCCTCATTTCACACTGTAATTAATTCTGTGGTGCAGTTCACTTTTGTATCCTTGATCGTAGCTGTTTTGTTGTTTTAAATTTACGCTGAATAAACCCAGACAACGATATAACCAGACCATTTCATGAAGTACATTTTAAGAAGACAAGAAAAATCTATATATGTATATATGAATATATACATGCATACACATATGTAAATACACATATATGCATATATATATATAAATGCATACTACACGTATCTACATGGAAAAATGAAAAAGTGTCTACAACCTGACCAACTTCGTCTTTATTTTTTTATAGAAATATTCATATTCATAGAGCAGCTGTCGTTTATAAAATTGGATTTCATATTTGTTTGTTTCCAGCATATTATTGAAATAAACTCTTTGTAGCACTTTTCCAGTTGATGGCCTGATTGTTTTCACCAACATGAACAAGGTAAAGTCAAGAAAGGCTTAAGAAGAGTGTAACTAAAAATGGAATGTTTATCGCTCCTAAATTGTTACAATGGTTTTTCGTCTCAGTTTTTCTAACCCTTTGCCAGTACCAGAATACCATGTGAAAATGTTTTGCTAAAAAAAAGGGGAGGAGGGGGCTCAAAGTGGATGAGGACCTACAATGAATCATGTTTCCACGCTCAAACGAAGTAAATGGTGGTCAGTTTTCATGCTGATAGCTGAAAAAGAGCTCACTATTTAAAAATAATTGTCTAAACTGCATCAAACGGATTATAAGAAAACGTGAGCTTGCTGGTAAAAACCCATGAAAATTTAATGGCAAGGCTCAACTTGGGCACTAACCATTGTGCTGTGGCTTCTTGTGTCTATATAAACGTAATTTTTCTTTGAGTATAGCCCCCGGTAGGGATGGTTGATATCCAAACCTCAATTTCCGAGTGATTGCGATTTACCTCCCTCCCCTCCCCCCCACCATCCTGTATCCACCCACCCTCTCCCATCATCAGGACATTTTCTCATCCCTGCACAAACAATCCACTGGCTGATGAAAGAAAGATCCCGAGTCTAGCCACACCAGATTCTCCGAAAGGTTGAGGTGAGGAGTTTCTTTTTAATCCATTTAGAAGTAATTCAAAGGAAGAAGAAAAAACAAATTTTGAAGGTAAAATTTGAGGTGCCAGAAAGATGCCTAAACTAATATCAAAAGATCCACAAACTTTATCACCAAAAATTGAGAAGATAAATACATTATATATATATATATATATATATATATATATATATATATATATATATATATATATATATATATGTATACTCTTTCATATGTAATAATAAATATTATATAAAGGCAAATGCCACCAAAGAAAGTGAAAGAACTCTCCGTTGTTTCACGTCTCTTCGTGGAATTTGCCTCTATTCATATATTACATCACATTTCATATTTTTCATTATTCAAATTATGTATATATATATATATATATATATATATATATATATATATATATATACATATATATATATATATATATATATATATATATATATATATATATATATTATATATATATATATATATATATTATATATATATATTTATTTATATATATATGTATTTTTATGTGATGCATATAATCATACTTATTTGCTGTTAAATTGTGGACACTTCTTAGGCTGTAAAGTACGTGATTAGCAAGTGATGGTGATAATCGCTACACAAAAATCATTCTCGTTGTTGTCATGCTTTCTGCTTCCCAGTGCTTTCACAGGGAAGAGAAAGAAAAAAGTCCCTTATGACAAAAATGAGAGATGTTAGAGAAAAATGTTGTATGTGTGTGAAAATGTGAAAGGAGGATCATGAGAGAGAGAGATATTGAGGGGTGGGTGACCTGAATTTCATTCCGCAAATGAGATCAGCCTTCGTCATTCCAGGGGCAAAAAGGAGGATCCGAAGGTACGTGTTAGGTAAACTCTCTCTCTCTCTCTCTCTCTCTCTCTCTCTCTCTCTCTCTCTCTCTCTCTCTCTCTCTCTCTCTCTCTCTCTCTCTGTATAAATGTACATTACTTGCCGTGTGTAACACAGATTTATATATGTATATATATACATATATATATATATATATATATATATATATATATATATATATATATATACTCTTTCTCTATATATATATAATATATATATATATATATATATATATATATATATACTGTATATATATTTCACACACACACCTCATACCTTGTATGCGTCCACTACTTACATGTATATGCCTACAAGCCTCTGAGTGCAACAGGAATATGACAAACTTGAATTATCATTCACTTGAATTTGTGCCACATTGCGAAACAAAGGTACAGCTTATGCAAGCTACAGCAGTTTGGATGCCCGGCCATGAGATCAAAGCTTGTATCGAAATCGTCAGGCTTCTGTTATTTGAGAGTATATTTACGGAGCAAGAAATGGATATGAAAAGGATCCGGTGTCCTCTGCAGAGCCCTCGTTCAGTTCAGATTCAATTTTGTTTCCATTCCACGGAAGAGCTCGAAGCTGCCGCCGGCAATATGATCATGTCACAAGGTTTGAAATGTCTGGTATACTATTTTCTCTTCGATAATGTATAAATTTTCTTGCGTTATTTAATTTATGTATACCGGTAACATCTAGTTTTGATTGACATTGTATTAATTTTTTAGATTTTTACAATTTGTGTCCCTAGTTGTTGAGAAATGTGTGGTATCCATGTCCGTGTAGTTGTTGACATGGCTACCAAACATTTTTTCCCATAATTGTTGAGAAATGTGTGGTAGCCATGTCAACAACTATGCGGACATGCTAGCCCATTGTTATGTGGTAGCCTTGTCAACAACTAGCGGGGACATACTTGGCCATTATTATAAACGTATGAAAATTATGTTCAAGACTTCCTTTATTCTTATAATTTGCGTTTCCCAATCTGCTTCATTGGGGTAAAGTTCCTTTTTACCCTCTCTGCCCCATTTAAATATCTTTCTTTTTCCGTCTGTCCCCCATTTGAAGAAGTTTCTCACTAGAACAGAAAAGAAGACCGGGGTCTGGAACCACGGAATGGAGAAAAGACAAAAATCTTATCTTCCGCATATTTTTGTAGTTAATCACGCTTCTTAAAAGCACTTCTGAAGTGATCGGTTTATCGGTCAATTCATTCGTTCTGTGGTAAGTCACATCCTCCAAATGTTCGTGAACGAGTTACGCAGGACAACAGATTCCATCAACAAGAATTTTTTGTGTTAGGAGTACTGTAGTTCATTTGGTAAATACTATTGAGAAATTTTAACGAACATTTCCTCTGATTATTATTATTATTATTATTATTATTATTATTATTATTATTATTATTATTATTATTATTATTATTATTGTTGTTGTTGTTTGTTGTTGTTGTTGTTGTTGTTTCTGTTCTTCAGAAATTATCCTTTGTAATGTTTCGTATTTTCCAAGCAATACAGATAGCATTTCGTATAACTTCTTCTGTAAAATAGTTCTTGAGTTTTCAGAGAGAGAGAGAGAGAGAGAGAGAGAGAGAGAGAGAGAGATGCCAGATTTATCAAACGACTACCCCAGTTGAGCAAAGAAAGCGCTACTTGGAAAGAGAGAGAGAGAGAGAGAGAGAGAGAGAGAGAGAGATGCCAGATTTATCAAACGACTACCCCAGTTAAGCTAAGAAAGCGCTACTGTTTCCAAGTGAATCAGCAGTTTTTCCCATATTCGTATGGAGAGAGATTCTCAAAGGCGTGTATGTCGCTTCCTTCTAGAGTTTATCTAATTGGCTTAATAACTTTGTCGGAATATGCAAATGACGAAACACGCGGGAAGCCGTCTATTAGGTTTGAATTGAACTGAATATAGCGTTTAGGCCAAAGGCCAAGCACTGGGACACACGAGGTCATTCAGCGCTGAAATAACAGATTCTTGGAATTCAGACTGATATTTATCCGTTGAGAATATGAAAGTTAATTGGTGGGATTTTATTTGTTATGTTGATTAAATCAAATAATACATTCTAGATTAGACAAGTATTTTTAACGACCTTTAAGTTTTCTTTTGGGGCGGGCGGGGAATAAGGAAGTGTGTTTCGAAAATATAATTTACCTTATTCTTTTTTTATTGTCAGTGGATGTCTTGTTTTGGTTTAGTCAACCAGAAAGAAACAGCTCTTGCCCGAAGAAAACAACAATTGGTACATTTGGTAAATCCGTTCATAGAAGTAAAACAGTTTTGGGCTTTGCCAGTGTGTGTGTGTGTGTGTGTGTGTGTGTGTGAGTGACTAACTTCTAATGAATTCCAGGCAGGAACATATTCATTGCACATCTCTCTTGATCAGTAAAGTCGTTTCATTAGACCTGGCTGGTTCTTGGCCGGGTATGGACTAGCCACTGCATCCTGAATTCCATGCGTACTAACTTGCAAAGAGAGGTGCTGGAGTTTCGATATGCATGTAGTGTGTAAGTGCGCATAAACAGGTGAGCAGTAGAGGAGTCCACGGGTCCATACTAGGCATTTTATTCCCCTTGAACTTCTTATCACACATATCGGACTCTATTGAGCAAGGGCCCGGGTTGACATGAATTAGGCCTAATCAAAACCAGCCGGCGAAGGAAATCAATTCAAACCAGAAGGGTAGAATAATTCTTTGAGGATATCGTTGTTTGCCCCTATCGCTAGCCTCAGGGCTAAATGTTTTCAGTTTGCCATTCATTAAAATGTAAAAGCTTCTTCACAGCTGATAACATTGTTCGCAGGAAGCTCACAGGAAGAAGAAACGAAAACTTGAAGAAGGGAAACAGTTATGAGGTCCAAGTTTGCGTCGAAGGGCGATTGCGCTTCTGCATAAAGCCGAAGTCTGATAACTACTGAACACGAATAAGCATTTGAAAGATGCAGTCGAGTATGAAAACGTTTGGAAGGACTTTCAAGAAGCCAAAGGAAGGAGGAGAAAATAAAAAAGAAGGAGTGGCGGAAGAGATAAGAAATATTCGCCCCGACATAAATTCCAGATTTATTTCCTGTGATTCAGAGCGTTTCAAAACAGGTTTTAGGGCTGTCAAAGGATTTTCCCCTCCGGAATAGTTATTTAAATTCAACGTAAATAAAGCAGTGTAAATAAAGAAGCTTTAAAGGTTTCGTGCTCTGGAATAAATGCTGTGAGTGCCAATTCACTTACTTGTTTGTAGGACTGTGGAAAAGTTACGATTGGGTTTGTTATGAATTTACACCAAAATGTGGCACTCTTGACTGGCAACAATTGATCAGATTTTGGGAGAGATAGAAATGTAATATTTGGAAACAAGAGACCTTTTAGTGGCTTAGATTCTTCAACCCTTTAATCACTGATACCACCAGGAAGGCTTGGGCTTTGGTTCGAGTTGTCTGTCTGTCTGTCTGTCAGCAGGATTTCACAAACAATTTGTGTGTTCATCTTGAAAAAAAAATGGACGAAAGGTAGCAATAATGACGGGAAAAACCTCAGGTACATAGTACTCAGGTTCTAACTTCTTTTATGACTTGTGCGGACGAATTGCTAACGGCCTGGACTCTCACTTGAAGGATTGTTTCTGTGAAACACGTTCCCATGTATTCGTTTCAATACACACATATACATATATATGTAATATATATATATATATATATATATATATATATATATATATATATATATATATATATATATATATATATATATTTGTTGTATATATATCTGATATTTTCTAATTTCGTCCTTTCTCTTCCCCCCCCTCCCTTTTTTGTATCGAATTTTACCTTCCACGGAATGCTGAACATTTCATTAGCTGATATGTCTGCCTTT